>NC_136485.1:45059854-45074854 GCF_053919585.1 Euprymna scolopes
AAATATTAAGATTAAATATAAGTGTGGATGAAATTGCCCTGGATGATATATAGCTTAAAATAATTCATTGTATATACATATACATAGTTAATTCACTGCCCGCATAGCAGCAGCCGTATAGCGCAACGGTTAGAAGCACGGACTGTCGTTTTGGCGATTTGGCTTCGATCCTGGCTTGAGGTAGTTTCTTGTCTAGCCGCACTGATGAGCTGTGAAACAGCGAAACAGTACCGTATGTGGATGACTACATATACATATATACGTATGTGTGTGTGTGTGTGTGTGTGTGTGTGTGTGTACGAGGGTCGTTCCAAATTAATGCCTCCTATTTTTTATTCCACCCTAATGGACCAGAGACAATTCAAAATTGTCTTATTATGATAACTGAACTTGTGCTTTCTGTTGCAGATATTAACAGTGCGAGACTCTAAGAAAGCAATCCCTTAGAGATGCGTCATTGAATTATTTAATTCAGAAAAAATGAATCGTTCCACATTTACCGACGCTTATTTGTAGCTTATGAAGCAGATGCAGTTGATGTCAGTGTACTTAAGAGATGAGTTCGTCGATTACAGAGTGGCGGCAGAGCTGGGAGAGATAAATCACGCTTTGCATGCCCATGCACAGCCACCAGCCTAGATAAAATCGGACGTCTCGAAACTTATCCACACTGATTGGCGGATAACAGTGAATGAAATGCGTGTAGAGTTTAATGTGGTGTCAGTGCACTGGAAATGATGCTGTCTTCCCTAGGATAAAGCAAAGCGTGTGCTTGCTGGGTTTTACGAATACTCAACTATTATCAAAACGACATCCGACAGGATGTCTGTCAGTACTTGATAGATTTATCCGAAGCCGAAGGCGATAGAGTCTTAGAACGCATCTTATGCCAATTGAATGGCACTACTAACGCTCCCTAACAAAGAAGAAGACCAACGCACCATTTTCTGGGATAGGAAAGGCGCCATACTACTCGATTTCTTGAAACCAGGGTTGACTGTCAACTCTAACCGCTACACTGAAACGTTGACAAAGCTTGGGTTCGTGTAAGGCCAGAGCAAAGGGAAACATTCCGTTTGCAACACGAAAACGCCATGCTATACACAAGTTTGAATACCAAGAAATGCTTGAAAAAGATCAACTATACAGTGCTGTCTCACCCACCGTATCATCCCGAGCTGACACTGTCAGACTTCCATTTGTTAAGATCTCTGAATAACGCATTACATAGGCAGCATTTCCCCGATAATAACGCCGTAATCGCAGCCGTGAAAAAATAGGTCGTCTTATTTTCGTTGATAGTGCGAGACTTATTATAGACTCATTTTTGGACTTTTTCGTTCAAGTTTGAGTTTGTGAAAATGCCAAAAAAGGACGTTTGAGTGATACTGAAAAGCAGAGGATTGTAGCATGCCTTACAGAGGGACTGACTCTTCTGGATTTAGTCTTTTAACTGTATTTTTACAAACCGGCAATAAAGCGAGAAACAGTGAAAATGGCAGCAAAAAAACATAAATGCCTATAACTTTTGAAATATCATATAGATTTAGAATATCATATAGATTTGTTAGCTTATCTTCTTCGAAGTACTCTATCAGTGTGCAAAATGTCAATCATTGAAGTTATTAACAAAATTATGATCTATGCAAAGTTCTTTGTAAATATAAACAAATGAAACAGTGTTAGAATGTTCGTATAAAGCAGAGTTAAATATCATTGACACCGGCGTCGACCCTCTGATCTGTTGCGTAGAGTTACTGACTATGAACTCGATGGTCGTTGGTTCGATCCCAAACTTGGGATGTGTGCTTGTCCAGCGACACTGAAGAATTATGATACAGCGAAACTATATATAAATACATATCTATATACATACGCATATATATATATATATATATATATATATATATATATATATATATATATATATATATGAAACTCACTAGGAGTTCTAACATGGATTCTTATCAAAGATACTTTACACGATAAACTTTGCCAATGACTTTACGTTATTTCAACATCCAATTACCGTTGATTTACTCGCTAGCACCAACCATTAGATCGGGGGGAGACAATAAACCTCCACAATATTTCAGTACTCTCCCCTGTTATGTATGGCAATAAACCTCTCCAATAACCCAGTCGTCTTCACGCTAATCTAGTGGAATTCCGGTTACTGCTCTCTTAACTCGGTCTTCTATCCGCCTCGACCTTTCTCAACTAGTCGATATAGACACTAAACATTTATTGTTATCATTATTATTTTTATTATTCTTATTATTATTAGTCTTCTTCTACTGCTTCTTCTTCTTATTATTATTATTACTATTATTATTATCATCATCATCATCATCATCATTATTATCATCATCATCATCATCATCATCATCATTATTATTATTATTATTATTATTATTATTATTATTATTCACTCGCTAGGAGAAATCATACAGCCCATCATCAATGATTGACAACAACTTTTGATGTTCTCTGATATCTGAGTGACAATAAGTCTCCACATATTTCCAGTACTCGCCACATCTTTTGCTAACAAAAAGAATTTGCATTATCGCAACAGACGCTTACAATTGATTTGTGGTTGGCAACGACCATTGGTCTTCACTGAAATTTGGGTGTTAATAAGCCTCCCCAAAGTACCAGTACTCTTTGCACTCATCCAGCTGAGGTCTGGCTAATACTTTCTCTTCTTGGTCTTTCCATCCTCCTTAACTTTCCTCGCTTATTTGGTGGGGTGTCAGTTTATAATAAGCTAGACACATACATAAAAACGGGGAAAGTAGTCGGAACACAGGGCTGCATGGAAGTACCTTATATATATATATATATATATATATATATATATATATATATATAAATGTATTTATATCAAATATATCAAATATATCAATCTACCTACACATTCATACCCTGTATGTATATTTACTTATCTTTTACTATACATACTTACATTTACTTACATACTTACTTGCTTTATCCGGAATTTTCAGATACCGGCCCCCCTCTCCTCTTAAAAATCTTTTTATTTTTTCATTTTATATTATATTTTTTATTTTTCATATTTTTTATTTTTCTTTATTTTTTATTTATTAATTTACTTATTTATTCCATTTAGTGTCTTTTAATAACTCTTGCTGACATTGCTGTACATTTCAGTTGAACTCTATTTTTGCCCTATATTTTGCGCGCCTTTTAACGTCATCTTCTCTGGGTCATTTTGACATTTGCTTTTCTATTTTATATTTAATTCTTTCACTATTTAATATTTTTGTTTCTTTTTCTTCGCTGATTTTTTTTTTAATTACACTTTGTCTCGGCAGCCGTGTTAAACACATATCTTATTTTTCTTTTATTAATTATATTGGAATGTTCCCACCTTTTCTTTGTACATATTTGTGAATTATTCTACGGATTTCGGCCTTTTGGATTATTGTGGGCCACCTTCCAATTACGCGATTTTCTTGGATGTTACTTGTACGAATGAAAATTTTATTAACTTTCTTGGATTTACATTTTTGGATTTTACCATCATTGGATACTGTACCTTTCACCAGACTATCCATTCAAGTGAAATCCACTTTTTCCTTACCATATTCCCTCTGCTTCACTTTTCCGATCCCGCATTTTGCTAATTCCTACCCTCTGACGAGAAGGAAAGGATTTCTTCGAAACTCCGCGGATTAAGGACTATCCACTTATTAAGTGTTTCCTTTTCAGATTAAATATGTTTTTAACTCTTTTTCAAAGTGTTTTTTAACATGTCTTATTAACTATTTGCTCCTATATATATATATATATATATATATATATATATATATATATATGTATATGTATATGTATATATATGTATATATATGTATATATATATGTGTGTGTATATATATATATATATATATATATATATATATATATATATATATATATATATGTGTGTGTGTGGGAAGGATAGGCGCTGCATGTATCGCGCCGAGTCGTAAAAGTTTCTAGGTTAGTATCTGGAGGCGCATTAATTCGCTGGGAGAGATGCACTCCCAGTCTTCGTTAAGACGTGCATCTAGGAGAAGGAACCTGCGGTCTACTGTATACTCTGTCCTATGGCAGTTATCTGCACCGACGGAGGTTAGCAGTAATGCCAAACAATGTGGATGGTTCTGCACATAGGCTTCACCGCTATAACCAAATCATCTGTCTGGATTTCCGAGCAACTTAGTTGTTGTGACGGAACCTCATTAGTCGAAATTGACGCGAGACCAAGATAATATTTTCTGATCATATTTCCAAAATTAAAATTCGGTACCCTTTTACCCATTGTTTTGTTAACAGTAGAACATCTCACATTACTATATCAGTCCCGAATCTTTCACCTATGAACAATAGAACATCGTTTGCAGAAGTAATATATAGCGAGATAAATATTGCAAAAATAAATACAACTCGACTTACATTTCCCCTCACATGTATCGTGGTCATTACACTTCAATTAAAAATTAAAAAAGAAATATTTTTAGTCGCGTACAAGCGACTCTATATGTCACTTCGTTGGACGGTCGGTCAGTCAGTCGGTCGGTCGGTCCGTAACACTTTTGTGTTTAGCCTTTTTCGTTAAGATCAAAGGTCAATTGTTAATAGATGCTGTGCTTAGCTTTTTAAGTTTTTCTTGGCCTTCCGGCCAAGAATTATTTTCTCCCCTCCACCGCCCTCGACGCAAATGAATTATTGAACCATTTTTATTGTTATCTTTTTTTTTTGTTTTTTACACGTCAATAAAAAATGTTTTAAAAAATTGTGAGTTAAGTAGGACGTCCCCCAGTATGAAAGGGGGAATGCGGTATTATGGTGAAAGAAGATACAAGCTGGGAGAAACTTTTGATTTTGTTTAGTTCTGGAGTGACAAGGATGACCAACGACACCCACAATGCCCCCTTTTGAGTTGGCCATGTGCCTAAGTTTTTGTTCATTGTTGATTTTCAATGTATTTTTAACATGAATAAAGGATTTAATATCTCAAAGTGTAGTATCTGTTCCGGCAGATACTGCAAGCAAAGACCATATGTGGGGGCAATCCACATATAAGACATTGTTTAATGTAGGGGCAACCCTTCATACCAATTTTCACTATCCAGCTCCCCTACTCCCCGGGGAGTTGGTCCCCATTTCCCCTTCACTCTCACAGTAAAAATCGGCCTTGTGCCTAAATTGCTCGCTGGGGAGCAAATAAATACAGTTTTCTTGACCTTTTGGCCAGGATTAAATGTAGTATCTGTTCCGGCAGATACTGCAAGCAAAGACCATATGTGGGGGCAACCCCACATATAAGACCTTGGTCAATGTAGGGGCAAGCCTTCCTATCAATTGTCACTATCCAGCTCCCCTACTCCCAGGGGAGTTGGTCACCATTTCACCTTCACTCCTCACATTAAAAATCGGCCTTGTGCCTAATTTACTCGCTGGGGGAGCAAATAAATACCCTTTTCTTGGCCTTTTGGCCAAGATTAAAGTGTAGTATCTGTTCTTACTACATGCTGTACTTATATTTATTACTTTGTGATATAAAGTGGGAGATTACTTTTCTGTATTAATGTAATGTAAAAAGATCGCCCACTTTACAACCAGTCAGTCTCAAAGCCATTCCAGTCATTCTCCAGATCATTCAAGTTGTTTTTGAAGGATTCCAGTTATTTTTTAAACATTAAAGTCATTTTTTTTTTACATAGGCATCACCACATTATCAAGGCCCAGAGGCCACTCAAGGATAAGGGTTAAAGAGTGTACAGTAGAAATTGGACAATATAGTAATCATTAGTAATGAAAATTTGGTAAATTTGATAACTTATATGGAACGGCTCATCAAGAACTTATTTAGTTAGACTTGAACACAACCATATTGTAGTCAGCCGGAAAGCAAGAAAACGGAAGACAATTCCACAGGCGTGCAGTTCTAAGAAAGAAGCTTTGTTCATGGAATCTACGTTTATGTTTAGGCACAGATAAAGAGTGGGGGGAATTATTGATAGTGTTTACAGCTAGACGAGTGTTTCTTGTGAAAGTTTGGCGAGGGGGGACAATAGATTGAAGCTCAGTCGAACACTTTCCATGAAAATAACGATACATCAGAGACAAACTCGCAACATCTCTTCTGTGAGATAAAGGTTGCAAGGAAGAGAAAAGGACATCTCCTACGAGGCTACGAAGTCTATTTTGAACTCTATCAAGGCAGGCCAATTCCTTTCTAACAGCTCCTGCCAAGATGTGGCAACAGTATTCCATCCTTGGACTACCTGGCTCTTATATAGATAGAGAATTGCATCATCAGTGAGATATCTACCGGATCGATAGAAAGATCCCACCATTTTTCCAGTGGCCTTGGCAACAGATTTGATGCACGTGTTCCATTTAAGATCAGGAGTTATGGTCAAGCCCAGAAGCTTGTCAAAACTTGAGGCCTCCTGAAGACGAGAACCATTCATTTCAATTGATGCCAGATGTGGATCAGAATGTTGATGATGTAAAGAGAGAAGCTTGGTTTTAGATGCATTAAAAGTAACCAACCACTCCTTACCCCATTGTACGACGTGCTCAAGATCAGAGGAGATAGAATTGGAGAGAACTTGGTCGTTTACTGTCTTAGATGTGCTACCATAAATGGTAGTGTCGTCAGCATAAATGTCTACAAATGATGTAAGGATGTGATATGGAAGATCATTAATGTAGATCAGGAAAAGAGTTGGGCCCAGGATGGACCCCTGAGGGACACCGGCATTAATACTGTGAGCTTCTGATTTTTGCCCCTCAACTACTACTCTTATGACCCTATCAGAAAGAAATGATTTAATAATTGAGAAGACATTTCCAGCAATACCATAGCTAGAGATCTTATGAAGTAAACCTTTATGCCATACCCTATCAAAGGTCTTAGATATGTCAAGCGCAACTGCCCTAGAAAAGTTGCCTCCGTCGAGAGATTTGCTAATCCTATGAGATATAACTGTAAGAACATCTGCTGTAGATCTAGCAGAACGGAAATCATATTGAGTGTCACTAAGAAGGTTATTTTTGTTGAGATGATTGATTACTTCTGTATTTAACACAGATTCCAGCAACTTACTCATGACGAACAGGAGACTTATTAGCCTGTACTGAGAAGGGGATGTGCGATCTCCTGAATTCTTAAATACAGGGCATACTGATGAGATTTTCCAGGGAGATTGGAAACTATTCTCCTTAAGACAACGTTTAAACAGTATTGTAAGTATGGGCGCTAGTTTAGGTTGAATTTTTTGAGTACTATAATTGGAATACCGTCAGGGCCAGTTGCTTCACTGGAATCAAGGTTTTTGATTAGCTTGGCAACATCACGTACAGATATACGTATATCACATAGCGTGTTTTCTGATACAGGAGGAAATATTGGGGGTTGGCGGCCTTGATCGCAAAGGGTAGAATTAGCTGCAAAGTTCTTGACAAAGAGTTTGGCTTTGTCTGATGCTGACGAGATTACCTCAGGTCCATTGATAATAGTTGGGATGGAGCACACGCTTCTGTTCAGGATTCTGTTTGCTATTTGCCAAAACTGGTGGGAACCAAGCCGCTGCTCAGCTACTTTGGACTTAACAGATTGAGCATACAACTCTCTTGCATTCTTTATTACTTTCTTACAATGGTTGCTGGCAGTCCTGAAAGCGGCTTTAGTTTCCATACATCTATTACGTTGGAAACAGTGGAAAAAGTGATTTCTGTGCGCAAGGTCATTCAATTCATCCTTAAGTTTATTAAAGTCATTCTAAGTCATTTACTTTTTATTTATTTAAGTCAATACAGTCCATTTTTCGATCATTTTTGTTTATCTTTAGGAATTTCATGTCAATCCTACATTTCCGCATTCATTCATTATACGAGAGCACGCGACTAACGGCTATCGGCCTTGTTTAATAACAAATTACCAAAACAACAGTCTCATATTGGTAGGGGATGTCTTCCGGCCCTTTAAACGAAAATATAAAATATGTAAATGGTTTACCAGATATAAAATCTTCTATCCACAACTAGTTAACGATGTACTAAAACAATAATAACCAAATAATCACATCTATGAGATTGGATTAGTTCACAAGAAAGTGATAAAATTAAATCGCTATCCATTTAAACATGTTTATTGAATACATTTAAGGAGATTCACTTCAAATTATAAGTTCATCCCTCCATAATTCTTACACATAACCATAAAAATGAAACCAATAACAAATATTAGGGCGAATGAAAAAACGCTGATTGACTTATCGCCCCTAATTACTAGAAGATAAATATCAAATGAACTTCTTCCTAAATTTATATTCCTAAATCGTAAATTTAAGAGACTGCAAAGTTATTTCAAATAGGTATTTTTTTATAAATGCTTATAGCAGGATAAACACATGTTACATATATTTTATATTGAATTAAATTAGTTAAATAACTTTTATTAAATTAATTTTTTTTCACTTATATTCCATATAACTTCAAACCGTAAAAGCAGGTTCTCTGATAGGATTGAACACGAGACATGAGTGGAGTAGGTGTTTTGATGATTGTCAAAACCCATTTGATAGATTCAGGGAGATTCTATCGATTTATTCGATTTGAGTAAAGCTGTTATTCTATACACTGATACCAGTAATCCGGGTTTGCTCTAAACTATATCAATCCCATGATTGCCTATTATCGGTAATATTCGATGAATTACTGGTTTGCCAGAAACTGGTGCGCATAGAAATATAAGCTGAAAGATGAAGGGTCCACGCTATTGTAAGCCCTGAAGGAAATTCGGCTACTGTTTGAATGAAGACGTTTTTACTATGAAAACCGTCAACTATGTATTAGAGGGTGGATAGACTAACAATATTCACTAACATCTGCTGTGAAAGTTGGTCAATATTATCATTAAAAATATAGAAAGAGTCGTCTCATCATTTAAAGGCTGCTAGTTTTACCCAACTAAAAAACTATGGATGTATTTAGTGCATTAGATCAAGTTGCTAATGTTGGATAGATATTGAACTTTCGAAATACACCAAACAATAAAATTAACCATTTCCTCTGCCAGGTGGTACAATTGCTAAGTATTAAATTGTAATTATCGCTCTGACTTGCGCCATAGTTTATGCTGTTGACTTTGGTGTTTCATTACCTTTTCTCTTTCAGTTCTATTTAATTCGCCATCATTGGGGAGACTAACGTCTACTAAGGTTTCTTTTTCTCTTCTTGTTCCATATCACGATGTCAGGTTTTACTGCGTCGGTTTCTAAGTACGCAGCTGTAGGGATTCCATAGTCATAGTGCATGGTGTATGACTTATTTCCAACTGTTCTTTCTGGTAAACATGTTCCCAGAATTTGCTGTTGTATTTGATATTCAACGTTTTACAGATGGTTCAGTTGCAATATTTACAAATGTCATCAAATGCCACACTGCATAGAACCTTACAGCTTGATATCAGGTCACTCACACTGTATTTCTGTGGCAGATCTGTACTTTTCATTGCTACGATCACTCATCTTCTGAATAGCTTTGGTTATACAGCTTTGATCTTGAGCAAACATAATAATCCTCTTCTAATGATAGTGGAGCGATTATCTTTTTAGCCAGTCTTCAAGACTTTCGTTGCCGCCACGAAATTTCTTAAACCACCATTGTGCTTTGCGTTCAATGGTGGTTCTTGGGTAAAACGCTTAGTTTATATTGCGAGCTGTTTCAGCAGCTTTAAGGCCTACCTTGAACTAAAATCAGAAAACTGCGAATTTTCTGTTTTCTTTCATCTTGTACTCAACGTTATGAAATAAAGACATAATTGTTTTAAAACGGTTTTAATTTTAACGATTAGATAAGGCGGAAAACGCTTTTTAAAATGCTATATAAAGTAAAGTTATTGTAACAAAAACTTAGTTGAAAATGTATCATTTGAATTCAAAATTAAAAATTCCGTAAGAATTTTCAAGTCAAGCTAACATATATATATATATATATATATATATATATATATATATATATATATATATATATATATATATATATATATGTTAACTTGACTTGAAAATTCTTACGGAATTTTTAATTTTGAATTCAAATGATACTAAAATATATTTTATAAAGCTCCCCTCTTCGGTAGAGCACTCTCGTAAATTATCTTACTCGCTACTTAATTTAGCTGAAATAATGCGAAGCTCGCGATTTGTTTACAAACAAACGTTTGAGCCCTCTACGAGTAGCGGACGGATGTTTATTTAAATAGACGTTCGGACAGTTTAATTTCGGCCACCGATTCCGTAGTCAGGGGGTAGGACTGCCGACTGTCATCACGACGGTTCTAGGTTCAATCCTCGGCTTGGGAGAGGTGTTAGTCTAGCGGCACTGATGAGTTGTGAAACAACGAAACAGGTCTGTATGTCGATGACTAAAATATATTTTATATTATATATATATATATATATTTATATATATATTCAGAATTTAATATTCTTAACAGAGAATTTTTTTAAGTCTCCATTAAACATTAGATTAAATTCTTGAAATCGTTTACAAACTATAATTTCTACACTGCATCCTCAACATAATCCATCAAACATCTAAAGATCTATATGATTTTTATATTACACGTTTCCTGCGATTAATTTCCAAGGAAATAAAAGACTATTCACGAGGAAATGAGGAAATATTTACGAGGAAATTACGAAATATTGTCATATTACAATATATTAAAGCATCTATATAATAGTGTGCGTGTTTCTTCTTTAGTAAGCCGGTACCTTACGCTTTGAAAAAGGCTAAATATTATTTTTGAAGGCACAAATTACTTCCAAAACGGCCAAATTTGCGAGATCTGAATTTAATATGGTGTAGGTTCGTTTCTGAATATCATTATAATAATTATTCTAATGGTTGGAGAAAAGAACTCGTAGTCATTTCGACGTGCTACAGGTCTTCGACGAAGAAATGTCAGCGTAATGTTACGTAAATGGAAATGCGCTATCCAGAAAAATATCATATTTATCAAAACATTTATATTATTTGGATCAATCGGACTACTATTCTCATCTTGAATGTGATTTTCACAACGTTTCAGTCGATGTAACCTACGACCTTCTTCAGGTATATCTTGTCGAACTCGAGAATGTTTCTGTCGAATTCGGGAATTTGGACGGAATTTCGAGCGGGACCCTTTTTTTTACTTCACGGGGGTAGCGTGCTTTTATTCCGTCAGCCATGACTGGATAGAGGTCCTAAGTAAATAGCAATTGTATTTTCGGTCGCCCACACTAAGGATTGAACCTTCAAGAGAATATCACTTTTAACAACTGATGTTTCCACATACTCTAACCAATGCGCCACGGGTCTTTGCGGACAATTCTAGTACGAATTTTAGGAGCCTATTTTTATTTCTAGTAAATATCACTATTTATTAATAATCATTACTATGTATTAACGTCGCTGTCTCTCTCTCTCTCTCTCTCTCTCTCTCTCATATCTATATCTATCTATCTATCTATCTATCTATATATATATATATATATATATATATATATATATATATATATATATATATATTAATGTTTTTACTTATTACTTGTATATAGTATCTATTGCTTATTATTACTGGTTCCCATATCGTATTAAATTCTATACTAGTTCTAGTTAGAAGTTGGTTATTCCCCAGCATATGTGCTGCTTCTTTCAGTTGCCTTACTCTCCACTGTTCCTATCTGTCTATAATTTTTACTTCGTCCCAGTCATGGCTGACGGAACAAGATCACGTTACACACGTGAAGTAAATAAAGGGTTCTGCTCGAAATTCTGTCCAGATTCACGAGTTCAACAGAAACATTCCCGAGTTCGAGAAGATACACCTAAAGAAGGTCGGAGATTACAGCGACTGAAACGTTGTGAAGATCACACTCGAGATGAGAACAGTAGTCCAGTGAATCCAAATTATGCGAATAACCAAGCTTCATCTAAAAAATCCAGAAACGTCTTTATCAAAACATTAGTAAACAAAACATAATTCTAAATATATTTTGCATTCCGTTCTGCTAGTTTTATTATAATATACGTGTACACATGAAATAATATACATAAGTAACGTATTTCATAAATTTGTGTAAAAGTAACTAAAGTGTGTTATCGTCCATTTTAAAAGCGCTAATATAAGGTATTTTAAAATTATACATATTCGTGTCGGTATCGTATATCGTGGTTTCTTTGATCTGGACATAGGTTTGTTGTGTAAAAACTTATTCTTGTTCGACCTAATCATTAGCATCACACTATATATAAGTTTGGTCACACTGATTAGACGTAGAAATTATGAAACACGTGTTTATGGATGACTATTACATATGCGTATGCACGTGTTTGTGTGTGGATAGAAACTTTCTCATAACAGTATAGTTACATTCTAAGATCCAGATATTTATTTTTCAGGAAAAAAAGCTACCCCATTACTCTATATTTTCTTTTTACATATCCGTTTCGTTATACAGAAACAAGTGGTTATTATTACATCAACACTGGAGGAGTTGTTTCGCATAAAGAATAAACATTGGGTCTTGGAATATAACTATACTGTTATTCTTATGTAAATGCTCTGTTGCTATATTTAGCATACATTGAGCTTCTAAATAAAAAGGATTGGTATACACAAAGAGTGAAATATAATTTGAAAAACCTACTTTACCAAAACATATATATATACCAGTGTGTGTGTGTGTGTGTGTGTGTGTGTGTGTGTGTGTGTGTGTGTGTGTGTGTGTGTGTGTGTGTGCGTGTGTGTGTGTGCGTGTGTGTGTGCGTATGTTAAACTACTGGTTTCTCTATTGTTTTCGCTCAAATGCTATGACTTCAAGTTCTAAAAAATACTTACTAAGATTTGTTCAGCCTGTGAATAATTGGATTGTGATTGGTTGGTATTATGGATAAAATGATCATCTGTTTCCTCTCCAAACAAGTAATTAAAAACACCTGTCGCAACATTAATGCGTATCGTTATCTTATATGACGGAAGGATTTCACGCTTTATGGCCGGTCTAAAACCAAAATTACAAGTGCAAAACTATCAATAATTAGCGGAAACTAAAACCCTTTCCACCACATTTCACACCTCTTGCTTTCGCTCTCTTTCTTACACTCTCTGCCTCTCTATCTCTCTCTTCCCTCTGTCTGTCTCAACAGGTATATATATATATATATATATATATATATATATATATGTATATATATATATATATGTATATATAACCACACACGCGCGCGCGTGTGTGTGTGCGTGTGGTATTGTATGTTTTTATGCGTTATTGTCTGATCGGGTAAAGAGAAATAGAGCAAAAAAGGTGTACACGATGGACGTCTATATGTCTGCTTGTCTGTTTACGGGCTGCTTTTAAATTATTGCACCTATGAACATTGAATTAGATAGAAATCGTCTCCTCGCTCTTCAGTTGGTCTTATCTTTACATAACACCAAAAGATGGAGGAAGTGAGGAAGCATGGCTGTGGAAATCTTTTTACCCGAATACGATGTCCAGCATGTTAAAAATATACCATTTGTTGTAAAAAAAATCTAATGGATAAACATCGGAAGAAGTTGGTGGGGACAGAATATTTTTACGGAAATCGCAAAATTGCCACTCCTTAATGAAACAGTTATAATGGAAAATCCAGGAAATAAACGAAGGTTATAAAAAAGAAAACGTGAGTCTTTGAATTTTCAACAAAACTTTGCACTATATATATATATATATATATATATATATATATATATATATACATATATATATATATATATATGGCTCTACCTACGTATTGAGCAGTTTTGAAGTAAATACTTAAAGTTTACGCATAAATCTATACTTTCGTATATTAATTTTATGTGAGTAAATGAAGTAGTTATATATATATATACATATGTATATATATATGCATATATGTATATATATATAGGTATATATATATGTATATATATATATGCATGTTTTATAGTTTTGTAAAAAGAAATTTGTTGTATTCGCGAACGTTTTCGACCTCCCATAGGTCGTCCTCAGGCTAGTGATCAAAAATAAAAAATGAAAGAGTGAGTTGAATGAAAAGACGATTAAAATCGTTTACAATACTTAAAATACTTAAAAGCATTTAAGCGTACCATCCGTTTCGTATTGAACCTGGTTAATTGTTATTTTTTAATACGGATTTACAAGGCTTCAATAATAAGGAGGCGTATCACAGTGTGAGACAGCTAAAATGGCAGTGTATATTATTAGTATGTCTCCAAATTCAGTTTTGGGGGTGTCGTGTTCTGTGAGTGGTTGATAAATGGCGCTATTCGGCAAAATAGATGACATGATAATCGACGAGCGATACTGGTTCAAATCATGTCATTTACGTATTATTTTTGGAGACAGATTCTCCTACTGGGCATTTAAAGGCGTGCACGGTATTTCTAGTTTTGAACATACTGTCGTCGGATGTAGAGTTATTGTTTATTAATGATTGGCTTTTTTTAAAAAAATTTGTAATAAATAATAAATCTTATTTTAGTATTTGTTTTTCTTGGTTGAAATATGTTTCTGTACGATATATTTTATTATTTTTTTCGTTTATTCTATAATTCGCATGCATCTGGCTCAATAAAATATGTTAATGTTATTATTATTATTATTATTATTATTATTATTATTATTATTATTATTATTATTAGTGTTTTTATTAACAGCGGCAAAAGTGTGTTAAATCTGCTGTTCACCCATGTAGTTTGGGAAGTTGTCATTAATTAAGGTTTGTATTATGTTGGAAAGTTACTTATTGAATATTTCATTAGTGGAAGAACTACGTTTAGCTCCGTAAACCAAACTTTTAACTACGGCCATCGGCCATTTTATATCGATCAGATCATCCACTTTTATAATTGAGGAATTGAGCATGGAACCACTATAGACCATTCCTCCACTGCTGTTGCCTCTT
>NC_136485.1:45077354-45119854 GCF_053919585.1 Euprymna scolopes
CAGTAGAACTGCTGGCTATCAACGTGATCGTTCTAGGTTCAGTCCTCGGCTTTGGAGAGGTGCTAGTCTAGCGGCACTGATAAGTTGTGATACAACGAAACAGGACAGTATGTCGATGACTATATATATATATATATATATATATATATATATATATATATATATATATATATATAAGGTTTGAGTAGAATTTTTGGCGCTATTTTATACAATATGCCTGCTGAAATAAAAAAGATTGCTTGGCGAATGAAAAATATATCCAGAAAAACCCGAAAAAAATGACCCTGTCGAGTTCAACCAGATGTGCTTGAATAATGAATAGCTTCCAAATTATTTATATATATATATATATATATATATATATATATATATATATATATATATATATATAGTGCCGCCAAAAAGAAAGTCCGCACTTGTAATTTTTTCAAAAACTTCAAATTTAAGCTAAATTATATGTAACTATTAAAACAACCTATACCTCATTTCATTCGCCTTTTATTCCTATATTATTTTACTTGTTCATATTTGACTTTTAATTGAAATAATTGAAATATTATAGTGTTAAACGTAAATTTTATAAAAATAAATTCTAATTAAGAAGGCAAAATAAAGTCCGCAGCAACAAATTCGCTGAAAACCAGCTGTAATTATCGCTCCTAAATCAGTTTTTAAAATATCCACCAACAGGCAACAAAGCATCTCTAATCGTAACTCATTAATCTTCACCTTTCTGGTTTATCCTGTCGAGAAATCGGTTGCAAATTGAAATGTGATGAGAAAACGGTACGAAAGACTGTGCAAAAGCACCAAAACACAGGAGTGTTCGTGATTACCCTAAATCTGGTCGTACTAGAGTTACTTCTAACAGGGAAGACAATGCTATCAAGATCGGCAGCCTAAGAAACAGATTTGAAACGGCTCCCCGAATCCAACAACAGTACAATCTTGTTAAAAAGTGCTCTCTGCTGTCTAGAACAGATTAAAGGAATTTAATTTGCCAGGATATGTTGCAAGACGCAAACTAATGATTTCTGTAAAGAACAAAAGGCGTCGTTTAGCCTTTCTCACATGCAATGAAGATCATAACCCTTCATATAGGTTAAAAGTGCTTTTTAGCGACGAAAGAAACTTCAATAGGCTAGGCAGTGATGGTAGGCAGTACGTCCGTCGGAGGAAAGACGAAGAACTTAATCCTAGGTGCTAAGTTTCAACGCTGCAAGGTGGTGGAGGTTCAGTTTTGTGTGAGGCATTATTAGTACTAATGGTCCAGAGCCTATAGTTCGCTTGCAAGGTCGAAATAATGAGACCAAGTACATTTATACGTTGACTGAGCATTTTCTACCCTTCTTTGGTCGGAATTTGGATGATAATCCCATCTTCATGCAGGATAAGGTTCCCATTCATACAGCTGGCAATGTCAAGAGGTTCCTGGAAGAGCATGATATTCCGTGTTGGGATTTGCCTGCACAATCTCCAGACCTCAATCCTATCGAAAACGTATGGCATTACATCAAGTAATAGCTACGCAATTATAAAATTTCAAATTTGGAAGAACTTTGGACAAAAATTAAAGAAAAGTGGGATGCCTTTTCCCTGGAGTATTGCAGCAGTCTAATTCAAGGACTTCCCAAAAGATTACATGTTGTCAAATTGCAGAAGGGCTATGCAACTAAATATTAAGTAGTTCATTGTGTTCCTTTTGTATTTGTGTTGCATTACTGTCCTAAAGTTGCATTTAAATAACAATTTTCCATTGTGCGGACATTCTTTTGCCTCCTAAATTTGAAGTTATTTTTTTTAATTGACGTGAACACTAGAATATTTCAATTAAAAGCCAAATATGAACAGGTAAAATTATAGAATAAATAGCCAATCTAATGAGGTATAGTTTGTTTAAACAGTTACATTAAGTTTAGCTTAAATTTGCAGTTTTTTAAATAATTACAAGGGCGGGCTTTCTTTTTCATATATATATATATATATATATATATATATATATATATATATATATATATATATATGAAATTGGTATATTTAGGCAGCATTTTTTCATTCAAGCAAATATTGTTAAATACAACGGAGACTTTTTTTCTTATAATTCTTTTTTTTAATTTTTCAATTTTTCGTATTGTCTTTTTTGTTTCAAAATCAAAAATATTAATAAAGGATCCATACATGTTGCTGTTACGAGCGCTTTCGATTCGTCCATGAATCATCATCAGGTGTTAAAAATACAGGATTGCGAAAATGAGGATTGAAAATGAAAACTAAAATATATATAGTCAGTGATGAGTTAAAATAAAAGTCGATTAAGAATAAAAGTCGATTAAAAATTCGAGTGTTAAAACCAGCAAGTTCGTAGACACCATGTACGAAGTCCGTCCAACACGGACTACGCAAGACATTTCAGAACGTTACTACTTTTTTGAAATGCAATGTCATTTATATTAGGTTGAAGAGTTCTAATGTACGACGCTTCAAGAATCTTTAATTTTTTTACATTATTTTCCCGTTGTATAATTTTTGTGTTGTCAACGAGGACCTTTCTAACATTGGAGGGGGGACAGCTATGTTCTTTTTTTAAATGTTTGTAAATCGCGCTTGTGTCGTTAAGGTGCATAGTTATTCGCCGGGACAACGTTGTTGTTGTATGCCCAATGTATGTATTATTTTTGGAGTTACATTCTCCAATAGAGCATTTAAATTTATACACTACATTGGTTTGTTCCAACGCTTTTATCGCCGGTAAAGAGTTGTTTTTAACCACAAGGTTTTGTGTTCGAAATTTCCTATAATAGATAATAAATTTAATTTTAAAATTACTATCAACAGGCGTCAAGTATCTTCGTATAATATTTTTTATTGCATTTTCTTCGATTCTGAAATTAGGCGTCATTTGATTTTGGTAAAATATATTAAAATATATTAATGATATCCTCCACAAAAAAAGCACTGCTAATTGAAATAAAAAACATTAAACAAGTACTCATCAATAATCATTTCCCCAATTACATTGTTGATGAACAAATAAAAAAAATGCTACAATCTTCCGATAACCAGAATAATAACGTTAGCCAACACCGCAATGCAAACCCCATTAATATATTTTACCAAAATCAAATGACGCCTAATTTCAGAATCGAAGAAAATGCAATAAAAAATATTATACGAAGATACTTGACGCCTGTTGATAGTAATTTTAAAATTAAATTTATTATCTATTATAGGAAATTTCGAACACAAAACCTTGTGGTTAAAAACAACTCTTCACCGGCGATAAAAGCGTTGGAACAAACCAATGTAGTGTATAAATTTAAATGCTCTATTGGAGAATGTAACTCCAAAAATAATACATACATTGGGCATACAACAACAACGTTGTCCCGGCGAATAACTATGCACCTTAACGACACAAGCGCGATTTACAAACATTTAAAAAAAGAACATAGCTGTCCCCCCTCCAATGTTAGAAAGGTCCTCGTTGACAACACAAAAATTATACAACGGGAAAATAATGTAAAAAAATTAAAGATTCTTGAAGCGTCGTACATTAGAACTCTTCAACCTAATATAAATGACATTGCATTTCAAAAAAGTAGTAACGTTCTGAAATGTCTTGCGTAGTCCGTGTTGGACGGACTTCGTACATGGTGTCTACGAACTTGCTGGTTTTAACACTCGAATTTTTAATCGACTTTTATTCTTAATCGACTTTTATTTTAACTCATCACTGACTATATATATTTTAGTTTTCATTTTCAATCCTCATTTTCGCAATCCTGTATTTTTAACACCTGATGATGATTCATGGACGAATCGAAAGCGCTCGTAACAGCAACATGTATGGATCCTTTATTAATATTTTTGATTTTGAAACAAAAAAGACAATACGAAAAATTGAAAAATTAAAAAAAAGAATTATAAGAAAAAAAGTCTCCGTTGTATTTAATAATATTTGCTTGAATATATATATATATATATATATATATATATATATATATATATATATAAAGAGAGAGAGAGAGAGAGAGAGAGAGAGACTAATTAACATAATTAAAAAATAAAAAATGAAAAGGGTTTGGCTAACCGGGGTTGTTCCTCGCTCAACAGAACTAAATCTTCACAAATTATTCAGACTTAGTTCCAACAATTATTACATTTCGTAACTCATTATCCTCGCATTGCATGTGGACTTAACAATTTCGTGAATACTTTTCGTAAAAAGAAAAAAAAACATAATGAATTTGCAGCATCACTCTGTATATAGAACGTAAGGTGTTATCCGCGTGGTGTTATCAAATAAAAATACTAGATTATTTTCAAAAGACAAAGACTAGATATACGAAATTAGACAGTAACATAAAAGAACATTGTGACTGAGAATAGCTTAGATAAGAAAAAACCTTGATTTCACAAAAGCTCTTTTTCCCTAATATAAATACAAAGTGTTCTTTCTTTATCAAAAACTGCATGCGCTTATTGTGTCTTCCTCTTTATAAAAACAATAAGGTCATCCAATGTCTACCGGTGAGCGAGAATTTTATGAGTAATTCTGTATTCTATAAGCTGTTATGTACGACATGGACAGGAACTAGAATCTAAGGAAGGGCTCCGTCATTCCAGTAATTATAGAAGCAACTCATAAAAAACGAATCTCATAAACTACCTGGCAAATATATCCGGTGAACCAAGTGAAAGATTTATACAATAATTGCACTTAAAGAATGCAATTATAATCTTAAATCTTAATTTTCATCTTAAGAAAATCTCTCGGTTATAATGTATGAGATAGCGGATCAATGTCCGGCAGTAGTTATATCCCATTTCCAGCTAAAACTAATTATTAGAATTTATATATATATATATATATATATATATATATATATATATATATATATATATATTGGCAGCAAGTCTGGATAACTTTTCTATTTGCCGAGCGGTTTCTTAATTTCAGCAGGCATGTTATATATGGTGACCCCCAAATACGGGCCCCAACTCTAATTAGGCCCTCGTTTCTTAGTGTTTTGTCTTAATGAAATGAAACTTTGGTCATAACTAGTTTATTATATTCAAAACATAACATCAAAAGACTAGCGTCTTTGGTCTTGTTTTTTTCTCCATTCTACAGCATATGCTAGATGGCCTCCATTTAGCTTTTGATTTTTTTTGGGGGGTCACCCTGTATAAAATGGCGGCCAAGTTACTTTTTGGCCATATTCTTCTCAAGCGCTTTCTATCGGTGTATCCGATTATCATCAGGAGCGATGATAATCGGATGCACCGATAGAAAGCGCTTGAGAAGAATATGGGCGAACAACAACGTTTGGGTGCCATTTTATGTAACATGCCTGCTGAAATTAAAAAGACCGCTCGGCAAATACGAAAAGTTATCCAGAAAGATTGGAAAAAATGTATAAATCTGTCGTTTTCAATCAGACATGCTTGAATCTCTCTCTCTCTCTCTCTCTCTCTCTCTCTCTCTCTCTCTCTCTCTCTTTATATATATATATATATATATATATATATATATATATATATATATATATATATATACACGAAAATGTTCTCTTCCAAATATTATTTTTAACTAGAGGGACATGTGGAAATTCCACAGGGGACTCATGAGTATGTAATATATTGATGTTGGTATTCTGTAAATGTTCAGCGTAAATGGAGACGCTCTGATATTATTGTAGCTTTTTTGTTAAAACTGCCAAAGTATTTATCTAAGGCAGCACGAACTCCTGGCAAAGCCCGGTCATAAAGTACGCTTAAATATGATATTTTAATTCTTGCAGATTTCGTATATATTATTATAGAGTTAATGTTCTATGGATTTTTATATATTATAAAGTTGCGATTTAAAAAATGAAAAAAATATCCATATGACTGGGGTGCATTAGCTTGAATTGAAACCGAAATAAAAACTTATAATATATATATATATATATATATATATATATATATATATATATATATATATATCACTTGAGTTCATTCAGCTATAATTAAAACTGAAACCAAAACTTATGAAGAATTCTTGATAATTTTTTTAATTAAAAAAAAATAGATTACTGGAGTGCCATTTGATATAATCGAAACCGAAACCAAAACTTATGAAGAATTCTTGATAAAAATATTTATGACAAGAAATGTAAGTACATAACAATTAAACGACCTGGATGTAAGTGTGACACAAAAATAATAAGCACGTAATCGTATTATTATATAGATAACAGAAAGTTCTATTAAATAGACCAATTATACTTTTACATTTTTTTACATTTATTTTCTAACAGTTTATTTTTACGTTATAGTGAACAAAAAAAGCTTCTAATGTTCACCAAGAAATACTTTTATGATCATTAAAACACACAATTATTTCGGCGAATACCCATATATTTTTCTTTTCCGCTATACACTATGCGAAAAGTAGCTTATGTTTTCGCCCGCACCTTTCTGAGCTTAGCAGTGGGGTTTCGTACTTATGCTAATTATTAGCAAACTGATATCACTTGTTTGTTTCTCACCAGGAATCCTCTAGAATATCCCCTTTTACTCTTTCTTTTCTTTCTTTCTCGCTCTGTCTCTGTCTCTGTCTCTGTCTCTGTCTCTGTCTCTGTCTCTGTCTCTCTCTCTCTCTCTCTCTCTCTCTCTCTCTCTCTCTCTCTCTGGTGTGTTTCTCTTACAATCCATGTGTATGTGTGTGTGTGTGTGTGTGTGTGTGTGTGTGTGTGTGTCACTCCTTTTTAACTTGCACACATGTTCCATTCTTAATTGCTCATATGTCGGC
The DNA here is from genome assembly GCF_053919585.1 of Euprymna scolopes. Classification (NCBI taxonomy): domain Eukaryota; kingdom Metazoa; phylum Mollusca; class Cephalopoda; order Sepiida; family Sepiolidae; genus Euprymna; species Euprymna scolopes. The sequence continues at coordinate 45,084,154 of NC_136485.1, forward strand.
CTTTCTTCCTGCGTTAGAAACTGCATCCGGTGTGCCTGAATAAAATCATTAATGACTGGGATGAATGATAATACACCAATCGTTAATAATTATGTGTATGACTTTGATGTCATAGATAAAAAAAAATTAATATTTATCATTAATTACACGTCCTTAATATTTTTTATACTTGCATTTTATTTTGTCATAATCTCCTCAATTTCTTACTCGAAGAGGAATAGTCAATGGCAATATAAATACTGTCGCAAATTGAGAAATTGGTTATGTCTGGCAGTTAGTGTTCAAATCGAATCTTTTGCACTCCTTGATGCAGTAATGTAAAATAATCATTTATCCCTTAATCATATCAAACGACCCATTCCATAATTAAATAAAAGCTTTTATTAATCTGCCATATCCTCTTGTCGTTCGAGTCCTGTTTTATCTACGGCGTTTGACCTTCGGGCCGGACTTTGACATTCAACCCGGGAACAATTCTATTTTACAGATCTGGGTTTTTTGCTTTCTTACTGAGAGCATATATACTGCGTTATCACATTAGATTCGGTGTGGAAACGGAACACTGAAAAGAAAATATTGTCCGACATAATTTTTCATTACGGAAATCGCTTCAAGCAAAGCATTCACCAACTTCATGTAAGGATAAAAATACTGCTCTAAAATAAAGATAGAAAGTCTGAGATGGATGGATTTTGACTCAGAAATCACTAATTCTTTGCCCATTTGTCATTTGTCTGGAAATGAAAGGTTTTCTTATACACTTATGTTTAAAAATACAAGCAATAAATAATTCGTCAAACATCAAGTTGATAAGAACGATGAAATTATTGAGTTGCATGTTTTTCATTACATTGTAATTCCGGTTCTAAATTTTTAAGATGAGGATTAATTATACATATTGTGTCGTGGCGCAATGGATATAGTACTTAATAAAAATATATTGTAATACTTACAATGTTCTGGAGGTTGAATTTTCAATTCTCTGTATGAGCGACACCCAAAATATAATTGCAAATAAATTAGGACTTCGAATCAGTCATGGCTGATAGAATGAAAGCATTCTACTCCTGTGAATTAGACAAAAGGTTCCATTCGAAATTCTATGCAGAATGGTTCCCGAGTTGGATAGAATGATTCCCGAATTTGACAAATTGTCCAATTTCTACTGTACACTCTTTAGCCCTTATCCTCAAGTGGCCTCTTGGCCTTGATAAGTGGCGATGCCTATGTAAAAAGAAAGTGTTGTGAAAATAACACTCAAGATGATAACAATGGGCTTAAGGATCCAAATAATACGAGCATAGTAATTCATTTTTTAGTCTGTTTGCGGTCTACCGATAGAACAGAAATAGCGCAGGAAAGTAAGCAAGAAATAGTTAAACCGAGAGCTTTTTAGATCACTAATGTGTTGGACATATTAACCAGATCGTCTTCAGGGCTGCTTCTCCCTAGATTGCCAGAGATACTACCTCAGATCTAATAGCATTTCTTCTTATTTATATCATACGTTTCCGTTGCCACGGTTCCTTATTCTCTGGACTATAGTATTTTCTAAACCAAACCAATCTTTACTTTCTATTTTTATTAGTAAAAAAAAAAAACATTGCGATTTGATGATCAGTCAATAACTTTATCTACATACCTACACGCAGTAAATAAAATTTAGTATAAACATATATTTTTGTATAAAACTCTCCTCTTGGGATGACTGCTATCAATCTGCCCTTAATCGTAGTAATTCCATACGGCTCAGTGAAACTGTGTCTTGTGTTTTGTTAATTAAATAAGTTCCCTAAAACTGAACTTAAACACCGGCTGGCCTTATCAGAGCGCAATTTTCCGGCTGAAATTTTCTAAGTGATGTCGACATTCGTGTCATAATAATAAATTCATCACATGTATATAACTTGCATTTCATTCGCTTGTCTTGAGCATCTGCTTATGTCGGACATTTCCGTTAATGGTCGGAAAATGACTTTGTTTTTTTTAGGAGCCGCTGACACTGGTATTAGCAGCAGCTAAAATATGCAAATGAACAAGCCGGTTGCAAGATGTGACATCGACGGATGTATTCGGGAAAATAAAAGTATTAGAGACGTGTTTAAAGAAAAAGAAGTTTTCGATATGGGTGTTCGGACAAGCACGTGTTGGAGACAGATGGGTGGCAGTAGAGCAGAGACGAGAAGTCACGCGTGACCGGAAAAAAAGAATATAGGTCTTTTGTTAAAACTGAAACAGCTAGTTGATTTTTTTTTTTCTGTTTCCAATTAACAATTAGTTAACCTGTGTCTGTTGTGGAATCCATTGTAAAAAGATCGTGTATTTAATGCTTTTTCTATTTGCTTGGAATAAAAAAAAGACTTGCAAACAAAAAGGTATATGCAGTGTATGGTGACCATTAATATTTAGCATATATTACTCCTTAAGATTAACATTTATTCAGATTTTGCAGAATAATCCCAATGATAAAAATTGCAATTTTTATTGGAAGGCATAAAAACTCATTGGCGAGTTTGTATGTCATGAAATAACCATAAGTATATAAGTCTTCGCGCGAAAGAGCAGGACAGAAAATGTTTTAAATAATAATAATAATAATAATAATAATAATAATAATAATAATAATAATAATAATAATAACAAAGACTTTAGCTGGCGAGGACTACTATTGACCGTAACCAGTTATACAATCCTTTTGAAATTTTCATCTCTATTTTCTCGTTATGTACTTAATATTTGTAACTGAAACCTATATGAAATATGTTCCTTATTAAATTTTAAAGATTTTCTATTCTGAAAGAAGTTTTTAAAAATTTAATCTAAAAAAGTCATTTTAAAGTTTCTGTTAAAAAAATGTTTTTACCTTACTTTGTAAAATTTATAAAAGTGCACTTTGAAGATAAATAAATTTCCTCCGAACACCGATAATAGTTTGAGCGTCATCTACATTTCTGCCTGTAACTGCCCTTGACAATATTCCAATCATAGTACTGAAAAAGCTACAACCGCTACTAGCTCTTCAAACAAACACCTTAGAAAACCTAGTTGGTCTGTCAAGTATTTTAAAATACTGGAGATCTGTATTTTGCGTCTCAGTCTTGATCAATTTGTTTTCTGTGCGTCATGACTAAATTGCCGGAATCTGTTATAAATAAAGAAGATGCCAACTATCTCAGCAGAAGAAACCTGCTTAGTGACACTCAGTCTGACATCCGTTCTGCCAAATCTGTAGCTAATGTTCTGACGAAAATTTCACAAAGGGTCAGCTAATCTATCGATGGGATGATCCTCTCTTGAGCAATAGCTCTTGACATATCAAAGGCATAAAGGTCTACTTCTCGAGATTTCTAACTACAGGATATATGATAATGTCCGCTGTATCAAATCTTTTTCTTTAATAGGCTTATACAATCAGTCGTCGATGAGCAGAAGTCCAAAGCTCAAAGTATCAGACTTGGCGTGTCTCGAGGATCAATTCCGGGCTCAACTCTCTTTCTGATTTTTATTAATGATCTCCTAAATTACTTTCTCGATTCAGACGGCACTACTATTTATAGTAACACTTCAAAGGACATCAACGACCAAGATCTCTTTGAGTCTCTGACCTTGAGCACGTGGTGGAATTGAGTAAAAGTTGGCTGATTAATTTTAAACCATAAAGAGGTCTAGAGAGATTTCCTCTTATTTTCAGATATATTTCAATTTTGCACCTCCAAACATATATATATATATATATATATATATATATATATATATATATATATATATACCTTTTCGTTTTCTGTTTCAACAAAATAAGTATTTCTCTAAGACTTCTTTTAAAACCAAATCCTTTTTCTTACTCTTCCTCCTGCTCTCTTGATATATTCCCTAATTCAAAACCACGAAATCATTATTGTTTCCATGTTAAAAAAAAAAATTCCCTTTTATTCTATCACTTACCTTTTGTTGCTTTTTCACATCTTTACGTCACTAGTCAATATCTAAAACTAATTTGCGAACAATCGAATGGAAAATATAAAAACATAACACAGAAACATAATGCCACATTCTAGTGAGACGCTTTATTAAACCAAATGCGACACATAGTTCTATTTCTTTACGTCCACCTTTTTATCCTTTTCTCTTTTCGATTTCTTTCTATCTACATACTTATATTTCTGTTTGGTTCAAATGTGCGGAAACTGTAAAAGTGTTTTGTTAGTTGTTTTTTTTTTCTTTTTCGTAGAGCGTGCAATTCGGAGTTATTTTCCTATTGTAGCCACATATTCGTAAACGTTATGCAAAAGTAACAGACAATTTATTATAGTCTCTTCTTTTTCTTTTCTTTGCCGTCATTGTCTCCCTCTCTCTCCCTCTCCCTCTCCCTCCCTCTCTCTCTCTCTCTCTCTCCTTCTCTCTCCCTCTCTTCTCTCCTCTCAGCCGTTTTTCGCCTGTATCTCTATCGTCGCTTTTTGTTTTTCCTTCCGGTTGGACCTCTTGTGTCCCAGTTAATTCATACACCAACTGGCGTGGAAGATTCGGGACGATATACTCACTCTAATAGCCCAGTTAATTCAGAAATTGGACTAACGGAAATTCGAGAAAAATAACAATTAAAAAGTTAGCAGAAAATAAAAGCGTCGTATATTTAATTCCTATTTACAATAATTCCCCACGGGACAGAGTTAGACACCAGGGTCGTTGTTTTTTTTTTAACGTGGAGAAAAAGAACAAACATTTAAATTGTCTTACTCGTGAAAGATTTCTCCTCCACTGACAGAGAACAAGAAATTGAATTTGTAGCATCTAATAAATAGATAATAGAGTTGCATAAAAAAAGAAGTTTTGTTTAAACACAAACGAAAATCAATTGAAGCGTCCAATAAAAAGCAAAGACCAATATCTACTCATGCACTGGAATTGGAATGTCATTCAGAAATAAATTAATAATATTACAAACAAAACGCAGATCTTAAATCAAATAAATAAATAAATAAATAAAGGATTGGCAGTATCGAGTATACCATACCAGGTACAAAGCGTACGCATAAATGCCATTGCAATCAATTAATAAAAACTAAAAATACTAAGCTACTTAATACCAAATATTTTTCTTCTTCATAGATAAAAAAAAAATCTCTTAGAAGGGAGTGTAGTAGGATCGTTACCTATCCATTGATGGACTATTTCAAATACAGTAGAACCTTGAGATTAGGCATTAAAAATTAATGAACAAAATAAAATACAGTATATAATCCACGTGTATATAATCAAATAACATTAAAAATAACACTGTAATACGAGGATAAATACCGTAGACAGGGTCCGGAAAAACATCGTATTCCACTTCGTAACCTGAAAAAAAAAATGTATCCTAAGGCCACCGTATCCCGGGGTTCTAATGTACTAGCCAAGTGCTCTCACGGATATGGGATTCTACAGATACCTGACTGATGAGTAAATATAGCTGACGTCACCGCTTTTCTCTGTAACTTGTTTATTTTTTTTTTCAGCGTATCTTTATAACCTATACTGTATTCTGAGTTTTTTTCTGTAGTCCCAATATTAATCCACATCATTTATGAAGTCCGCAAGGCAACTCGAAGATAAAGGTTAAGGAGTGTAAAGTGGTCATTGTAAATCTTCATGGTCAAAGAGGTTTTGTCAATGCGCATTTATATATACGACAGGGTAGGTTAGACTCCTCTGCACGATCACGTGTTTCTGCTACCGCGATCGGTGATCACCTGACTAGTTCAAATAAATGTGCGAGTGAGTACACACCGGAGTGGTTCTCTATTTTGCACAGGACTAGGTCTGTTCAACATCTCGGATTCTTGGAGGCCTTTACAATAAACTGTTGCAGACCTGTTCTTTGCAAACAGATGGACCACATACGTTCGTTGAACGTTTTTAAACAGGCGCCACCAGGTTAATTTCTACGCGGTGTTTTTTCCCCCCTCATAGAAATTACTTCATGCCAACATTACTTCATTCCGACATTTACTTCTGAAGACAGTCGGCGAAAGGCACTTCAAGTTTCTTCACCGTTCCCCTTTTCTTTTCTCTTTCTCCCCCTTTAATCGATCTTCTTCCTTTTCAATTTATTTTTCTTACTTTTAGTCGATCCTGTTTCTTTTTACATTATAGTCGATCTTTTTTATAAGCTTTAAAAAAAAATGCCCCACTTCGCTTTTAAACTATTACAATTCTGTTATACTTCGAATATTAATAAAATTTAATAATATTAATAAAACTTAATAATTACCCATGCCTATTTTGCGAACAACATTTCCTTCGATGAGATTAGCCATTCATTGAAAATCCATGGGTTAAGAAAAGATTTTAATAATTATTTGTACTTTTTTGATGAACAATAAATTTTTCTGCAATACTACATAATTTAACTCAGAATTTCTATTTATATTATTGCTCTATCTCGCATATTGAGCTTTTTTTGTCTGCTTGGGATCATCTTATAAATATTGATACTAATGTTTTTTGTTTTGTTTTTTTACTTGATATTTACAATTTTATACAACAATATCAGTATTTCATCATTTTTATATAGCATATCAGTATTTCATTTAAATATCTATTTTCTTGTCTGGAAATATGATTTTTTCCAAATTACGTTGATATTAACAATTCTTAACGGAAACTGATTAGTAGCGCAAAATCATTCATTTAATTATTAGGTCAATCAATGAATACATTTTGCCCTTAACTCGTCAGAAGTAGCAATTATCAATGCACCAAAAGAAATATTTTATATATATATATATATATATATATATATATATATATATATAAGTGAAAATATGTGTGTGTGTGTGTGTGTGTGTGTGTGTGTGTGTGTGTGTGTGTGTGTGTGTGTGTGTGTGTGTGTGTGTGTGTGTGCATTCCCCTACAAAATAAGTATTTTCGGTTTTGAGACGCTGGATTTGACATACGGGGTTATTAGATATGGGAAAATCTTTTTAATCGGTTTTCGGTACGAAATTTGCCTGTCAAATGGGTCAAAGGTCAACGATTTAACCTTTGAGAACTCTACCAAATTCCTCTGCCAATTTTGGGTCTAAAACTTGAAATTTTAAATGTAGGTTACGTAGGCATGGATCAAACTTTATAATTTGATTTTAGCCCCAAAAATAATTGTTAAAGGGTTAAAATTGGGATCAAAGTTTTAAAAAAATTGACCTCTGCGGTCTCTACCAAACTACTCAGCCAATTTCTGGTCTAAACATTTGAAATTTTACATAAAGGTTATTCAGAAATAGGGAAAGCTTTTTGATTGGTTTGGGTCTAAAATTTGAGCTGCCAAGGCGTGTAAGTTCAAAAGATTTGATCTTTGCGGTGTCTAGCAAACTACTCAGCCAATTTTGGGTCTAAACATTTGAAATTTATACATAACAGCTCGCCAGACATGCGGCAATCATTTTTATCAGTTTTTTGGTGCGAAAATTTACTTCAATTTTCGATATGGTAAGTTGATTGACTAAAGCCAAATGGAAATAAGGGGGGCTAAATATTAACAAGCGAAAAAAGTTACTTATTTCTTTAAATATAAAATCTATTTTCTCTTTCATTTATATTTTATACGTGAACCCTCATTCATCTAACACGACTTAAATTCTGTAAAGTCATCTCTTGTTCAAACAGCTATTTGTCAATCAATACTGATTAATATAACATTTTCCTCTATATTGACGAAATTCATGACCTGAAAGTTCATCTCTCTGTTACAACCCATGTCATGGACGTGCGTCAGAAGCAAAGATGCGTCATTGAATTCCTTGCAAAAGTTCATTAGGAACAGTGGTGACTTTGTAGAAAAAAAAATCTGGGGCACAAAACGTCGCTCATCTAAGTAGTACCAGGGACGTCATCGTAGATTTTCAATTTTTCAAGTTAAATAAATATGGGTAATTCATTTCTATATGAACCTTATGTGACAAAGCGCGCTCCGAGCGCCCATGCACAGTCATCTTTATCGCTAGCAAAAGTGCATATAAAAATGATAGCGACTGTATAGAAAAATAAATTATGGAGCACAAAAGTCCTTCGTTTTAAGTGTACCACCCCTGTTTTCGTAACTATTTAACTTTTTCAGTTAAGAAAAATCGAAGAATGTATTTTTGGAATTACGCTTGTAAGATATATGTTTTTTACTCACGAGTATAAAGGTGAATTAATATGTTTTACTGTACAATATCATTGGCCAGTTTATCAACATGAAGGACGAGTGTCAACTAACTATTGGTGAACTACAGCTAATCGACACACAACGCTGGAATCGCGATTGGCGCCTTCTCCCAGGAACGTCGTTCATGGTTCGATGTGTGGTGCAAACCCGACAAAACAAATCTCAACTCAAATAAGGGAAACGCCGTTGCAAGTACGTAACTCTGAGTTATGGGAACTTTAAATGTTGTAGGAATAATCAACTACTCATATTGATTCTTGTAAGAGAATCATATCCATCCCTTTTTGTAACAAAAATATACTCATTTGCGACGCATATTATTCAACACACAAGAAATAAGGTTCGCAATTGAACAAAAGTAAGCGTCTTTAATGCTGATTTTCTAAGATGGTATATTCTTCAAACTGGATAGAAGATTGTAACCGGATATTGCTACTACCACTTTCCCGATCGGACCTATTGCTGCACTCGACTAAACTTAGCAACTAACGATGGAGGCGTATAACTTGAATTCTTGGCCGTGTTCCAAGACAGATATAAACCAAATATGATAGCTACGTACACAGTAGGTCGAAACTCAAAGTTGTTTTTTACTGGTAACGCTATTTAGGCTGAATCACACAAAATGGTTTGTTTTTGTTGGCTGGTTATCTTTTCCTTGTATACAATGCATAGGAAATTATTTATTCTTTTTACAGGACTCTGTTCTGCACCTGATCCTGTAGTAAAACTTAAGATGTTGACAATTTTGAGACGTCAATTCTTATCAGTTATTTTGTATAAAATAAAATAAAAATAAATAACTGCATTTTCTCTCAAGTAGAAGTTAAAAGATTTTTTGTAAATCTTACATTACAAAACCTGAAAAATAAGTTATTCTGTACAGATTCAGACCACGCTGACGTTTGGGTTCGTTAGCCAAGTATTAAAACGAAACCCATGACATGTGGTTTCTCTTTTATTGTAGTAGTCCGGTAGGAATGTCATTCTATCTTTCATACTTCTTTTATTGATCCCCATCTCGTGGACAATATACCTACGGTTCCAGGTGAGAATTGTCTGAAGATAGCCGTTTCAATCCTACCCAAAGCCGGTCAAAGACGACAACAACTATGGATGGCTATTATTGCTGAGAATGCAGCTAGGAGATTCGGAGTTCCTATCCCATCGAAGTTACGACCTGACGAAGGCCAGAGGAATAGTTGGTCGAAACGTCGTGAAACAACATCTAAAAAAGATGAGGAAAATAGTCCGCATTAAATAAATTAATAAAATAACAATCATCTCAATGATGAATTCCAATTAAATAATATATAGTTTAAATATATTTAAACTATCATTAATAATGTCAGCAAAATGCATAATATGTTAAAAACGAGCGACTGACTCGTTGTGTTAAAACTGCAACAAAACTACTATCACTATTCTACTTTGAATCCCTTCAAAGATTCATAAGCTATGGGCGTATGTCAGGCCATTTCTCTTTTTTAACTACAGAAAAAATAACAAGTCTCTGTACATTCATATTATTCACTTACTAGGAGTTTTTACACAGGCCATCAACAAAGATTTCTCTATGGTATTCTCTGGAGTTTGAGTGACAATAACTCTCCCTAGATTTCTAATACTAACCATTTCTTTAAATGACTTTTGCAAATTAGTTTGTGTTATCGGTGTAGGTGATTACCATTTATTTCTCGTTGGCAGTGACCATTAGTCTTCACTGAGATTTGAGTGACAATAAGCCTCCCTACAGTCCCAGTTCTCTTCGCGCCCATCCAGCCGAAGTCCGGTTTTCTTTCTCCCGGTCTTTCCTCCTCCTTGATCCGCCTCACTTATTTGGTGTGGTTCTAATTTATAGTGACACTAGAAAAAAATGAGGGGGGCAGGGTCGGAAGGCGGAAACGGGGCGGGTTAACTTATCATCATGCATCTTCAATTTTCATGATTCGAAGTGGTACTTTGTCTTTTACATATGTAGCCGTTGCACCTGTTATCTATTAGTCTCTGCAAGAATTTTCCTTATTGTTATCCACTGTATCTTCTCATCTATCCCTCTTATTTTTTCGAAGTTTATCGGTATTGTCCCTAATGTTCTTACTATTAGTAGTTTTATCTGGACTTTTTTCATCTTCCATCTATTTGCTCCGCTTCTCTGCCTCCTTGATCTTCACTCTGTGGTCTGCTAGCACGGCAAAATCTACGATTTGGCAGAACTTTTCGTTCTTGTTTATTATTATGACATCCGGTCTGCCTGCTCAGAAGGGGTTTTCTCTTTGTATTTCTATGTCCCATAAGATTTTGTGACTTTTATTTGTAAGTACTGTTTCCGATTTTTGCTTGTACAACTTGTATGAGTGTTCGAGATGCAGTTGTTTGCATAATTCCCTGTGCAGTACCTTTCCACTTATTCGTGTCTATTTTTATATTGTTTTGGGCTAGTTTGTTGCATTCGCTTATGATATGATTTATTGTTTCGTTTTTTTGTCCAGAGGGTTTGCATTTACTGTTTTCTAATATTTTGTTCGATCATTGCTATGATGTGGTTGGTTATAATTGAGTTATGTTGTGCGGTTGGTGTCAGGGATTCACTTTCATTGTTTAAGTTTCCTTTCTGTAGTCATATTCAAGTGTTTTCTCATTTTTGTCACTTTTATGAATGGCCCGTGTAGCTATTTCTCTTCCCACTTTTATTTCCTCCTCTTATTGCTTGCCTCTCCTTTTTCTGTTTGCTTCATCTTTCAGTGTTTCTTGCTGCAGTAATTATTCTTTCAGTGTTCTGCATTATGTATTTTTCTAATTCCTTTTACGCGTCATTTGCACAGTCTTTACCAGATCTTTTCCTCCGTCTTTCCTTTTCACATAGAGTCGGTCAGCATCAGCCTTGTAGTGTAGTACATTGCGCATAGTCATGTGTTTCCTGATCTCCTGGTCTCCTGGTCGAGATAATTCAGTTCTTGTTTGTTTCGCCTTATAAACGATCCAGAGTATCCTACTACTGACACTGCCCATGTGTTTATGCCCTTTATTAGGCTTCTACTATATTGTTAAGTTTCAAGGACTTTTCTTGTTCTTCTTCGGTATTTCTTTCATGTCTGTTGCTTTAATAGTGTCTGTTTCCAGAACTCACAAATATATGTAGCTGTCATATTCACATAGTGCCGTCATCTTAGTTTGGTTGGGTAGTCCTATGCCTTCTGTTGCTTTCAGTTTTTCACTTCTTGTGATCAGCAATACGAAATTTTTCATACCGAACATTAGTGGTGGTAGCGAATCAACTTCGAAAATACCTCTTCGTAATTTTAATTTCAGTTATGTATTGTCAATCAGCTGTCAGTTCTAGTATACATGTTTTCATTGCGTTTTCAATCAAATTGATGATGTTCCTTAATTTAAACATTGTTAGGTATTCTTTTATCCCTACTTGAGGGATCTTGCTGTATGATTTCTTGTAGTCGATGCATGTCATGTCTATGTTCTTTTTTCTACTTTTTGCCTCATTCAGGACCCTTTGGTCTATGTATAATATGCCATCCGTTTCTCTTTTTCCTTTTTGACATCCTTTCTGTTCCGCTGAGAGTAATCCAAGATCATTAAGGGAGTGGTAAACTTGTCCTCTTGATTGTGCTGTCAGTATTTTCCACATTGTACGTAAGCATGTTAGTCCTGTTGATGCTGAGGGCGGTTTTCTTCTTTGTGTCTTTTTGGATCAGTGTGGTTCTACTTTTAGTCATCTATTTTGGCACGTGTACGTCGTGAATCTTTTTCAGGTTTTGGATCATTGTTTTATATAGTGTCATGAGAGTTTAGCACTAGCAGGCGTGTATTTCGTCGCAATCTGGCGCTCGCCAGTTTGTCATTTTACCGAAGGGTGTCTTGAGGTTTCCTTGCTGCTTTCATTTTCTGTCCATTCTTCGATTTGCCGTGACTTTTTTTTCATGTCTATCAGCCAGTCGACATTTCTATTTTGATCTTGTCGCACTTTCCATATCTTAATCTGCAAGTGTTTTGATTCTGTCAGGTTTAGTCGTTCTGTTTTTTTTTCTCGTTTTGTTTTGTTTTGTTTTGTTTTTGTTTGCTTGCTGTTGTTGTTGGTGGTGTTGTTGTTGTTGTTGTTGTTGTTGATGATGATGATGATGATGATGATGATGATGATCTGCTTTTACTATTATTATCATTATTATTTACTCAGTTATCATGAGAAATTGCTCACTGATTATCATCATCATCATCATCATCATCATCATTATTATTTTTAATCGCTAACATTGATGTGGTTGTTGTTGTGGTTGTTGTTATTGTTGTTGCTGCTCTTACTGTCGTAATAATAAAACGGTAGAAGTAAAACAGACCCATGATTTTTCCCTCAAATTAGCATGCGTGTTCATAAAATGTACAAATTCATGTTAAGTTGCGTGTCGAAGTGATATAAGATAATCACTCTTTTAAATGTTCACAGAAACACTAATACGTAATAAAAGACAAGCGGAACAAACATAACGTTAGAGTGCGAGATGAATATACGAATAGGTAAAAGAAGAAAAAAACCGTGCTAATTATGAATAGGGCTATGACAACAGCATATTCTTTTCATTGTTTTCACTCTCGAGTATATATCCGACAAAGTTTGACAGAGTTAATCATCCGAAAACCACATCACTCTTTATAAAATTATATATAAAGATATAAGCGGGTACACTCTCCAGACTCAAAACAATGAAATAAATATGCTGTTGTCCTAGCCCTAATTATGAATTACGCTAAAATGTAACGATTATAATATTGTTTTTAAAAAACTCAAAGCTCGAACTTATTTATATATTGTGTCATTATTTTGTTAAATATATATATATATATATATATATATTTATGTATATATATATATTTATGCATATATATATATTTATGTATATATATATTTATGTATATATATGTATATTTATTTATTTATATATATTTATATATATATATGTATATATATTTATGTATATATATATATTTATGTATATATATATTTATGTATATATATATTTATGTATATATATATTTATGTATATATATATATTTATATTTTGTGTACAGAAAGTTGTTAGTTGAGACAGGTCATTGGTACCATCGGTTTCAAGCCCGATAATAAGGCCCGTTTAAGGTATCCTTATCAAGCTCTCTTCAGCCAATATTCGTCTATCTTATAACCGGAAGTGTGAAGTATATATACCTCGCGAATCCACGTTCAAATCTCGTTTTGTTTAATCCCCTCCCCTTTTTTTTTTTTTTTTTTTTTTTTTTTAGCTATCTATATCTATATATATATATATATATATATATATATATATATATATATATATATATATATATATATATATATATATATCGGGTAATTTAATACCTAATTTTCAACTTTGAATTATTTAAATTTAAGATCTAATTTCGAAAAAATGTTTTTTTTATATGAATCGATTTTAATTTGAACCCCATTTAATTTTAAAATCTCTTTCCTTATGTATAAAAACTTCAAAATCTGTATTGGTATCGGTTAAAAACTTAAAAATTAGTTTAATTATATCGAACATTTAAAAATTTCCAAAAATACGTTTAAAGTTTTAAAAAATATATTTTTAATTATATCGAATCACGTTTAAAAATTTCGAAATACGTTTAAAAATTATTTTTTAAAAACCCAAATCTTTCAAGGTTTGGGGAAGTGAGTATTTATCTATCCTAAGTGATTTCCCTAGTTTATTAACATTATTATTTTTTTCTATAGTTTTAAAATCGAAATAGATTATAAATTACATTTATAAAATATAATTTATTTTTTTTATATATATGACATTAATTAAAAATCTATAATATAATTGCGATTAAAATCCAAGTTTACCGACTAATTATTTATGTATTTACAATTTTTTTTCCTTATATATATATATATATAAACAACATCTAAGTGTTGTTCTTTTCATTGATCCAATTTATTAGGAGCCCCTTCCTTCTATGTATGCAACTTTTCAAAGCTTCACTCCTCACATTTAAACATTTTATTTTTTGGTCATGAATGGACCGGAGGATGTAGTATTTCTCTGCGTTACAGAGTGAGCATTGACTTAATTCCGGGACGTATGCTGGTCTATGCTCTATTTTTCTCCATTTTATGGAAAAGGGTGTATTTTTTTCTTTAAGCTCCCACACGCGGGTAGCTAATGCTGTATTCATCCTTGTTTTAGCTCTAAAGGAGCTCATATGTGCATAATATCTTTGTTTAAATTGGCCTTTTGTCATACCTATATATATTTCCGGTATATTTGTGGATTGTTCCGTTACTGTGGCCTCATAGACAAGGGATTCAGCTTTACAATTACCCTCCAATGGACAGCTATTTTTGGTCCTGCAAGAGCAGCCTGCGTTATCTATCTTTTTTTGGTTCTTTGGATATTATCGACTTTATTGATGGAGCTGTCGAGTAACTAACTTTCACCGTGTTTCTATTAAAAAGTTTATGTAGTCTATGTGTTCTTGGAAAATGTTTGTCTAGAAGGCTAAGAAAACAATGCCCTACTCTAGTTTTAGTGTTCAATGAAAACGGAGGTAAGAACCAGATTATTTTCCGTTTCCTCTTTCGTTTTATATTTTCTTTATTCTGGGTTTGTTGAAATTTTATGTTTTCATTGAACCCACTTTGATGCAGTGCGTCATTATAATATGATGCTGCTTTCTCGAACACTTCAGCGTTCGAAGAAAGCCGTGAAATCCTTTGGCTAATGTTCGCTACCATATTTTTAAACACTGTGGGTGGGTGGCATGAACCCTTATTTATATACATGAGTTTTTCATTTAGTTTGTGAAAGGGTTTGTGTATTTTCTTCTCGAGATCTAGAGTGGCATCTAAAAAATCTACTCTATCTAAATTTGTCTGTATTATTATTTTAAAGCTTAGTTCCTTAAAAAAATCAGTTAGGTCTTTTCTAAGTCTGTCTAGTGCACATCCATTGTAGTCACGCGATAGGCAAAGTCCATCATCTCTATATAATCCAAAAAAGTGATCTGGGAATTTATATTTCATGGTCTCCAGTAGAAAAAGTCCAACCAGATCGCAGATATCCGCACTGTCATACGCCCCCATCGCGACGTCAAAGGGGTCTTCGGGGTTTGATTTTTTGACCCACGTTTTATCGTCAAGCAAGCTCGACAGACCCTTTTATTTTTTGAAATATAAAACGAAAGAGGAAACGGAAAATAATCTGGTTCTTACCTCCGTTTTCATTGAACACTAAAACTAGAGTAGGGCATTGTTTTCTTAGCCTTCTAGACAAACATTTTCCAAGAACACATAGACTACATAAACTTTTTAATAGAAACACGGTGAAAGTTAGTTACTCGACAGCTCCATCAATAAAGTCGATAATATCCAAAGAACCAAAAAAGATAGATAACGCAGGCTGCTCTTGCAGGACCAAAAATGTCCATTGGAGGGTAATTGTAAAGCTGAATCCCTTGTCTATGAGGCCACAGTAACGGAACAATCCACAAATATACCGGAAATATATATAGGCATGACAAAAGGCCAATTTAAACAAAGATATTATGCACATATGAGCTCCTTTAGAGCTAAAACAAGGATGAATACAGCATTAGCTACCCGCGTGTGGGAGCTTAAAGAAAAAATACACCCTTTTCCATAAAATGGAGAAAAATAGAGCATAGACCAGCATACGTCCCGGAATTAAGTCAATGCTCACTCTGTAACGCAGAGAAATACTACATCCTCCGGTCCATTCATGACCAAAAAATAAAATGTTTAAATGTGAGGAGTGAAGCTTTGAAAAGTTGCATACATAGAAGGAAGGGGCTCCTAATAAATTGGATCAATGAAAAGAACAACACTTAGATGTTGTTTATATATATATATATATAAGGAAAAAAATTGTAAATACATAAATAATTAGTCGCTAAACTTGGATTTTAATCGCAATTATATTATAGATTTTTAATTAATGTCATATATATATAAAAAAAAAAATTATATTTTATAAATGTAATTTATAATCTATTTCGATTTTAAAACTATAGAAAAATATAATAATGTTAATAAACTAGGGAAATCACTTAGGATAGATAAATACTCACTTTCCCAAACCTTGAAAGATTTGGATTTTTAAAAAATAATTTTTAAACGTATTTCGAAATTTTTAAACGTGATTCGATATAATTAAAAATATATTTTTTAAAACTTTAAACGTATTTTTGGAAATTTTTAAATGTTCGATATAATTAAACTAATTTTTAAGTTTTTAACCGATACCAATACAGATTTTGAAGTTTTTATACATAAGGAAAGAGATTTTAAAATTAAATGGGGTTCAAATTAAAATCGATTCATATAAAAAAAACATTTTTTCGAAATTAGATCTTAAATTTAAATAATTCAAAGTTGAAAATTAGGTATTACATTACCCGATATATATATATATATATATATATATATATAGATATAGATAGCTAAAAAAAAAAAAAAAAAAGGGGGGGGGGATTAAACAAAACGAGATTTGAACGTGGATTCGCGAGGTATATATACTTCACACTTCCGGTTATAAGATAGACGAATATTGGCTGAAGAGAGCTTGATAAGGATACCTTAAACGGGCCTTATTATCGGGCTTGAAACCGACGGTACCAATGACCTGTCTCAACTAACAACTTTCTGTACACAAAATATAAGTACGCTCTTAAAATTTGGATTTTCCTTTCAATTGAGCACTCTGCTGGAATTCTTTTTCCAAAAAAAACTAATCATATATATATATTTATGTATATATATATATTTATGTATATATATATGTATATATATCTATGTATGTATATATATATATATATATATATATATATATATATATATATATATATATATATACACATATATATATGTATGTATAATATGAAAAACTGAAGACGGGCTGTACAAAAAAAAGAAAATTTAGACAGAGGAAAATAATAGATAGAAAAACATATAGGCAGATACATGCATACATACATACATACATACATACATACATACATACACATATATATATATATTATATTATTATTATTATTAAAATATTAAAATTATGTTTATTATTAACCGATAATCTAAAAAAAAAACTACTGAACCAATTGCCTGCGCATTTTGCGATAGCGTTTTTATCTAATCCAAGTGTGTTCTCATATATTTAAAACGAAAAAAGTATCGCAATATTAAACAAAAACTTTTTTTTTCGAACTCGATCTGTTCGGTTATTTTTTCATTCTTTACTTAGAGATTGTTTTAGTATGTCGCGTTACACTAATATGGTTTATTTTCATATATTTACGATCAAATAATAATAATAATAATAATAATTATAATAATAATAATAATAATAATAATAATAATAATAATAACTTTCTATATCTCGAAGAATGCCGAAAATATCGATTGTGACTTTACATGCATAAAAACAACTTTTTACTAATCGCGTATTCATTGCTTTAGTAATTAGTATTTTGAAATGTTAAACCGGCAAAATATAGTCGTTTGTGATTCCTACAAAATCACATTGCGACATAAAAAAAAAACTAATTATATTTAAAAAAAAAAAATCATTTTAAATGCTGTAATACAGCCGTGTAAGAAGCATCAACGAATAGTGATTATCGAAAACTGATCATACCGGTGTATTATTTTTTTTTACCTATCGCGTATTCATTGCTTTAGTGGTCAGTATATATATATATATATATATATATATATATATATATATATATATATATATATATATATATATATATATATAAACATTAAATAACCGAATATATTCGATCGTACTTCCTACACAAATAAATTACATTTTCACCCCAAACAAGGCACATTACCACTTTGGTGTAGGGGCTACTATCAGGGGCAACAACTACTGGGGTACTATGTAGGGATTTGGGCAGCAAGATGTCGGTTCACGTTGCACTTGGACTTCTGCACGTCAGTACAGTTGGAGAAGCAGGGACCTGGAATGGAATTCCAAAGTCTAGCGGTTCTGGGAAAGAAACTACTGGAGTCTTTTACATCTAGGGATCTCTACAGTGTGGGGCGTGATTTAGCAGCCTGTTGGGTTTGTCGAAGATATCACGTCGTGGGGGCACAAGTGCTAGCAGTTCGTCAGAACATTCACCATTAAAATACTTGTATTAACAGGCAGAAGGATGCAACGTTTCGTCGATGGGACAGATGCTGAAGCTTAGATGCCGGTTCAGGGTCTATCAGATTTGCGACTCTCTTACATAGCAACATAAAAAATAAATTATATTTTACAAATCCATTTTTAACGCTCGAATACAACAGTACAAGAAGCATAAACGAATAGCAGTTATTGACAACTGAACATGTCGATGTATTTTTTAGTTCTAAGTCTAATATCTCTCTCTTTCTTTCTTTCTCTCTTTCTTTCTCTCTTTCTCTCTCTCACACACACAAACACACACACACACACGCACAAACACACACACACATTCTGTTCCTATTTTCTTGCCTCCCCACGAGGGCAGAATTGTACACAAGCTCGGTTTTTAATGTGTCGAAAATATAGCTCCAGAAAAAGGGATACTGTGGATAGGAACAAAAATAAAATTTGCCTCAGTCTAGAACGATTTCTCCTCAATTTATCGAGGACTAAAACGGTAAAGCGTAGTTCACCCTCTGTTTCTCTCCCTCCATCTCCCCTCTCTCTCTCTCTCTCTCTCTCTCTCTCTCTCTCTCTCTCTCTTTCTCGTTCTTTCGTTCTCTCTTTACCTCACTCCATATCCCCCTTTCTCTCTCACTCTCTCTATCTTTCTCTCTCTCTATCTATCTCTCTATCACCCTCTACATCTGTCTTTGAGCCTCTTTTCTCTTTCTCACTCCCTCTAACAATGGTGGGATCGTTCTATCGTTCCACTAGATATCTCATTGCTGATGCACTCTCTAGAAATAGAAATAACAAGTACGTACAATGATGGAGTACGTCCAAGAATGGAGTATTGTTGCCACATCTGGGCAGGAGCTGCTAGAAGCAGCTTATTCTGCCTTGACAAAATTCAAAATAGACTTCGTAGCCCAGTGGGGGGGCCCTTTTCTTTTCCCTGCAACCTCTTTCCCACAGAAGAGACGTTGCAGGCCTGTCTCTGCTTTATCATTATTTTCATGGCAAGTGCTCGTCTGAGCTTTAATCTATGCCCCCCTGTCCTGACTTTCGCAAAAAACACTTATCTAGTTGAAACTACTATCAATAATTTCCCTCACTCTTTATCTGTGCATAAACCTAAACCTAAAGTAGATTCCATGAACAAAGTTTCTTTCATAGAACTGCGCGCCTGTTGAACTCTGTTCCGTTTTCCTTCATTCCAACTAACTACAATATGTTTTTTTTTTCAAGTCCATTGTGACCAAATTCTTGATGAGCCATCCCCTTAAGTAATTCGAGTTACCAAATTTCCACTACTAATGACTACTGCATGTTCCCTTTGACCAATGTACATTCTCGAGTCGCCTTCGGGCGTTGTTAAGTGGCGACTCCTTTGTAAAAAAAAAGTTATTGTCTAAACATGGGTAACTCTTATTTTAGTCACCTAAATTACTTACAGTGATTAAGACATTGCCAAAACATGGATAAATCCTGTTTTAGTCACCTAATTTACTTACTATGAATAAGGCATTGTTAAAACATGTAACAATCCCATTTTGTCCACCTAAATTACTTACAATGAATAAGGCATTGTCAAAACGTGGATAAATCCTGTTTTAGTCAACTAAATTACTTACAGTGGGAAGAGAAAGTTATTTGAAAATTACTGCTAATTAGAACTAGAGGAACTGGTAAAACCTTTCCTATTAAATTGATTTGGGTAGCCATTCGATCACAAAATGGCATAGCCTTAGCTCTTGCTTCATTGGAAATAGCTGCGACCTTACTAGCAGGAAGAAGAACTGCCTATTCTGCTTTGAAATTACTATTAAACATTCCATTTTTTCAAAACTCCCATGTTAAATTTCTCCAAAACATCTAGCATAGGAAAATATTGCAGAAATGCAAATTTATTGTTTGGGATGAATGCACAATACCACACAAAAGTTTCACTTGAGGTTCTTGGTCGATACTTGCAGGATTTGCGTGGTAATGACAGACCATTTGGGAATGTATTATTGCTTGCAGGAGATTTCAGACAAACGTTACCTGTAATTCCTCAATCAACATCAGCAGATAAAATAAATGCTTGCTTCAAATACTCTACTTTTTGGCGCCATGTGAAGATGTTAAACTTTACTCAAAATATGCGTATCCAGTTTCAGAACAATCGATCCCTAGAGAAATGTTCGCATCAATTGTTGAAAATTACGAACGGAAAATCTGATCTGTGTTAAGGGTGAATATCGTTGCCTGATAGCATCTGTAATTTAGTTACATAAAAAGAAGAGTTGGTATAAAAGGTTTTTTCAGATATTCAAAATAATTATTCCAGTTGTCTGAGTGAAAGAACTAGTCTTGCAGCTTCAAACAAAGACGTAGATGGACTTAACTACATTATTTAGTTTAAAATTCCAAGTTAAATAGTCACATACAAGCCTGTGGATACAGTTGTGGAAGCAGATAAAGTGGTTACTTATACAACAGAATTTTTGAATTCATTTGATTTGCCAGGGATGCCACCGCATGTACTGCAATTGAAGATTTGTGTACAAATTATCATCTTGCGAAATATAAACCAACCTAAGCTTTGCAATGGCACATGACTTGCAGTAAAAAGTAATTAATGAACAATATCATAGAAACAACAATCATGAGAGGATATTTCAAAGGTGAAGATTATTATGATTCCACCGGATATGCCATTTCAATTAAGGAGATTGCAATTCCCAAATCGATTTTTTGTCTGCAATCATCATAAACTAAGCTCAGGGACAATCTTTACAATTGTGTGGTTTACATCGATACACTGACCGTTTCTCACATGGCCAATTTATCTTTCGTGTTCAAGAGTCAGAAAACCAGAAAATGGAACAACAAAAAATTGTGTATCCACAAGTACGAGGAATTTAAGAAACATGCATTTCTAATTTTGGGATTTTTTTCCATTTCGCATAATTGAGCCACAGCAACGCGTGTACTACAATATACAAGCAGAGTACTGCTTGTATATATATATATATATATATATATATATATATATATATATATATATATATATATATATATGCCCAAAACTTCTGGCCTTGATGGGAAGGAGATTAAACTTGCAACTGTGGTTTCAAATGATCTGAAATAACAGTAAGGGGAGACTTGATTCCAAATATTTCTCATATATTATATCTCTCCTCTTTTGGAAATAGGGTATGATTATGACTATCTCTAGCATCAAATAATCATTAAACAATGTGAAATTTACTTTATGTGTGAAAACCAAAGAGGGGAGATATAACATATGAGAAATATTTGGAATCAAGTTCCCCCTTGCTGTTATTTCAGATAATTTGAAACCATAGCATACGATAAACAAGGGAAACAAATGACTATGATTGAAACATTTTGTGACTAAAAAAGTGCCAAAAAATAGACTCCGGATGATAGATGATCCCACAAGATGCGACCTTAAGGGCAAATACCACATAGCTCACTACACAATTCAGGCCATTACCTTTCTAACAAGCCTTCATGTTAAATTCTGATCAATAGTCGCTGAAATTTGGAGCTTATAACATTGCAAAAAAGGTGGTGTATATATATGTGTGTGTGTGTGTGTGTGTGTGTGTGTGTGTGTGTGTGTGTGTGTGTGTGTGTGTGTGTGTGTGTGTGTGTGTGTGTGTGTGTGTGTGTGTGTTTGTGTGTGTGTGTGTGTGTGTGTGTGTGTGCGTATATATCTATTCCTGTAGACAATATTGAATGTTGAAATTCTCATATCTTTGGTTCGATGGGACGGAACTACATGAAAATTTGCAGGCTTTTCGAAGATTATAATACTATATTCTATGATCTAAATGTTATGACATTTGGTAAAATAAACCCATATTTTCAAACCAATAAATATGCTAAAATTTGCCTACATTTGTTTATATAATGTTCTGGCAGGCCAGATTCAGTTTTGCTGTTTCAGTTGTCTTTTATGTGGCTTTGCCAGGTCACTAATATACATACATATATATATATATATATATATATATATATATATATATATATATATAAGTATGTATTCACTTGGTCGTTGTCGGCGGACACAAAACAAGAAACTAGGTAATATAAATATATATATATATATATATATATATATATACTAGACTACCCGTGACCCGTTGGGTCAGTATGTTATATTAGCTATGGAATTCATGTATGAGCGTGACACTTGTGACGTAAAGAAAATAGTGTTTTTTTGGCATAACAGAAACATTACTATGAAAGTATATTAAAATGAAAAAAGAATATAGATAGATTTCTATGAGTCGTTCTGTTTGTTATAATTGATTTTATTTTAATTTACAGTTACTGAATTATAAGTGGCTGGCCATACTTATAGGTAAATGTGCACTGAACAGATACCATAATACTTATAGTTAAATTCAAATTTTGACATATCTGCTTTTTTTTACATCGTTCGTTTCTATATTACGTTTAAGTTATTTTAAACTCCACTTTTCCAATGTTAAATAATAATTTCGAAATAATAACGTTAATATTGTAGTGCGCAGGTCATGCGCGCATGCGCAACTGGATATCGTAAAACGGAAAGTGGGTTACATACATCGTTACAAGATCATTTGAGTTTTATAATTATATATATATATATATAGAGAGAGAGAGAGAGAGAAAGAAAGAAGAAGAAGAAAAGAAAGAAAGAGGACAAAAGAAAGATAGATAGAAAGATAGATATGAGTTGATAATTGGTCAATGCTGATAATCACGACTGAAGACAGATAGATAGATAGATAGATAGATAGATAGATAGATAGATAGATAGATAGATAGATAGAAATAGAGACAGAGAAAAGGAGAAGCGGAGAGAGGGAATAGGTAGAATGAAAGGGAAGATGTACGAGAATAACAGAGATATATGCAAGTAAGATAAAGTGTTACGCGTATAAGTATGTATTCACTTGGTCGTTGTCGGCGGACACAAAACAAGAAACTAGGTAATTACGAGTGCGGGAAGAGTGACGCGGGTAAGAGGTTCTGATATATAATCGCGCTCCCCATCCTCGACCCCTCCTCCTATTAAAGAGTATGAGTCATTCAAACTAGACTAGAGAAGAAACAGCAGCAGCAGCAGCGATTCCTCTTTTGAGTCAAATTGACAAATTAGACTCGTAGTAGAATCATTCGGTTCATAGTGAAGCATATGTGTAGTAATAGCAGTAATAATATGTACAACAACTTTCGTAGTTTTTATTTATTGTGCTTAATTGTTGACCGATTACCAAATAGTATTTTCATGGTAAGTGCTCGTGTGCTCGTCTGAGCTTCAGTCTATGGTCCACCCTCTGGCCAAACATTCACGAAAAACACTCGTCTAGTTGAAAAAGTATCAATAATCTTTAACTGTGTCTAGATTCCATAAACAAAGCTTCTTTCTTAGAACTGCACACCTGTGGAACGTTTTACCTTGTACCTGCTTTCCGTTGACTACAATATGGTCGTCTTCAAGTCTAATGTAAACAAGTTCTTGATGAGCCGTTCCCCTTATTAATCCCATTTACCAGATTTACACTTCTAACGATTACTATAATATTGTCCTTTTGACCACTGTACACTGTTTAACCCTTATCCCCGAGTGGTCTCTGGGCCTTATTAAGTGATGATTGTGTGGCAATAAACTTTATTTGGGTTTAAGTGGCTTCCTTTGAAGGAGAAAGTTTCATGGAAGTATGAAATTCACGAGCGATACCCAGTCGTATGTCAGGGGAGATGACGACGTTAGGTTTTTGCAACTATTGCAGGGAGGTGTCGACGTCCTCCTACATACAGCGCCTGGAATTCCCAAATTTATCACCCGTTTTAGTAGTGACCAGGGTTCACCGATGCTAAACTTTGGTGACATGACGGGAATCGGTGTGCCAATGTGATTATACCGTATAGATACATGGTAATTTCTTTGTAAAAAAAAAAAAAAAAAAAAAAAAAAAGGCCAGGGCGATTCGAAGGTAAAGGTGATAAAAACTGTCAGTTGGACAATATGTGGCGTAGTCCGTGGCCTTGGTAGGAGCGATTTGGGGGGGGGCGTCCTTCAACCTAATCGAGAATATTTGGTCCATAATATCTCGTGAATTGGCTGGAAGAACTTTTTCGAACAATGAAAAACTGTGGGAAGCTGTGACTAGTGAATAGAACAGCACCTCCTCTTCACGGTGTTCAACTTTGGTTGAGAGCATGTCTAAAAAGATTGATCTTTTAAAGAAATAAAAACGGGAATGTGATTCCATACTAAGCATTTATTAAAGTAAATGTCTGGTTCTGTATTAGTAGCATGGGTCCACGGCGTTGCCCGGGTGTTTGGAGGTGTGAGTTGAGAAAAAAAAAAGAAAAAAGGTGGTAGTAGGAAAGCAGGCTCGAAACTGTACCGCCGAAGGAGGAAAAGAACGGGGGAAAATCCTAACGTCTTTGCTGTTACGACCACCGCCAAACCGGAAGCGACATAGATTGTAATTAAGGCAAGACAATCGTAAAGAGGAGATGAATTTCGAAAATATCGGTGAAAAAAGCGACCCTGCCTGTGGAAAAGTGCACAGTTGAGGATAAAGATATTAATGTTTTTAGCCAATTTTTCGGTATTTGTCGTTTGAAGGGTCGAGCTTCAAAACGATACTAATCTTGTGAAAATCCGTCACCTCTGTCGAAGATTTTAGGCAGACATGCAAACATACATACATACATTTATATATGGGTAGCTCACATTTTCGACCCAAATCGATTAAAAAGCTTGCCCTATCTCTGAATACCCTTTATGTAAAATTTCAAATGTTAAGACCAGAAATTGTCTAAGTAATTTGGTAGCGACCGCAGAGGTCGATTGTTTTTAAACTTTGACCCCTATTATGACTCCTTAAAATTTATTGTTTTGGTCTCAAATAAGATTATTAAGTTAGATCCATGTCCAAGGAACTTATATCTAAATTTTCTAGTGTTTATACCCCAAATTGTTGGAGGGGTTTGGTAGAGTTCTCGAAGGTCAAATCGTTGAACTTTGACCCTTTAACGGCCAAATTACTGACCGAAAACCGACCACCCAGATTTTCTCAAATCTCAGTACCCTGTATATTAAATTTCGAGTCTGTAGATTGAAAATTAACAAAGTTATTGCGAAGGAAAATGTACACAGACACACAGACAGACACACAGACACGTTCACTTTTATAGATAGATAGATAGATAGATAGATAGTCTCGTTTAAGTTTCCTTGTTTAATTGTTTTTGTTCAATGTAGCTTTTAGTGCAATAAAATGTATAAAATTTGTTTAGCCACTTTTTTTGTTCACGAGTGTATCTATCTATCTATCTATCTATCTATCTATTTATATATATATATATATATATATATATATATATATATATATATATAAGTGAACGTGTCTGTGTGTGTGTCTGTGTGTCTGTCTGTGTGTCTGTGTATAATTCCCTACGCAATAACTCTATAAATTTTTAGCCTACAGGCTAGAAATTTGATATACAGGCTACTGAGATTTGGGAAAATCGATGTGATCCGTTTTTGGCCAGGAATTTGGCGATTAAGGGGTCAAAGTTCAACGATTTGACCTTTGAGAACTCTACCAAACTCCTAAGACAATTTTGGGTCTACGCACTTGAAATTTTAGCTATAGGTTCCTTGGACATGGATCTAACTTTATAAATTGTTTTGAGCCCAAAACAATTAATGTTAATGGGTCATAATAGGGGTCAAACTTTAAAAAAAAATTGACCTCTACGGTTTCTTCCAAATTACTCAGACAATTTCTGGTCTAAATATTTGAAATTTTACATAAAGGGTATTCAGAGATAAGGCAAGCTTTTTCATCAGTTTGGTCGAAAATGTTTAGTTACCAATATATAAATGTATGTATGTATGTATGTTTGCATGTCTGCCTTAAACTTTCAATAGAGGCGACGGATTTTACCAAGATCAGTATCGTTTTAAAGTTCGACCTTTCATACGAGAAATATCGACAAATTGGCTAAAAACATTAATATCTCTCCCTTCAACTAGGCACTTTTCTATGTCGCTTCCGGTTTATCGGTGGTCGTGACAGCATAAACGCTAGGTTTTACCCCGTTCTTTTCCTCCTTTGCGGTACGGGTTCGAGCCTGCCTTCCTACTAGCATTTTTTTTTTTTACGCAACATACACACCCAAACACCCGGGCAACGCCAGGCTGAAATGCTAGTATATATATAAACGTGAACGTGTGTGTGTGTGTGTGTGTGTGTACATTTGCATACGCAAACTCTGTCAATTTTAAGTCTACAGACTCGACATTTGATATACAGGGTACTGAGATTTTGAAAAGTCTTTGTGATCAGTTTTCAGCCAGAAATGTGACTGTTAAAGGGTCAAAGTTCAACGATTTGTCCTTTGAGAACTCGACCAAAATCCTCCGACAATTTTGGGTCTAAACAATTGAAATTTTAGATATAGGTTCCTTGGACATGGATCTAACTTTATAACTTGATGTAAGCCCAAAACAATAAATTTTAATGGGTCATAATAGAGGTCAAAGTTTAAAAAAAAAAATGATCTCTGCGGTGCTACCAAATTACTCAGACAATTTCTGGTCTAAATATTTGAAATTTTACATAAAGGATATTCAGAGATAGGGCAAGCTTTTTAATCGATTTGGGTCGAAAATTTTGAGTTACCAATATATAAATGTATGTTTGTCTGTTTGCATGTCTGCCTAAAATCTTCGACAGAAGTGACGGATTTTCACAAGATAAGTATCCCTTTTAAGCTCGACGCTTCTGACGACAAATACCGAGAAATTTGCTAAAAACATTAATATCTTCACCCTCAACTGTGCACTTTTCTTCAGGGAGGGGTCGCTTTTATCGCCGATATTTTCAAAACTTTTCGATTGTCTTGCCTTAATTTAAACCCACGTCGCTTCCGGTTTGGCGGTGGTCGTAACAGCAAAGACGTCAGGTTTTCCCCACCTTCTTTTCCTCTTATGCGATACGAGTTCGAGCCTGCCTTCCTACTACCACTTTTATTTTTTTTTTTATTTTTTTTTTTGCGCAACACACACCTCCAAACACCCTGGAAATGCCGCGCATCCATGCTAGTATATATATATATATATATATATATATATATATATATATATATATATATATATATATATATATATATATATATAGATAGATAGATATACTAGCATGACATAAGTGAAATTGCCTCTCTGTGTGTCTGTCTTTTTGTGTACATTTCCCTACCAAACTACTCTGTCAATTTTCAGATTATAGATTTGACATAAGGGGTATTGAGATTTAGGAAAATCTTTTTAATCGGTTTTCGGCCAGAAATTTGGCTGTCAAGTAGTCAAAGTTCAACGATTTAACCTTTAAAAACTCTACCAAACCCCTGCGCCAATTTTGGGTCTTAACACTTGAAATTTTAGATGTACATTTCTTACACGTGTATCAAACTTTTTAACTTGATTTGAGCACAAAACAATAAATGTTAAGGGGCTAAATTTGGTGTCAAAGTTTTTTTTTTTAAATTACCTTTCAGCCAATTTTTGGTCTAAACATTTGAAATTTTACATGACGTGTCTTAAAATATTTTAATCGATTTTTTTTTTTTGTGCCCGGAATTTGGCTGCCAAGGGGTAAAAGTTCAAAAGATTTGCCAATTTTGCATAACAATAACAAAATTTTTACATAACAGGTATTCAGACACGCGGCAAGCTTTTTAATCAGCTGTTAGGTTAAAATTTGACTGCCAAGAGGTCAAAGTTGAAAGTGTTGATCTTTGCAGACTCTACCAAACTCCTCTGCAAAGTTTGGATCTAAACACCTGCAATTTTAGATGTAGGTTACGTGGCCATAAGTTAAACTTTTTAATATATATATACATATGCACATTTTAACTTGATTAAAAAATATTTTGAAAATGTTTTTGTTTTCTTTCCGTCATGTATTAATTTTCTTTCATTGATGTATTAATGTGTTTGCCGAATTGTTTTCTTTCTACACTTGTACCTGAACACTTCCCTCAAACACTATTGTTAAAACTTATTGGAATTTATTGTTGTCAATTTGCGGCTTGTAATTCGCTTATTAAATTCCCTAAAAAAAGCGTTATCCAATTTTGAATTCAACGTCTTCCTACATTTCTTTTACAAAAAAACAAAACAAAAAAAAAAACTGTCGACGCCATTCCATTTTTAGTATTCTTTTCAAATAGACATACTAATAAATGCACCGACTAGTGTCGAAGTAAGCAAAGGGAACGACTCGTGGAAATTCTAGCCGATTTGCTTAAGAATTACAGACAATAAATCTGTAAACTGAATTCTTTCTATATTTCAGTAAGTGAGCAGGGAACCCATCGCCATACTTTTCCCTAAACAGGCCTATTCTACTTACATTAAGTAGAATACTTAATATTAGTATCAGTTTTTTTTTTTTTTTTTTAATGGAGATAATGTATTGTGGATACGTTGTCGGCAGCTCCCATAACTCTCGCTTCTCCAAATTTGACTCTGTCACTTCATGTTTTGAAGGAGTGATTTTTCTGACAAAAGGAGAAGAAAAAGCTATATTCTAGGTCGGCAGAATTTTGCGTTAGCAGTAGTCTAAGAAGGCCGAAATTTTTCTGTTTCTATTTCTATCCTTGTAACCATGTCACTAGTAAGGATGCTGGAGGTAAACGTTTTTTCTGGGCTGACGCTATCCGCTTGATAGTCAGGGACCTGAACCTTGGACTAACCACTAAGGAGGCCGTTCTCTCAGCAGACGTAAAGTACTGGGGGTGTTGTATTGCTATTTGGTGAAAGGATTTTTAGCCATGCGGTAGCTTCTGGTGGGGTTCCTTGATGCCATATTAGCGGGTAATTGTTACGGCTTTACCTTATCATGATCTACAAAAAAATATTTCTTCACTTATTTTTCTTCCTTATTTTTCCTCTCTTGGTTGCTCTAACCAAGTCTGTTGACTTATTCCACAAATTCTTAAACTACATCATGAAAGGTCACCAGAAAAAAAATACACGATTAAACCCAAAACTCCAAATTCCAACGTAGACCTCTACTACTATATTTCCTTCTATAACATCGGGGGTCTACGTTCCAACCTTTCAGAGTTTGAAATCCAATTACGGGAGACCAAACCTGACCTATTCTTCCAAAGCGAAAGTAGCATTGCACCAACTGTTTCCCTAGATGCATTTGTGGTTAAAGGTAATTCTAATTTAACATCCACATCTAACCGCCAAGATCGACATGGGCATGATATATGTGCCTACATTAGAGATGGCTTTCCATGTGGTAGGACATCTCCAGAGAAGACCCTAAATTGCCCCGTATGTGCTTTCAGATTGCACTTACTGACACCACTGCGTTTATATTTGCCCTCTATCGCCCCCATAAAAGCGGAGTTAGTATATAAAAGAACAAATCTAAGAAAATTGACTACAACACGTCTGCCCATCCTTCGGCTAATATTCATGTCTGTGGAGACTTCAATGTTTACAATGTGGAAATGTTAGCCCATATGACAGATGATGAGAGGGGGGTTGTCACGATTTTTCCATTGCTTATGACCTAACAGATTGTTCACGAACCCACCCGTGTGTCTGACACTGATGGCCAATATGCAAGTCTCCTAGATCTTTTCTTCACAACTTGCCCTGAGCTATATTCGTCTTCCGTTCTGTCTCCACTGGGATCTTCCGACCACTCAGTTGTCTCCGTTAAAATAAAAACACAATATAACAAGTTCTTCAACATACCTCTCCATCATACAGTATACCGATACTATATGGCTGACTGGAATAGCTTTCGTACAATTATATAAGATCAACCTCTTCGATCCATGTTTAAAAAGGATGTGTCCTCAATATTATCAGATCTGACTGAAGGGTAAATTGTAGGCATAGACCGATTCATGCCCTCCAAAAAATTCCGGCAAAAACCTAACAGCCAGCCGTTTTTCTCTCGAGAATGTGATGCGGCCATTGCGCACAGGAATCACTTTTACCATTGCTTCCAATGTAATAGATGTACTGAGACTAAAGCTGCTTTCTCGACTACAAGCAACCACTGTAAAAGAGTAATAAAGAACACGAGAGATTTGTATGCTCAGTCTGTCAAGTCAAAAGTAGCTGAGCAGCGGATTGGTTCCCACCAATATTGGCAAATAGCAAACAGGATCCTGAATAGAAGTGTGTGCCATCCTAACCATCATCAATAGAATTGAAGTAATCTCGTCAGCATCAGACAAAACCAAAATCTTTGATAAAAATTTTGCAGCTAATTCTACTCTATGGTATCAGGGCAGCCAACCTCCCATATTTCCTCTTGTGTCTGAAACGCTCTGCGACATACAAATATTTGTGCGTGATGTTGCCAAGCTAATCCAAAATCTCGATTAACTGACGGACTTCCTATTAGAGTGCTCAAAAACATTCAACCAGAACTAGCTCCCATACTTACAAAGTAATTTAAGCGTTGTCTTAAGGAGAATTAGTTCCCAACATCCTGGAAAACCTCATCAGTATGCCCTGTCTTTAAAAATTCAGATGATCGGTCATATCCCTCTCAATACAAACCAATCAGTCTCCTGTACGTCATGAGTAAGTTGCTGGAATATGTGTTAAATAGAGAAGCCGTCAATAATCTTAGAAAAAAAGGCCTCAGTGAAATGCAATATGGTTCCGTTCTGCTAGATCTACAGCTGATGTGTTAACAGTTATATCTGATAGGATAAGCGAATCTCTCGATGGAAGCTTCCTCTCTAGGGCAATTCCTCTTGACATATCAAAGGCTTTTGATAGAGTGTGGCATAAGGTCTACTCCACTATGGTATATCTGGAAACGTCTTTTCAATTATTAATTCATTTCTCTCCGATAGGTTCATAAGAGTAGTGGTTGATGGGCAAAAATCTGAAGCTCGCAGAATTAATGCTGGAGTCCTTCAGGGCTCTATCCTGGGCCCAATTGCTTTCTGATCTATGTCAAAGATCTCTCAAATCACATTCTAAGATCATTTATAGACATTTATGCTGACGATACTACCATCTATGGCAACAATTTAAAGGCCATAAACGACCAAGTTCTCTCTGATTCTCTCTCCTCTGATCTTGAGTACATGGTGCAATGGAGAAATAGATGGCATCGAAGACCAAACTTCTTTCTTTCCATCATCAACGATCTGATCCCCATCTGGAATCAATTGAAATAAATGGCCCTCATCTTAGGGAGGCTCTATGTTTTGACAAACTTTTGGGCGTGACCAATCCTCCTGATCTGAAGGAACACATAAATTAAATCCGCTGCCAGGCTGATGGAAAACTGATGAGATCGTTCTACCGCTCCAGTAGATATCTCACTGCTGATGCAATTTTCTACCTATATAAGAGCCAAGGGCGTCCAAGGTTTAAGTACTGTTGCCAAATCTGGGCAAGAACTGATCGACGCAGCTTATCCTGCCTTGACAGAGTTCAAAATAAACTTCGTAGCCTAGTGAGGGATGCCCTTTTCTCTTCCCCGGGACCTCCTTCCTGCATACAGACGTTGTTAGCCTGTCTCTGCTTTATCGTAATTTTCATAGCAAGTGCTCGTCTGAGCTCCAATCTGTGGTCCCCTCCTGGTCTTTCACGAAAAATACTCGTCTAACTGAAACCATTATCAATAATTTCACCAACTCTTTATCTGTGCCTAAACCTAAATGAAGATTCCATGAACAAAACTTTTTATAAATGCACGCTTGTTGATGACCCATTCCCTTAAGTAATCCAATTTACCAAATTTCCACTATTACCGATGACTGACATGATCTTCTTGACCACTGGATATTCATTAACCCTTATCACCGAGTGGCCTCCGGGCCTTGATAAGTGGATACTCCTTTGTAAAAAAAAAAACGTTATGAACAGTTATGCACAGCCGGGCGGAACTGCTAATATATATATATATATATATATATATATATATATATATATATATATATATATATATATATATATATATTTAGAAGGTTAACATTTTCATTTGGTCGCTACAAACAATCATTTGTTTCAGTACAGAGACTTCATCAGGCGGCTCTGAACCATCCGACACTAAAGAAAAATACTTTTTTAGCGTCAAATTGTTTAGGGTCGCCTGATAAAGTTTCTTAAGTGAAACCGATTGTTGTTTGTAGTGACCAAATGTAAACTGCTTATCTTCTAATAAATAAATAAAAAATATATTTTGCTCCTGTTATCGAGCACCATGAAACAACCTCGTTGAGTTCATTAGTTCCTACTTTTGAATATTTATATGCTGGATATATATATATATATATATATAGATGTTTTTATTTGTTTTTGTTAGCGATACTTTCTTGAATGAATTCAAGTATTTATACGAAAGTGCATTTTTACCTAAATGCTTGTTGGGAATAATTTTCCCATTGACCAATCTGGTACCCCCTTTAATGAGGAGCGGCATATATATTATTATTTTTTTTAATATAATTATCCACTGACACGTGTTTCGTCATCCACGACTCATCAGCCACTCTGATGAGTCGTGGACGACGAAACACGTATCAGTGGATAATTATATTAAAAAATTATATATATATATATATATATATATATATATATATATATATATATATATATATATATACTCAATTTTCATATTTGGTTCAAGCTGGGAGTAGTAGAATGCTAGAAATTCACCCGCTCTCATACATTCAACCCAAGAGATCTTTTTAAGATTCTAATCATTCCTTAAAGTGCAAGTGTTTGAATTTTTCTTGCAGTTAGTCCATCATATATTTTTTCCAAGTAGTTTTTTAAATTCTTTTTCATGAGTCCAGTGTCTCCTATAATTACTGGTATAATGGAGATCTTCCTAAGATTCCAATTTCTTGTCATGTTGTACGTAAAACCGTAGTATTTTGTTATCTTTTCCCTCTTAGCTGTGTTTAATCAAACATCACTGGGGATACTAACTTCTAATAAGGTTACTTCATTCCCTTTTTTGTTCCATATCACTATATCAAGTTTAATAGCTCAATTTTCTAGGTACGTAGCTGGGGGGATCCCGTAGTAATAGCGAATAGTGTATGACTTATTTCCAACTGTTCATTCTGATATATGCTCCCAGAACTTGCTGCTGCGTTCGAGACTCAATGTTTTACAGAACGTACAGTGGATATATTTTCACACTCTATTGTATCGCATTGTATAGTAGCCGTCCTCCAGCACAACTAAATATTAGAGGCTCATACGTTGCTATATATGATATATTGGGGACGCACCCCTAATATCGGGTATAATGAACTATTCCATGAATTAGCTTCCGTCCATGACGTCACTGCCGGGTACGAGAAGCGGTTTACAGAGAGTCGTTCCAAACCAGTCCTGTCATGAGCAAAGATATTGTTCAATTATCTCTTTTATGTATTTTTTGTTAATACATATTTATTTAGTATTTTTTGTTAATACATATTTATTTAGTTGTTTCTGTATCTTTCCCGTCATTTATTCAACCACTAACACCACAACATATACCATCTTGAGGTTTGGATTTTGGGAGTTCATCAAATATTTCCTGGTGCTAACATACCCATTCCTGTGTCTCGATACATCTTCTATCATTATATGTGATCAGTTTTCTATAATAGTCAACCATATAGGAGCCTATTCGTGACCAGACACACACACACACACACACACAGACGTTCAGCTTTATATATATATATATATATATATATATATATATATATATATATATATATATATATATATATATACAAAGGCTCTTAACAGAGGAGGATAATTTAAAATTCTGAATACCTTCTTTAAAGGATTTTTAATGTTGTTTTTTTTTTTTGTAATCCTGCCTATATATAATAAAAGAGACGCAGTCTTTCCCCTCTGGACCAAAATACCGTAGGTTTACAACTAAATATAGCGCATACAACTTTATTATGGTTACATTATTAGCCATTACCTTATTTAACTATAGACCGACATTTTAGCCAAATTAAATCGTAATATTAAAACATTATATTTAATCCCAGTAATTTCCATTTCACCCCCTAATCGCCAAGTACTACCACCATCATCTACTTACACCGCGTATTTATACTCACATGGGATATTATTTTAGACCCCTTCCTACGTAATTGATCTAGTCCCTATTATATATAGCATTTCACTTCCCTTTTTCTGCATTAACTTTATATATATATATATATATATATATATATATATATATATATATATATATATATATATATAATATAAAGCTTAACGTATGTGTGACGTCTGGTCACGAATAGGCTCCTATATGGTTGACTATTATAGAAAACTGATCACATATAATGATAGAAGATGTATCGAGACACAATAATGGATATGTTTGATCTAATATAATGATGATTCATTAAAATTGGGGGGTCTGCGTACGCGCCTGGTCCACAAAGTATGGAAATAAAAAAGTAAATATTAAAAAAAAAAACGTTTACAAGTGTTTTTGATATAGATGTACATAATAATACTTTGATAAGTATGTTTTAACTTAAATAGGGATGGTATAATAAAATTGCGGGGTCTGCGTTCGCGCCTGGCCTCCATAGAATGCAAATAGGCACAGACTTTATTAAATACTTTTCATATCTATCTGCGTAAGTATACTTTGATAATTATGTTTCAGTTTGAAGAAATATGGTATAACAAAATTATGGGGTGTTCGTTCGCACCTGACCTCCATAGAATGAAAATATGTCACAAAGTTTAACAAGGTTTTTTAATATACATCCACAGAATATTGTGATAAGTGTTTCAGTGTGAACAGGTATGGTATGATAAATCATGGGGTTTATCTATTTTATTTTTACTTTCATCATATTTTGCTTTGGTTTTGATATCCCCAAATTCGAAGGTATCTCTTTACAAACCTTCCTTTTCATAACCTATCATCCATATATATAAAAGCGAAAATGTATGTATGTGTGTTTGCTTTTTCTGTATGTCTACAAAAGGCTTTTTTCAGAGAAGCGGTCGGTCGCTTCACAACTTTTTAAAACTTTTTATATCACATATAAATCGTAATATCTCACAGTAAACAACGAAGCTCGCCTGTCTATTTAATTTGCTCGATTTCGGGAAGATAAATGTTCAACATTTGTCGCTCGCCGCATGTGGCTTAGTCTTTTTCCTATAACATCTTGGGAAAATACTATCCCGCAATCAAACTTGAACTCATTAACTCATTAAAACGGGCACCTGCCAAATGCAAGTAATTAAATAAATTAAAACATGTTTCCGTTAGCATCT
>NC_136485.1:45122354-45334854 GCF_053919585.1 Euprymna scolopes
TTTTTATATGCCAATATTGGGGTGTGCAAAAGTTGTACGCAATGTTGTTACAAATAAAAGAAAACCATTCCGAAAATAATAAATAGTTGTGTGCCTATCCCTATTAACGTGGTATTTTAAAGAAAAAGACATTTATAGCTCTAGTCTTGCACTATTGAGCTATCTAAATGAGAACTTTATATTATTTATTCATATGTAATCACTATCCAAGTCGTTAAATTTAATATAAACTTTTATATATATATATATATATATATATATATATATATATATATATATATATATTCATCCACATATAGGCTGCTATATGGTTCACTATTTTAAAAAAACTTATTACATATAATGATAGAAGATGTATCGAGACACAGGAATGGGTATGTTTCATCTGGCAGAACGGTGGTTAATTAAAAGTGTTGGGTCTGCGTTCGCGCCTGGTCCAAAAAGTATGGAAATAAAAAATTTAAAAAGGAAAAAAAGAACGTTTACAAGTGTTTTTGATATAGATGTACATAATAATACTTTGATAAGTATGTTTCTACTTAAATAGGGATGGTATAATAAAATTGTGGGGTCTGCGTTCGCGCCTGACCCCTATAGAATGGAAATAGGCACAAACTTTAATAAAGACTTTTCCTATCTTTCTGCGTAAGTATACTTTGATAATTATGTTTCAGTTTGAGGAAATATGGCATAATAAAATTATGGAGTGTTCGTTCGCACCTGACTTCCATAGAATGGAAACATGTCACAAAGTTTAACAAGGTTTTTTAATATAGATCCACAGAATATTGTGATAAGTGTTTCAGTGTTAACAGGTATGGTATAATAAATTATGGGGTTTATCTATTTTATTTTTACTCTCATCATATTTTGCTTTGGTTTTGATATCCCCAAATTCGAAGCTATCTCTTTACAACGCTTCCTTTTCATAACCTATCATACTTTCATAAATCAGAGTCCATTTTCTGTAGGCTGTTTTTGAACCCAATCAACGAGGGATACATTTGCTAGTATATATACATATATACATATATATATACATATACATAGATATATATACATATACACATATATATATGCATATATATATACATATGCATATATAGAGAGAGAGAAATAAAAAGGAACAAACCGTATTATGTGTTCATCAACGTTTCGTCATATATATATATACATATATATATATATATATATATATATATATATATATATATATACATGTACATATATATACATATACATATATATATACATATATATATACATATACATATATATATACATACATATATATACATATATACATATATATATACATATATATATATACATATACATATATATACATATATACAGTGATGATCATATTTATTGTCACGGTAAAATAAAAGTTAAATTTTGTCTAATAAATTCTTAAAAAGGGAGTAAATTAAAGAAAATAACAAAGTATATTATGTATTTTTAACTGGCCTTTCCGATGCAGCAATCGGATTTTAGAAAAAATAAATAACAAAGGAACAACAAACATAATTGCAAAAAACCCTTGTTCAAAATTATTGGCACGGCTTTGTTTTTCTTTTAGTATCAGTATAATATCAATCAATTTCCGGTTTACGTGCTTTCTGAACTTTTTTATAGCCATATTATGCTTGTTTAACGCTAATTCAGTGAATAATTTTTTTCAGATAATTTTTAGATAGCGATTTATTTAAACTATTATAAGTGACTAAATTATAATTTTCAATCGCCATGGTTAAAACTAAGGAACACAGCGAAGACGTCAGGAAGCTTGTTGTAGCATGCCATACCAAAGGGGAGGGCTATGATAAGATTTCAAAGAAGCTAAACCTTCCCAAATCCACTGTTAGAGCCATAATAAACAAGTTCAAATCGCAAGGCCACGTTATGAGTTTAGAGGGTAGAGGGAGAAAAAGGATTCTTTCCCCAAGAGATGAACGGAAAATTGTTCGACAAGTAAAACAAAACCCAAGGATCTCTGTTGGGGAGATTGTTGATGAACAGAGCACCTCTGGAGTGAATGTATCTCGACATACAGTTGGTAGAGTTTTGAAGAGAGCTGGTTTAAAAGCGTGTCGTCCGAGAAAGACTCCCTTATTGAAGCCTATGCACCTGAAAGCAAGGCTAGCCTTTGCAAAACGTCATATTGATAAAGATGTTGCATTCTGGAAAAGTGTTCTATGGACTGACGAAACGAAAATAGAGTTATTTGGCCATAATAAAGTGTCTTATATTTACAGAAAATCTGGCGAAGCTTTCCTGCCTAAGAACACCATACCCACAGTGAAGCACGGTGGAGGCAGTTTGATGTTTTGGGGATCCTTTGCTGCCTCTGGACCAGGGCGACTTGTTAAGGTCACAGGTAGCATAAAAAAGGAAGATTATGTTAAAATATTGGATGAAAACCTGAAAGACTCTGCTAAAGAGCTCTCACTTGGTCGTCGTTGGTGGTTCATGCAAGATAATGACCCAAAGCATTCGGCTAAACTGACTAAGAAATGGCTTGAGGACAATCATATTAATGTTTTGGAGTGGCTATCACAAAGCCCAGACCTTAATCCAATTGAAAATTTATGGAGAACATTAAAATTGAGGGTAATGCAAAGGAAGCCTAAGAATCTTATTCAATTGGAGGATTATTGTCAGGAAGAGTGGGCTAAAATTACTACTGAAGAGTGCAACAACTTGGTTGTAAACTATGAAAAGCGACTGAGGAAGGTAATCAAGGCCAAAGGCTATACAATTGATTATTAAATAAATCGTGCCAATAATTATGAACAAGGATTTTTTGCAATTATGCTTGTTGTTCCTTTGTTATTTATTTTTTTCTAAAATCCGATTGCTGCATCGGAAAGGCCAGTTAAAAATACATAATATACTTTGTTATTTTCTTTAATTTAATCCCTTTTTTAGAATTTATTAGACAAAATTTAACTTTTATTTTACCGTGCCAATAAATATGATCATCACTGTATATAGATATACATATATATATACATATATATACATATACATATATATACATATATATACACATATATATACATATACATATATATACATATATACATATACATATGCATACATATACAAGTGCATATACAAATACATACATATATACATATACATATATATATAAATATACATATTCATAAATATACATATTCATATATATATATATATATATATATATATATATATATATAGGGTGACAAAAAAAAACAGAGGACATTCAATTGTTTTTCTGAGAATTTTACAGTGTTTTGATGTGATCTTTTTAATATAATAAACGAGTTATGACCAAAGTTTCATGTCATTTGGACAAAACACTAAGAAACGGAGCCTAATTAGAGTTGGGGCCCATTTTTTGGGGAACCCTGTATATATATATATATATGGTTATATATAATGGAAATCGCTCGAGACTAGGCATAAAGCTAAAAAGAAGAAGAATTATCGCAAATACATGGGATGCTTATTGACTTGATCTTGAAAAGACCGAGGCTGTAGGCCGGAGGAAAACAGTATATAGTATTAAACGGGTGAACTGATGAAGACTAAAAATTTAACGAGCAGACGAGATGAAATTCTTTCAAATTCCACACTCCACACCCATACATGATTGAAACAAACGACAACACGGGGTGTAACACTAATTCTAATGCCAAGCGATACCAAATTGCAAACTAGGATTCAGGTATGTTTGACACTTGTAAAATGGTAAACATATTTTTTTCTTGTTGAAGTTTCAGAAAAGTAAATATTGCGAACGAAGGGGCAGCCGATATCAGTGAAACTCGTCATTTCATGGCCTTGAGTATTGAATATTAAAATGAAACTGAAGTTTCCATTTAGTTTTTGCTAGAGAATGGCGAAGCCATATCCTTTCCAAATAGCAGATAAGGGGTATTTTTTAAGAAAAAGTTTTAAAGGAGAGGTATGGAGAGCGGAAAAGGATTTCAAAAGAAAGGATTTTTGAAGAAAGAAAGGAAAAAGATTTAGAGGAAAACATGACAGGGACGAAAAGGGAACGAAAAGAGAAGAGAGGAGGAAGTGCTAATGTCAGAGAGATGAGGGCAAAATTAGTGGTTTTCATAAGAACCGTGTGTTTTAGAAGATAGAAGCGACTTGGTTTGCTGGCTACGAAACAGTAAACGTCGTCTTTGGGCCGACACCCCCCCACACACACACACACCGATAGAAAAAAATGGAAAGAGAGACTTTCCTCACAACCGGCTGAGCAGTTTGAAAAACCTTGCAGTAAAATTCGAATTAAGTTTTAAATCCTGTATCCAAAGCATAGGTTTGTTATTTCCGAGAGAAAACCGCAATCAATTAACTTTTTTGTTAAAAAAATGATCTCCGAAATTTTCGTTTATTGTTGATTGTCTTTTTGTTAATTTATGAGTGGTCCAGTTGATTCCAGATCTATACTGAAACCTGATACACAGGGTGCAGTCTAGAAAAACATATATTAGCCAATAGCAGAGCACCCGGAAACGAAAGAAGAACTCAACCACAACGTCTGACAACAACAGCTAGCCAGCGTGTTAAAAGGTACTGACATGTTAAAAGGTATTGGGCATCAGTGCGGTAATTTTCAGTGACCGGTGAGTATCTGGTTATATGTTGAAGGGTCCATCACTAGACGGAGATAAGGGTGTAGACACTGGGACTTAGAGTTGGTGCACATCTCCTTGCCCGTGTGCACGACCTGCCCACATTACATTTATAGACCCATGGCGCAGAATTGCACGTACCGGCTCGCACCTTATTACAGGGGTACATCTAATGTAACGGCTGAGATATTATATCAAAGCCACATGTGGACATGGAGACATGATTCAAAAATCCTGAAAAGCAATGAACTTTAACGAGGAAAACAGCGTATCAAACAACACTCTCTGAATCACTGAATAACTAAGTTTGATTGATTATCGACTTTGAATTGAAAATACACAATCAATACTAAAGAAGGTCAACTTTTATTGTAGACTAATTCAACATGATGTTTGACCTTGTATCACATCCGGTCCTCGTGGTTAGATTGATAAAAAGGATAAGTCAGCGTTAAACGGCAAAGGAAAAAAGAGGCGTGATCAAACAGTCAACACGTTTCCAAAGTTACTCCTGGAGAAGAAATAACTAAAACCTATTAACAACATATTATCACGATCGTTAAGATCCGTTTATATATGACGACATATGCGTACACACATACTGACTAGTACAATGAACGCTGGCAAATACACACAGATAGACATGTTACCTTTGACCCCTTCTATAAAACAGATCAGTCATCACTCAAAAATGTTAACGAATTAACAAAATATAATTAAATAAACTCATACAAACAACTGGGGGTCGGACTTCTGTTCTCATCTTGAATGTAACTTTCACAATGGTTCGGTCGATGTAACCTCCGGCCTTCTTCAGGTATATCTGTAAGGATTCGTACCGTAGTGGATAAAGTACTTGGTACAATTCAGTTGTTAAGTTACACTCTTCTAGCGGTTGAAGGTTTTAATT
The DNA here is from genome assembly GCF_053919585.1 of Euprymna scolopes. Lineage (NCBI taxonomy): Eukaryota > Metazoa > Mollusca > Cephalopoda > Sepiida > Sepiolidae > Euprymna > Euprymna scolopes. The sequence continues at coordinate 45,127,902 of NC_136485.1, forward strand.
TTCAGTGTGGACGCGACTCAAAATACAATTGCGAATTACTAAGGACTTCTCCTTCGTCATTGTTGACGTAAGGAGAACATGCTACACCCGTGGATTAAATAAATGGTTTCGTTTGAAATTCCGCGCAGGTATCGAGATCCCAGGAGTTCGACAAGATAAACCCAAAGAAATTCAAAAATAACGTCAACCGAAACATTATGAAAATAACACCTAAGATGAAAATAGTAGTCAAAATTATACAAATGATACAAATAATCGCTATCTAAAAAATTAGAAACGTAACTTTGCTTATATTCACAAATGAGAAATGAATTTTAATACTATGTTTTGTAGCACGTTAAGCAGATAACCGGATAATCTATCATGTAAAGGGCAGTTGTCTGTGTGTTTATATCTTTGTATATCCAGCTAAATTAATATATATATATATATATATATATATATATATATATATATATATATATATATATAAAAGACCCATGTCCCTGTCGGTGGGGCATTAGAATACGCTGACAGCCCCCCCCCCCCCCTGCAGAGGGTAAAAGTCCCTCAATGGGGCTCCTGGATATGACCTTAAACTATATCCAGTGGTGAGGCCCCAGCTTGTGGGCTTTGGGGAGTGTGGAGCCACCCTTTAATTACCATTGCTCCCAGGTCCACTCTGATCCGGAGTGGTAGTACCTGTTAGGGTCCCAACTATGGGTTAAATAGAAATCGATGTGAAAACAACAAATATATTCTATTAAAAAAAAATACTTCAAAATCTTTGGATTCGGCATTAAATAACCCGAAAAGGGTTGATATGCCGTAAAACAAAAACCAACCAAACCAAACCAACCAACCAAAGACCCATAAAATTGGATGAATAATATCTAAAATTTTAGAAAAAATTATTCATTCTCTGGTGGCCAACTGGACTAGCTTGATCAGGGAGAGTCTGGTTTTCAGTGCTGTTTTGTACTAATCTGGAAAATAAATGCTACCGCATTTCTATAAAAATCTATTATATGCTGAAGGTTGTCCGAGTGTGTCTCCAGCTAGAGAAGAAAGAGGGGATTTGGAGGGGGGGGTAAACGAGTGAAGGGAAAGAGTGAAAGATATGAAAACGGAGAGATAAGAAGTAGAGCGATATAAGTTTTAATACAAGCATGTTAAACTTTTGCCCTGGGTAACACCGAGTAACACTGCTAGTGTTATATAACCGTGTATAGAACGGATCGAGTTGTCTAACGTGTTAATGCAATTGTCTGTCTTGTCTATATAACGAGTGTTTATTGTCTATATAGCGTGTGCATTGTCTATATAACGAGTATATATATATATATATATATATATATATATATATATATATATATATATTAGTGGTAGGACGATTCCAATATTTTTCCAGATTTTGATACAATGGCCGATTCTGTTCTAAATTTCCGATTCCGATACAACTACCAATTCTGATTCTTTTAAATTTCTAAATATAGAGTTGCTTTTTGAGGGGTGAGTTACCTGAAAAACCATAAAATATCTACATATAATTTCCTAAACGTATAAATAAAATGATGAAGATGCGCTATAGATTTTACTTTACTTGAAGTTTCAAAACATTATTAACGCGAACCATAGAAAATTAAGTTTTAATTAAAAAAAAACAAAAAACAAATAAAAACGAGGAAAAGAATTGTTTTTGGCATCGGAAAATAAGCACAATTTTTTCCGATTCCGATACCCCAAAAGGTTCTGATTTTTTCGATTCCCGATTCCGATTAATTGTCCTAACACTATATCACTTCCCAATATGCTCAACCTAAGATAGGGAGCATTATAGTCATTCACATACGGTGGGACAGAAGGAAATATCACTAGGACTGGAAACTAGGGGATTCCTAATCCCAATCTGACTTACAAATATATATTCCACTCTCTACTGCCGTCTGCCTCCAGCCCCCCTCCCCTTACAACCTTACACTTTAGCTCCTGCAGTTTCCAGCGACTTCAGCAGCTTCAACTCACTCCTGCAGCTTCTTGCAACTCCAACGGCTCCAGCTCACTCATGCAGCTCACCACCAGTTACAACAGTGCCTACTGACCTCCAGCTACGCGTTTCCAGTGTGCACTGACGTCCAGCTAAAAGTTTCAGTGTCCATCAACGTCCAGTACCCCGCCGACGTTCGATTATCAGCTTCAAACATCAGGTCTCGTCTACGAGGCGCGGACCAACCTGAGGCATGTAATCTTACCTAGGAGATGCACGAATTTCAACCATGCGATCGTGTTCGTTCTCACTCCAAACGACCCTGATTCACGATCCCCGTTTTTATACAATTTACCGTTTTCTCTTAATAAATAAAGCACGGTATCTATCGTCTTTAACTGAGCATCTGTTTGTCATCTCTGATCTATTGACGTTACGTCTTCGCCTTGTCTACTTTCTTAGTTGTCTGGTCGATTGGCACCTTCACCTGTTGAGTAATTTAATACGCTCTCGGGGATCAGAAACGAACTGATATCTAAAATGTGATCGACGGAATTCTCGAAAGTTAGAACACGGGCATCCTTAACAGATAATACACGTTGGTCAAGACGATTTTCTGTGCACACGATACTGAATTCATGCCGAAACAATTTCATGGCGACTACGATACTAACTTAAGCAATTGTTTTCCGATATTGTCCTCCAACGACTGGCAAAGACCGTCAGTATCAGCAGCACCACCAGAGAAGTGAGGATTCCCCAGTGGTTAATAGCACAGACTGATAACCTGGGTGTGCCAAGTTCGAACCCAGTTCATTCTATATAAACGCTTTCACTCAAGGACGTTGGTAGCTTTTATGTGATTCCTTCCATAAGATGTTCTTTTAAAAAGAATTCTTAATGGAATGATATCAAGGGAATGAACAAAATCATCAGGAATGAGGCTCAACAACAACAACAGCACCAACAGGGAGGTGGCGGTAGCTGAGGGATTAACGACACGGACTGGTAATCTAGATGTGCCAAGTTCCAATCCGGTTCGTTCCACAGAAATACTTTCAGTTGGGAATGTTGTGAGTATCCGAGGTATTTATAAAAATAATTCTAATTAGTAAGATATCGGGGAAACGAATACCAGCAATAACAATGTCATTCATTCGAAATGAATGGATGAAATTCGAGGATTATGGTCAACAACAACAACAACAACAACAACAACAAATAAGCACCACCAACCATCAATTCATTATCATCATCATCATAAACTGGAACAATCCTAACAATGTTGACTCAAGTTGGCTATCATTGTCATCATCATCGTTGTGTTTATCTACAGCCAGACAATGAAAAGCACTTTCCAATCTTACCCACAGAAATATCATCATCATCATCATCATCATCATCATCATCATTGTCCGTGTGTATCCCTCTCCTCTCGTCTATTGTCTTTCTCTATGTGTGTCTTTCTTTTCTCCCTTTCTCTCTCCCTCCGCCTTTCTCTCCCATCTCTCCGTTTTTCTCGTCTCTACTCTCTCATCTGTAGCATGTTGTGTTCGTAGTGACTACTAAATCATCAACGTTATCATCGTCATCATCATCTGCACATGTTCCGTTCTTAGTCACTACATGTTCAACTATCAGCATCATCTACATCAGCTTTGTCCTTACAGATCATCATCATCATCATCATCATCATCATCATCATCGTTTATTCCATCAGCTCTTTCCAAGTAACGGATTTATACCTTGATTTTAAATTTAAAATGATTTATTTATCATGCTAATCCGTTTTAGCGGGAGAAACTTGCCATCACCACCAACAACAATGTCATCGCTGCCGCTAGAGCTTCTTGAGATGTCAAGAAACACCTTTGATTCTTTGATGCGATAGAGACGCGTTCTTGGTTAATTCCTATTCAACTCATCTGAATGATTTAAACTTGAATTAGTTTCTACTTTATTTTCAAACAACTTATTTTTACTTATACAATGTTCTTATAAAAACAACATTTCAAACATCGTACGTGTGAAATTTTATATACGGCACAATTATGTTGACACACCGGTTCACGCCAGATCACCGAAGTTAAGCAACGTTGAGCCTGGCCATTACCAGATAGGTGACCATTTGAGAAGGTGAGGCGTTTATGTAACGCAAAATAAAATACCAGATGGAGAAACTGGTGCGGTCTATGCTTCTTTCGAGGATAGATGGGACTCTCTTAAGCCGTGGTAGGCACCTCATCTAGTGATTGCGTCACGATAAAAAAAAAATACCCTTAAAAAATACCCTTGATAAACCTCGCGACCGACAAGATGTGAATTAAACTACAAACTCGTGCCTTTTGGTAAAGATCAAAGTGTAGTATCTGTTCTTCAGATGCTGCACTTCCATTTCTTGTTCTCTTTCGGTGGAGGATCAGTCCTTCACGACTGAGACAATTTTTTATTTTTGTACCTTTTCTCCACGTTAAAAAACGACCCTGGTGTCTAACTCTGTCCCGTGGGGAGGCATAGTAAATAGGTACACTACAAACTCGTGTAGTGAGTTCAATCTCGGCTACGGCCGCGCTGGATGGGATGGACATGTGAAACGCCAAAATAACCCAGAAAAAATGTAATCGTCAAGTTTATAATCAAGTCGAGGAAGCGACTAAAGGGCGATAATTCATAATATTCTAGTCAAACACAGTGAACCTTATTTTATTATTATTTAGATGGAGAGAGTTGTTTTACTATTTTTCGAGTGATTTTTTATTCTAAATATGGTAAAATAATGTTTGTCCTTGCTTTTGAATTTATCTTTAAAATAAAACTAAGGTTCCCTCTTTAACTACTGGCAAATTATGAACTTGAATTTTTTTTTAATCAATTTTCACCCCAAACAATGCACAGTACCACTTTGAAGTAGGGGCTACTATCGGAGACATAATTTGTAGGGACATTATGAAGGGAGATGAGTAGCAAGATGTTTGTTTACATTACACTTGAACTTCTGCATATCAGTACAGCTGGGAAAACAGAATCCCGGAAGGGAATTCCAAAGACTTGCAGTTCTGGGGAAGAAACTATTGGAGTAAAAGGCTTTCTTACACCTAGGGATCTCTACTGTAAAGGGGTGGGACTTAATTGCTTGGCGGGTTTGTCGGGGGTAGTCACGTCGAATTATGCGCCTTGGGGGTTTCCTGGCTTGTTTATAATGATGGCGACTATATTTTTCGGTCTAATTTTCTTTTTGGCGTTTCACGTACATGAACTTCGTTAAAAGTTAGTGTTGATAATTTAATTTTGCTGTTTTCACTAAGACATAGGATAAGTAAATATTAAGTTGTGTGGGAGAAATGCGGAAACATTGTGGACTACAAACAACGAGGTTTGTTATTTAGACTGCTTGTGGAAAAAACAAAAGATGAAACGTGTTCACTGGAAAAGCAGAGAGCAACGAAACGAAGAATAGCAAAGGTGAAGACGTGGATGAACAAATAAACAACTGCAACTGCATCCACTCCACCACCTCCTCCTTCGAATGATAATAGGAAGAAGAAGAAGAAGAAGAAGAAGAAGAAGATGATAATAATAATAATAATAATAAGAAGAAGATAATAATAATAAGAAGAAGAAAAAGAAGAAGATGATAATGATAATAATAATAATAATAATAATAGGAAGAAGAAGAAGATAATAATAATAATAAGAAGAAGAAGAAGAAGAAAAAGAATAATAATAATAATAATAATAATAATAATAATAATAATAATAAAAAGTAGAAGAAAAAGAAGAATCCTCTGACGCCTTCCTTTTTCTCCCCTTTTCTATTATTATACCTCTTACTACATCTCACCTTCTTTATTAATATCATAGTCCAACATAATTTTTTATATCTCTTTTATTGTTTGCGTGAGTCTTCTCCTCTCTCTCTTTCTCTCTCTCTCTCTCTCTCTCTCTCTCTCTCTCTCTATCTATCTATCTATCTATCTATCTATCTATCTATCTCTCAAACACACACGCTCTCTCTCTCACTCTCTACTTATCTATTTATCTCCTCTTTATGCGCTAAGCTGTTTCCTTCCCCTCCCTCCCTCCACTCACTATACTATTCCTTCTCCACTTTCTCCCCTCTCTGTATTCTCCTCCCCTCTTTCCCTGTTTTTCTCTCTCTCTCTGTACATGTTTCTCGCCTCTATATTTGTGTCTTTTCTCTTTCTTTTCTCTTACTCCCTCCCTCTGTCCCCTCTATTCACTGCCTGTATACATCTCTCTCCTTTACTCCCTCTCTCCCTCTCTCTCTCTCTCTCTCTCTCTCTCTCTCTCTCTCAATGTGTGTATGTCTTTCTTTTCTCTCGCTTTTATCCCCCTCCGCCTTTCTCTCCTATCTTCTCCTTTTCTTACTCATTCGTTCACTTTTACTCTCGGAACGTCAGTCTCTTGCTATTTCACCATCCTCCTTCTCACTCCCAACAAATGCCGGGCGGTACCAAACCGGAGCTGAAAGCACTTACTATATACCAAGGGTTATTACTGTTTTTACCGCTGCTACTACTACTACTACTACTACTACTACTACTAGGTAAGTCTCATAAGTTTGTTTGTTTTTTTATTCGCCCTAATCCTACAGCTGCATTCTAGTTGACTGCAATTTCCGCTACAGTACATAACAAAGGTTCTTTAATACGACAGGTGCGCATGAGGAAATTAATTTTCTTTTTTCTTTTTTTTTCTTTTTTTTTTTTGTCGTAGCAAAACTTCGGAATAGAGCGCAACTTTTTTAGTGCAATTAATAAAATAAATCGATTGTCGAATACAAGTTTTAAAAGAATATTATCGAAAACCATTAAAAAAAACAATTTAATTTTCATTTAATGTCTATTTAATTTTAATAGGGAATTTTACAGTAACAAAACATTTTTAAAAATGTTATTGCGCATGCAGTTTTTTTTTCTTTTTTTTTTTTTGCTACGTGCAAGTTTATTTGGTGTGTTGGTTGTTTTTGTTTTACGGCATATCAACCCTTTTCAGGTTATTTAATGCCGAATTCAATTACTTTGAAGAACAATTTTTTAATAGAATGTATGTTTTTTTTCCAAGTCGGTTTCTATTTAACCCATAGTTGGAACCTTAACAAGTACTACCACTCCGGGTCAGAGTGGACCTGGGAGCAATGGCAATTAAAGCGTAGCTCCTCACTCCCTAAAACCCGGAAACTGGTGCCTCACAATCGGATATAGTTTAAGGCATATACAGGACCCGTGCAAGTTTGAATCCAGTAACTATTACTATTACGGACATAAAATAATTTTGTAAGTCGAAAAATTAGTTAAAACGTGCTTAACCTACTCATATGTAATCTTTTTGCGTTAACAGCTTTTTTTAACAGAAGTTATAAGCCTTTCAGTTTAGTGTAAATACCGATTCTATATCCTAACTGTAATCTCTAAACGTACATATCATACACTGGACAAGGCAGGGGAGGAGAGGGCAGTAGCCCTAGATATATCTAAGGCTTTTGACAGAGTATGGCACGACGGTCTTCTCAGGAAAATCAGATTCTATGGTATCACTGGACGAATACTTACCATAATTAAATCATTTTCACGTAAGAGAAAGATCCAGGTTGTCTTTGATGGTCGTATATCAAAACAATATGATATAAATACGGGTGTACCTCAGGAGTCGATCCTTGGACCGTTATTATTTCTGATATTCATAAATGACATCCCTGATAAAATTGTCTCTGAGATGGGTATATCTGCTGATGGCACTACGCTCTACAACAGGCACGACGAGGAAAACGAATGAACACATATCTAAGGCAATAGCAGAAACCCGTAGAGGAAGACATCCACTGTGTTGTGGAATGGTAACATTCAATGCTGTCAAGACTAAACTTCTTTCCTTTAATAATTACAACAAACCTTCTCAACCACCAATAGCTATGGCTAATGATACAATAGCTGGAAGTACTTCGTTCAAACTCCTCGGCTTAACGTTTACAGGGAACATGAGTTGGAACAGATACATCGAGGGCATTGCCGTCGCTGCTGCAGGGAAAGGGAGAGCTCTCTACCGTGTTAGATAGTTAATTACGTTTGAAAGTATCCTCTACCTCTGCAAAGCCACGATTCGCCCATGTATGGAATATTGTTGTCACATTTGGGATGGTGCATCTGCTACTAGTCTCTCACTTCTGGACACGGTTCAAAAGCGAGTCGAACTGTCAGCTAGGCTTCAGCCAGTCTCATTGACGAAATGTTGCATCCCTCTTTAATAGTAGATGCTCCAACGAACTGCAAGTCCTTGTACCCTCTCGACGTAAATAACTCTGACAAACCCGACAAGCAGCAAAGTACCACCCTTACACAGTGTGCTTTGTTTGGGATGAAAATGAAAAAAAAAAAAAAAAAAGAGCCATCTTTTTTAAGCAACTTGTTTACGTTAAACAAAGTGACTACTTTGCTCAGAACTCGATTGTTGCTTGGTGATTTTTTTTAACCGACGCATTTCAGGTGAAAATATTATTATGACACGTAAGTGCAAAATAATGTTTTCACCTGAAATGTGTTGGTTTAACAACCCTTATCATAGAAAAGTTGTATAAATTCAAAAAATTACACCAATAGAAGTGCTAGGTGTATTTTTTAAGAAAAGATTAATCAAAATTACGTTCTGTTTAAAAATGTTGGACCCTTAATTTAAGTCTATTTTAGTACAGGTAGATAAATGACCTTTTCATACCAAATTGTTTACATAATTCTTCCACATTAAAGCATGCGATAAAACTCAATAATTTGATGGATTCCATTTTTATTTGTAATTATTTTTTTCTACTGGATCACTTTTCGTGATTTTATGGAGTTTATACTGACACGTAAGTACATAATAATGTTTTCACCTGAAATGCGTAGGGTTAAAAGATCACCATTCTATACAAACACTTTGATAATAAGGCAACCAGTAAAAAAAAATATATATATATATATATAAATGCTATCAGATATTAATTTTACACGCAAATAGGTCATACATGAATAGGTTAACCAAAATAAATTGTTAACTAATTTCCAACTAATAAAGATGAGAATAATAGTCCGCAATAAATAAATTAATATAAATAATACTCATCTCAATAATGAATTCCAATTAAAAAATAATAAATATGCAAATTATATATTTAACATTTCATGCAAAAATTGTAAACATATGATACCCTCTCGATCTCCATAGCAATTAGTTTATTGTACTCTGTTGATTGTCTTATGGTCTTATGAAGCTTCTAGAAGTCCGCCTGTAATGTAGCGTGGGCGTCACTTTTTAACTATGCCGCTACAATTCAAATTTATCTCGGATACTCACGCGGTCTAGTTCCGTCGCAAACGAACAAACAAAATTTAATAAATCCAATTCGGTATTTTTTTTTTTTTAAGTGTAAATGAAATGGATTTATTCGTGTTTCTTCCAAAACAACGCATTTCATTATTTTGTCAACGCCTCTTCGCACACACATGATGTGTTTTCTTAAAAGTCCTCGTCGCCGCCACCAGAGGCTTTCTCGCCCTCGACTTTCACACTTCCTTCTCGACCAACGCGCACTTTACTTCTTTGCTGATTACAAAGAGTATTTTCCTCATCCTTTTCTTGTGACTCAAGCTCGCATATACCTACTAATTTGCATGCGTGCTTTAACGGCTGCTTCTAAGATTTTCGCTAGCCATCTATCCTTCAGCTCCTGCTAATATTTTCACACGCGCTCTGTTACACACCTAGTACTTTCACACTTTCACACTTTGAGAAGAGGTCAGTTTATTGCTAATCGCCTGAGGCGTTCCTACCAAGGGATGCAGATGGGACTACACAGCTATTTTTGTAGGACAGATGTTACATAAGGGCATATCAATCTACTTTGACCCCACAAGTATTTAACACAATTAACAGATAGTCTATTTAACTTTTCCAGCACATACCTCTCTGTTCATTCTGTAATGAGCATGTGTTTGTTGAATTAACTTTCAACTTGACCTGCTGTGTTCTCTATCTGATCCCTCTCTAAAAAATTAATATTTTTGATATCCGAGCAACATGGAAGTTTTTTTTTTCTGTGTTTCTTTGATACAGTTGAGTTTATTGGACTTCAATACAGTGGTTCGGAAACGCGTCGCCGAATTCTCTTCTCAGGAAGGAGGCTTGTAATTCAATGGTTACATATTAAAATCCGCGTGTGTTCTCTTGATTCCAAGAACAAACTGACTTAACTTTCCAAAATCGTTTCCAGTCATCTGACTTGGAATGCAGCTATACTGCATATATAAAAATCTTTTATGTATGCTCTACTGCAGCTATACTGCATACATATGAATCTTTTATGTATGCTCTATTGTATATTTAACAAAATATTGAGCTTCTAAAAAACGGATTGGTACACACAAAAAGTGAAATATAATTAGAAAAGCATATTTTAACAAAACATGCACACACACACATATATATACACACACGTGTGTGTGTATATATGTGTGTGTGTGTGTGTGTGTGTGTGTGTGTGTGTGTGTGTGTGTGTGTGTGTGTGTGTGTGTGTGTGTGTGTGTGTGTGCATATATATTAGTGATGAGACGATTCCGAAAATTTTCCCGATTCTGATACAATTACCAATTCTGGTTTAAATCTCCGATTCCGATAGAATTACCGATTCCGATTCTTTTTAAATTTCTAAATATTTAATTGGATATTTGTGTTTTTTTTGTTTTGTTTTTTTTTGTTTTTTTGTTTTTTTTTGTTTTTTGTTGTTGTTGTTTTTGGAATTACTGTAAAACCTCCATATTATGTCTGCATATATTTTGGCAACCATAAAAAATACAATTGGTCGGGGCGTATATTACATGAATAGAACTTTTTAAATATTTCTTTCAAAATTGTTCGTCGTAATTGATTGAAAATAGTGAAACAACGAAAACTTATTTCTTTTTTAAAACAAAGGCGATATGTATTTGTTGTTAGCTGACAAAATGTTATTTGAATGTTTTTATAAACCATTGAAAATAGTTAACGACTGATACGCAAAATAAACGGTGTAGCAGCAGAAAAGTTAACATGTTAAGGGGTTTCTAAATAACATGGTTACTATTGGGGAAAGAATTCTTAACGTGGGTAGAACAAAGCGGAGATGCATTGTTAACTAATCTGTTTATTTTCTCTACTAAATAATGTTCATGTTTTTATTCTAAATTATAAATATTTGGTTGGTTATTTCTATTGTCAATATGACAAATATGTAGTAGGTTGATTTGTTTTAATGCAAAAAGAAACAAATAAGAAATACCACTATTACTAATAATATCAAATTTGTAGATTAACACCTTCAGAAAAAATGAGATTTTTTTGTTTGTTTTAGGTGATTGCATGTTAAGACCTTGAAAAACTTGCCGGAAAGAAGAAAAAAAAACAACAATAATTTTAAAATTTAGACAGGAAGTTAAATTTCGTATATAAAGTTAATGTAAAATAATCATTTCTAGAATATTTTACTTTTTTAGGGATGTTAACTAAATTTTTAGCACTAACCCTAAGTAAGACTGGCAAGGTCGTAACTTCCCCGAAAACCCACAGAATTTATCTCTTAGAGAAATCCAATACCTTTTTGGTTAACTGCTCTAAAATGCTACAACGTCTCGGAAATGAAACTAATTTTACGTTAAATTAATATATGAAGCAGATCCTCCCTTCCAAATTCTTAAATAACTTTTTTATTTTTCTTCGTACCAAGTTTTTTAGGATGTTAACACGTAATCGCCTAAAAGTGTTCAATCTCGTTTTAGTTTGGCGGGGTGATTTAGTTGAGGGTATTAATTAACAACAAAAACAACAACAACAACAAATAATAATAATAATAATAATAATAATAATAATAATAATAATAATAATCAGTTAATATATAGTAAAAGAGAATCTATTTAATTTCTGCAAAGATTTATTAAAATATAAGTTTAAATATAAAAAATAATTGGGAAAATATTAGTAATTAATTTTTAATTCATATAACACAAATTTAAATTTTATTGTCTTTAGAATAATATTTACAAACACACCTACATATAAATTTAAATGTCTTAGAATAATATTTAAAAACACACCCACATTTGGCAAATTTGCCGTCTTTCACGTGGGTCTTGTCAGTGGAACATTTCTGTGACAAATAAACTACCCAAAAGTTTAAATAAACCAAGAATCCTTTGTTATTAGTTGTCTCGATTTTGTGGCTTTTTATATCCATCTCAAACAATGTTAATTATTTTTATTTTATAATTTGTATGCAGACATGATGGGGAGGTGGCTTTGTATTCAGACTGAAAACGGTGGATTACTTTGAGTGCTAAGGGCACCACAGGAATTCTTAAGTCTAAGTGTAAGTAATACAGAGAGAATCAAAGAAGAATTAACGCCAGGCGTTATTTTACACGTTCGTGTGAAAATTCACAAAAGTCAACCTTCTCTCATAGGTTTCGACCACCTTGCAATATTTTCAAATGCTAGATGAGGAACTGGACAAAAGTCTAACTGATAAAACCCAACTGAACTAAATCTGAGAGCATAAAATAAATGGTTTAAAAGATTTTAAAATACTTTTTATATTCTATCTTTGATTTAAATATCAATAATGTTTGATAGTATTTTTCTTGACAAAATTATTTTATTGTACTTTTTAAAATATTTTTCGGGCATTACAAATAACCTGGATTCTTCTAAAGTGTACTTAGCGAATTTACTTAAAAGTTCAATTTGTTGTGTTGTTTATTTAACGAAAATAAAGTACATTTACATCGTATTTTTATGTTATTATGATTTATAGATTTTAATCTTTCGATTTGTTTAAATATTTATCAGTAGTATCAGCAGTTGAGACTTAAGTTTGCAAACAAAGAATCGTGTTTGAAATCGGAAATAAGGCTTGTTTTTTCAATACCGATTCCGATACCCGCAAAGTTCCGATTTTTCTGATCTCCGATTCTGATTACTCCTCCCAACAGTAATATATATATATATATATATATATATATATATATATATATATATATATATAGATAGATAGATAGATAGATAGATAGATATATATATATATATATATATATATATATATATATATATATATATATAGAGAGAGAGAGAGAGAGAGAGATGGAGATAGATAGATAGATAGATAAATATTAGTGTTGGGACGATTGATCGGAATCGGGAATCGGAAAAATCGGAAGACTTGAAGGTATCGGAATCGGTATCGGAATCGGAAAAAAGTTATGTCCATTTTCCGATGTCAAAACGATTCTTTTAATTATTTTATTATTTTGTTTAAGCCCAAATCTTTCATTGCTGGTAATAATGCTAAAATAATAAATATTTATTGATTTTAAGTTATCAATGCAGCTAACATTGATACATCATCCTCCGCAGGTTATTTTGACGGTTAGGAAAATATCTGCAGATTTAGCATGTCTTTTTTACGAAAATCGGAGGAAATAACAATACTATAGTTAAATAATTAGAGATTTTAACAGAATCGGAACCGGAAATTTAATTGGAATCAGGAATTAGCACGGAATCGGTAATTGTATCGGAATCGGGAAAAATATTGGAATCGTACTATCACTAATATATATATATGTATGTATATATATGTATGCATGTATATATATATATATTGATATATAGTTTGCTTGAAGCATTGTGTGGGATAGGTATGTAAAAGAGATTTAGAAGGCTATCACAATGCGAGGAATGAAATACAGTCATTGTTGGTGAAAGGAGAGGAAGACAAGTAGCGATTAACAAATCAATAAGTACATGCATATATGTCTATATATACATATATTTATTCAGTTGTATTAAATAAAAATGTCTTACTTGTTATGTCTGCGATAATATATAATTAATTTCGGAAAAACTTCCCTTTTCAAATGGTAGACGTGACAGATCGATTCATATCGATTATATACAGGGTGCTTCAAAAGTCTTGGGAACATTACAAAGTTATTAAAAATCGTTATGTTCCCAATACTTTTGAAACACCCTGTATATATATATATATATATATATATATATATATATATATATATATATATATATATATATATATATATATATAAAGGATTAAAGACAAAACCTTCCAAATGGCGAATGAACCCTTTTTCAGGGTCAACGGTCAACTAGTTCCATGTGTGTTTGTGTGTATGTCTGTGTGTGTTGGGGTGCAGAAGGCTCCTGTAAGCCGTGGTGAAGGCAACCTTTCTAGGAGAAGCAAATCTCGGATTTAAAAACCATAAAGCGGGAGACCAGTACCCACATTAAGCTGGTCTGAAGTTAAACTTGTTGCTGGCTATCTTGCTCTTGCTTGTTGCTGGATCTCAACATTTTTAACCAACAGAGAGAATTAGCTGTCGTACAAAGCTAAGACTCTGTAACATCATCTGTGTATAGATACTCGCTCAGGCATTTGTCTATAAAAATGCTGCTGTGGCGAATGAAAAGTTGTGACGCGTGGGGGCTTGAAATGCTGGACACATGTAATAATTGATCTCAATGACCGTCTCAGTGTTGTGCCTGCTTGAGCGTGTGAATTAACCAGTAGGACTAAAAAAGGAAAAAAGTCATTTTTGGGCTCATTGATTCAAGTGTCTGAGGGAGTGGCACTCGTCTGACAAGACGTTGCAATCATTATATATATATATATATATATATATATATATGTACTAACATTGCTAAATAAGTAGATTTTTATTAATTAATTATACCAGTTTTATTTTTTTTAATTTTCTTAAAAATTATTTCTTTCAAAATCAAAGTATATTAATAAATGTTCCATATGTATCACAAACACTTTCGATTCTTCGTCGAATCGTCAGCGGACAAAAAATTGATGAACAAAAAGCTGCAAAAATGAAGAGAATTTACAAAACCAGTAAAGAAGACGCGTGTGAAACCGCCAAATAAACAAGCTCGTGCAGTTCGAGCAGAAACGTTTACAATTTAAATTCCAGGACGCCAGAATGAATTGTATTACGTGAAGCATTTCAATTCGCGTACGGCTTACATCGCTGAATAATTTGTGATCACGCGCATCGGTGCAATACTCCTGGTACATTCGTTCATCGTGTATGAATCAGACGATTCTATTGTTGGTATAGATTTATCCGATATCTTTCTATATAGAATTCTATATAGAAAATGGATCACACGGAGATTGCTAACATCTTCAGCAAAAGTTTTTTCTGTGGAACAAATTGGATTCGTACTTGGAACAGTCATATTGTCAGTCATTATCGTTAACTACTGAGCTAAAAAACACTTATGAGAAAATATGGATTTTTCTAAGTAAAAGCAAAAGAAACAACCTGTTCGTAGTCCTGAATTAGACATTATATCGTCAAAACTAAAATAATTTTAAATGTTATATATATATATATATATATATATATATATATATATATATATTAGTATCACACCTGACCGAACGATTAATTGTAGGCATAAACCCATTCATACCACCCAAAAAATTCCAACTAAAACCTAACAGCCAGCCATGGTTCTCCCCAGAATGTGCTGCTGCCATTGCGCACAGAAATCACTTTTTTCCGTAGCTACCAACGCAATAAATGTACTGAGACTAAAGCTGCTTTTTGGACTGCCAGCAACCACTGTTAAAGAGTAATAAAAATGCAAAAGACCTATATGCTCAGTCCGTTAAATCCAAAGTAGCTGAGCAGCGGCTTGGTTCCCACCAGTTTGTCAAATAGCAAACAGGATCCTGAACAGAAGCGTGCGTTCTATCCCAATCATCATCAATGGACCTTGGGTTATCTCGTCAGCATCAGACAAGGCCAAACTATTTGAAAATTACTTTGCAGCGAATTCTACCCTATGCGACAAAGGCAATCAACTCCCCATATTTCCTCCTATAACAGACAACACGTTATGCAACATACAAATATCTGTGCGTGAGGTTGCCAAACTAATCAAGAACCTGATTCCAGTAAAGCAACTGGCCCTGACGGCATTCCAATCATATTGCTGAAGAGGTTTTAACCAGATTTACCCCCATACTTCAAAACTGTTTAAGCGTTGCTTTAAGGAGAAGTGCTTCCTATCACCCTGGAAAACCTCATCAGTATGGCCTGTATTTATGAATTCAGATGATAATCATCTCCCTCTCAGTACAGATCAATAAGTCTCCTGTGTGTCATGAGTAAGCTGGTGGAATCCATATTAAATAGAGAAATAGTCAACCACCTCAGCAGAAATAACATTCTTAGTGACATGCAATATGGTTTCCGTTCTGCTAGATCTACAGCAGATATGCTAACGGTTATATCTCATAGGGTTAGTGAATCTCTCGGCAAAGGCTTCCTTTCTAGGGTAATTGCTCTTGATATATCGAAGGTCTTCGATAAGGTATGGCATAAGGGTCTACTTCACAAGATTTCCAGCTACAGTATAACTGAAAATGTTTTCTCAATTATTAAATAATTCCTCTCTGATACGCTCATAAGAGTAGTGATTGATGGGCAGAAATTAGAAGCCTGCAGTACTAATGCTGGAGTCCCTCAGGGGTCAATCCTGGGCGCAACTCTCTTCCTGATCTACATCAATGATCTCCCAAAACACGTACTTAAATCATTCGTTGACATCTTTGCCGATGACACGACCATCTATGGCAACACATCAAATGTCGTAAATGACAAAGTTCTCTCTTATTCTCTCTTCTCTGATCTTGAGCGCCTGGTACAGTGGGGGAAGAGGTGGCATGTTACTTTTAATGCATCTAAAACCAAGCTCCTGATACTCATCTGGCATCAATTGAAATGGATGGCTCTCGTCTTGGGGTGGCTCCAAGTTATGACAAGTTTCTGGGTTTGACCTTTACTCCTGATCTGAAATGGAACACATACATCAAGTCTATTGCCAGGGCCGCTTGGAAAATGGTGGGATCTTTCTACCGCTCCAGAAGATATTTCACTGCTGATGCAATTCTCTATCTATATAAAAGCCAAGTACGTCCAAGTATGGAGTAGTGCTGCCACATCTAGGCAGGAGCTGCTAAAAGAAGCCTATCCTGCCTTGACAGAGTACAGAATAGACTTCGTGGTTTAGTGGGGGATGCCTTTTCTCTTCGCTGCAACCTCTCTCGCACAGAAGAGACGTTGCGAGCCTATCTTTGTTTTGTCGTTATTTCCATCGCAAGTGCTTGTCTGAGCTTCAATTTCTGCCCGCCCCTCGCCAATCTTTCACGATAAACACCCGTCTTGCTGAAACCACTATCAATCATTTTCCCCACGCTTTATCTGTGCTTACAAAAAACGTAGATTCCATGAACAAAGCTTCTTTCTTAGAAGTGCACGCCTATGGAACTCTGTTCCGTTTGCCTGTTTCCCACCTGACTACAACTTGGATGTCTTCAATTTCAACATAAACAAATTCCTGATGAACAACCCCCTTAAGTAAGACACTTTATCAAATCTCCAATACTAACGATTACTACGACACTATCCCATTGATTGCTGTACACGCAATAACCCTTATCCCCGAGTGGCCTCCGGGCCTTGATAAGTGGTGACCACCATGTAATATATATATATATATATATATATATATATATATATATATATATATATATATATATACATACAGTCCTGTTTTGTTGTATCACAACTCACCAGTTCCGCTAGACTAGCACCTCTCCCAAGCCGAGGATTGGTCCTAGAACCATCGCGTTGATAGCCAGCAGTTCTACCGAGCGACCGACCCACGGGAGCGGTGCACGCAAATAACCTCGGCAAATGTCTATTTTAAACAAATATTCGTCCACTACTTTTATAGTGCTCAAACCGCTTATATATAAACAAAGAGCGAGCCTCGCTTTTTTCAGCCAATTAGGTAGCGGGTGACATTATTTACTACAGTGCTCTACCCAAAGAGGGGGGGCTTTATATATATATATATATATATATATATATATATATATATATATACTAGCATTTCAGCCCGGGTGTTTGGAGGTGTATGTTGAGCAAAAAAAAAGCGGTCAAATTTTTTCACTTTGACCTCTATTATGACCCCTTAACGTTTGTTGTTTTGGGCTCAAATCAATTTATTAAGTTAGATCCATGTCCAAGGAACCTATATCTAAAATTTCCAGTGTTTAGACTCCAAATTGTTGGAGGAGTTTGGTAGAGTTCTCAAAGGTCAAATCGTTGATTGACCCTTTAACTGCCAAATTTCTGGCCGAAAACCGACCACATCGATTTTCCCAAATCTCATTACCCTGTATATCAAATTTCGAGTCTGTAGACTGAAAATTGACAGACAGATACATTGTGTAGGGAAATGTACACAGACACACACACACACACACACACATACACACAGACACTTTCACTTTTATATATATGTAGTTTGATAGATAGATAGATAGATAGATAGATAGATAGATAGATAGATAGATTGGATGCAATGATGATCTAAAAAGTATCAAAAAGAAAAGACTCATGCGCCACCATCGAGAATCGAAACCAAACAGTTCAGCTCACGACTTATTTTGCCTCTGCTCCAATGACTGGGCTATGAAAACATGCTTACTACAAGACTTAAAATTAAAACATGAACCAATAGCTACTACGTTATGCATTCGTAATGCCGGCGTTCAACCTTCAGCTGGCACATTTTTTCTTTTTTAATTTTCACACTTTTGCACCGATTTTTCCGGGCTAAAGTTTTGCATGGATTCAAATACCTTATATATGAAGTTTCATGTCTGTAGACCAAAAACTCTAGGAGGAGTTGGGTATGCAAAATTTGTTAAACAAAAATATATACGTGTACATAAATATATATGGAAACAATTTTGTGTTTACTATAAACATTTTACGCAAATAATATGCAAGTAGAAATAATGTAGAATATCTTCATTAACATAATTACACGTAATAGTTAATTAAAGATGACTATCCCATTAGAAAACCGAAGCAACTAATAGGGAATTAATTAAAATGAATGTTTAAAAGAATATGCAAATTAGCTAGATCTTTTGCTAGTGAATGCAATTCCACAACCCATATATAAGAAAATTGTATTTTCTTTTTAAATAAATAGAAAAGAGGATTGCCTTTTTCTGTTGTTCTTGGCCTTCGGGCCAGGATCAAAGAGTAGTATCTGTCTGCAGATGCTGCACATAAGTTAATTGGTCCTTGCTCAATGTAGGGGAAACCCTTCATACTGAGACAATTACTATTTTTTTGGATACTGCCAGAGTTCCCCCTTTTTACCCTTGTTTTAGGGGAGCTGGTTTAACCCCACATTAAAAAACGACCTTGTGTCTAATTTGCTTTTGTGGGGAAGCAAATAAATACAATAAATGGAAAAGAGGGTTTTAAATATGAATATCAATACACACAAAAGAAAAACGAATTTATAGGTATATATATATATGTATCTGAATGTTTAGAATCCAAAACAACGCATATATATATATATATATATATATATATATATATATATATATATATATATATATATATATATATGGGGGGTATGTGTGTGATGATTGCTAATTCTTGCCATCTCTTCTTTAAGTGTTATTGCGTCCGTGTGCACGTTGATGATTTCAATCCAGCTTAAGTCCTACATGAAAGTTCACAAATGTTTCATGAAAACTTTCCTTCTTGTAAAGGTGATCGCACGATAATATTGTGAAGAAAAAGGTGATTTCACGTGAATGGATTGTCTGGTGAAAGGTAAAGTATTCAATGACGGTAAAATCTAAAAATGTAAATCCAAGAAAGTTAATTAAATTTCCATTCGTACAAGTAAAATTTAAGGAAATCGCGTAATTGGAAGATGGTCCAAAATAATCCAAAAGGCCGAACTCCGTGGAATAATTCACAAATATGTACAAGGAAAAGGGGAAAAAATCCAATAATATTAATAAAAGAAAAATAAGATATGCGTTTAACACGGCTGCCGAAACAAAGTGTAATTAAGAAAAATCAGTGAAGAAGAAAAAAAATTAAATGGTGATGTAATTAAATATAAAACAGAAAAGCAAATGTCAAAATGACAAGATGACGTTAAAAGGCGCAAAAAATATGAGGCAAAAAAAAGGTCAACTCAAATGTACAGGGTATTACTAAAGAAAATGTCAGCAAGAGTTATTAAAAGACAATAAATGGAAAAATTAAATTAATTAAAAATAAATAAATAAAAAGTAAAATATAAAATATAAAAAAATAAAAACAATTTAAGGGGAGAGGATGGCCGGTATCTGCAAATTCCGGATAATGCAAGTGTGTAAGTAAATGCATATAGTAAAATATGAATAAATATACATACACGATATGAATGTGTAGGTAGATTGATATATTTGATAGATAGGAATATTTATAAACTAAAAAGGAAATTACACATAAAAATTATATATATATATATAGAGAGAGAGAGAGAGAGGGAGGGGGAAAGAGAGAGAGAAAGAAGAAATACAAGAGATAGATAGGTGGATAGATAGGTTGTGAACATTCTAAAACCACAGATGTATTTATTTCACATTGATATTTTTTATTGATATGAACTAAAAACAATGTCATTTGTTAGTTCATAGCTAATTTAAATATGGCTTCCATATGTGTATTTCGTTTCCTCGTGCGATGTGAATAAAAATGTGTTCATTTTTTCTCTAGAATTTTCAATATTTTCTAAAATAAGTAAGTTTTTTTTATTTGCATTTCGTTTTCCCATCTTTTATTCTTTTCAATCCATGAGACAAAAAAAAACTGTATTTTGTTCCGTGGATCTGAGGATTTGCTTGGTAAATTTATACCCTTATGTGAAACATCAACAAAAATATGAATGTGAAATAAATACATCTGTGCCTTTAGAATGCTTATTATATTTATATATATTATGACAGCCCCTTTAAGAAATTCGTTTCTTATCGTTGAGCACTTTCAGTTGAATTAAAGTCGGTCAATTTAGCTCTTGTGCATAGATCATCGTATAACGATTAGATCACTTTCTGACTGATGTAAATGAACATTTAAAATTAAGATGTTTAGATTCAACGTTATTTCACGCGGTTAATGGTAGCCGAATGGATTAGGTCTTCGCTAATCGAGCCTACAGATGTCTCGTGTTGCGGGGTTCAAATCGTTCGACTGGTATTAATCGTGACACCCTGCACTGAAGATTCCCGAAAGAATGAAACACTAGCGTCTGTAGGTATTTAATTATTATAATAAAAAAAATAATTGTGACAGCCCCTTTAAGAAATTCGTTTCTTATCGTTGAGCACTTTCAGTTGAATTAAAGTCGGTCAATTAAGCTCTTATGCATAGATCATCGTATAACGATTAGATCACTGTCTGACTGACGTAAATGAACATTTAAAATTAAGATGTCTAAATTCAACGTTATTTCACAGTAGCCGAATGTCTTCGCTAATCGAGCCTACAGATGTCTCGTATTGCGGGGTTCAAATCGTTCGACTGGTATTAATCGTGACACCCTGCACTGAAGATTCCCAAATGGATGAAACACTAGTGTCTGTAGGTATTTAATTATTATAGTAAAAAAAATAATTATATATATATATATATATATATATATATACTGTTGATCTGCTTATCGAAATTTTTGAAAAAGAGAAAGTGTGTGTGTGTGTGTATGTGTGTGTGTGTATGTGTGTGTGTGTGTGTGTGTGTGTGTGTGTGTGTGTGTGTGTGTGTGTGTGTGTGTGTGATCCGGATATAAAAGAAATCTTCGCCGGTCCCTACAACTCTCTTATATCCTGGTTACACTTATATCCGGGTTGCACTGTACATTAACACAGGCTCTAATTTAGGACCAGAAAAAAGCTCTCTTATATCCGGTTTTCTTATATTCGGGTTTCTTATATCTGTGTTAGACTGATATATATATATATATATATATATATATATATATATATATCATAATTTAGGAATTTAAACGGTTAAATTGTTGATATAATAAAAATTCTATATTTTAAATTTTAACGTTTCAAATCATAAAATTGAAATTCCTAAATAATGATCTATTTGCTCTATCTGGAATATTGAGAAATTTAATTTAGCTGGGATTGTCTTATATAAAATATTACATCCAATAATATTTTGTAAGACCGATAATCACTGGATTTGCATACCAGTAGATTAATTGCATTTCGTTATTCTGAAGTATATCTATAATATAAAGCTGAACGTCTGTGTGTGTGTGTGTGTGTGTCTGTGTGTGTGTGTGTGTGGTCACGAATAGGCTCCTATATGGTTGACTATTTTAAAAAACTGATTACATATAATGATAGAAGATGTATCGATGATCAGTTATGTGTATGTTTGATCTGGCAGAACGGTGGTTCATAAAAAAGTGTGGGGTCTGCGTTCGCGCCTGGCCCCCAAAGTATGGAAATAAAAATGAAAAAAAAAACGTTTACAAGGATTTTTTATATAGATGTACATAATAATACTTTGATAAGTATGTTTCAACTTAAATAGGGATGGTATAATAAAATTGTGGAGTCTGCGTTTGCGCCTGTACTCCATGGAAATATGGCACAAACTTTAACAAAAACTTTTCATATCTATTTGCGTAAATATACTTTGATAATTATGTTTCAATTTGAAGAAATATGGTATAATAAAATTATGAGGTGTTCGTTCGCGCCTGACCTCCATAGAATGGAAATATGTCACAATGTTTAACAAGGTTTTTTAAAAGGGGTGAGGGTCCACAATAACACCTTAACTTTAATTTTAATTCACGTTAGCTTTTATTTATGTTTTTGAGTTGAATCATATTGTATCGAAAAAATTCACCACATGAATTCAGGTTCTCATTAAAGTGAAAGCCAAAAAAAAAACGTCGGAACTTTTACAATTCTCGACACAAATTTTGCATAACTCTGATTTTTCCTTTTCCACTTGCAGGTGGCACTCTTTCGAAAATAGATAAATAGATAAATAATAAAAAAAAATAAGAACGTTACTTGTTATTGTGTCAAAAGAAGGAAAAATCCTGCTCACGTAATTACGTGTCTGTTTAAAAACATTTACATAACCTTTTTTATTTTTATTTATATATCTGTTTAAGCTTTTTTTTGTCAAATATGTTGCCAAGGCCGCTGGGAAAATGGTCGGATCCTTCTATCGATCCAGTAGATATCTCACTGCTGATGCAATTCTCTCTATATATAAGAGCCAGGTACGTCCAAGGATGGAATACTGTTGACACATCTGGGCAGGAGCTGCTAGAAAGGACTTGTCCTGCCTTGATAGGATTCAAAATAGACTTCATGATCTGATGCGTTTTTTTAAATGGTCAAATGACTGCTACCCGCTGTGTAATGTCCGTATGTGTTTTGCAAAACGTAAAATACACATGCGAGGGTTGCGTACATTACAAGCGTAGATCTTTCTTAATATTTTTCTCTAATATTTTCCTTGTAATTCATTGAAAATTGTAAGACAATATTTGCGTTTCTTTTAAAACGAATCTCTTTTCCATTTTTCTGTCGTTAAGGCTATTTGAAATTTTAATAAAACTCTAAAAAGAACCGACGATTTGTATGCACGATAATAAAACAGTTTAGGAATAGTCGACAAAGCTCGTCCCATGTCAAGAATGAGCTTCTAAATAATAACGTTACTATTTAATGTTACTATTTAGAAAAACATTCTTAACATTTGGAGCGGTTTCTACCAAATATTCTCTACCTTCTCTCTTTGAAGAAATGTTCATATTTTTTCTCGCAACTATAAAGATTAGTTCAGTTATTGATTTCGTTACTTTAAAAGAAAAATAATGTATCTGATTTAAAATTAAACATTACTATTGGAAGGATAAACGCCATTTCTACTGGACAAAGAATATTTTAGCGAAGGTAGCTATTTTAAAGTAGACCGCTGGACCTTTTTTGTGTCCCAAATATTTTGGGCAAGCAAGATAGAATCGAAAAAAGTCTTGTATAACCCCCGACAAATTGCATTCCTTTGATAAAATAAAAAAGAAAATTCTGAACACATGATGGACGCACGGTAAATACTTTTCTTGTTAAAAGGATATTTTCTTTTGTATTTTAATGTAATTACCTTTAGTATTTAAAGTTTAAATGTGTCAAAAATATTCCAAAAAGTATGAAAGTTGTAAATAACAGTGCCATGTTGATTCCACATTGCCAATTCATGCGTAAATATGGAAAAGGAAGTTATCTTCAAATATCCTCTTAAGTTTTGAATAGAGCAACGGATTTGTAGATATTAATACGTTCCTCTTACCTTTTTCTTGCCTGTTCATGTTCTGTATGTATGTGTAATAGTGCACGATACCTCCCTTTAGTATACACTATCCTTGCGCCAGAACCACAGATAAAACAATTCTGAGATCGGTGTTGCCGCAAATACCGCAACATGAAAAATGTCCAATAAAAATAACACAAACCGTAGGACCAAAAAGAAAAATCTGGGTGTCCTGATCGGCAGATGTTCACTCAGTAGCCAGCATGAGGTACCCGGGCGTCGTCCTGCGAATGTTGGCCCACTTTCCAAATTCAGAAACCCAAATAATACTGACACTGAACAATTACGCATAACCTCTAATTTCAGGAACCAAAATGATAACGACCAAGCACAGTACAGCCAAGATAACAATCGAAAAAGAAAAAACCCGAAGAAAGAAATGGACAACAACAGAAAATAGACTCGGAATTGAATGCTATTATAGAAGCCATCATAAATATATATATATACGGAGGTTATTGAAAATCGAATAAAAGATCTATGGGACTTGTCCAGTGACTACCATACGACAGAACAAAGAATTTCGAAAAAAGCCAGACTGAAGAGAGGCTGGCTCTCAAAATTGGAGATAACAGAAATATAGTGAAAGATAAATGAGAAAATTGAGCATGAAGCAACCTCCACAAGAACTGCACATGTAGAAACCCCACAAGTGGAAGCCCCACAAGTGGAAGTCCCACAAGTAGAAACGCTACAAGCGAAGAACCCACAAAGACTGGACTTTACAAACATGGAAATCGAGAAAAATGAAACAGAGCTAACAGAGGATGACGCAGATGAAACAGAAAAAATAATACAGTTCATGATCGAGGAAAAAACAAAGCTCCCATCTTTAAGACACCAAGACCAGAGTAAATTAAAAACAGAAACAGAGAAAGCTAACAAGCTTCCCACACACATCATAACAGATACGTTCACAGCTTTAAACAATTTTATTAACGTAGGCGCCAAGATGGTAAGTATGAAGTTCAAATCAGAAAAAACAGCCGGCGAAAGATGCACCGACAAAATCTGGATGGGAAATGTTAACAAACATGAAAAAAGAAGACAAAAAGATAAAGAAGAAAGCGACGTGGAGAAGATGGAAAATTGCAAATGCTACTAGCAGGGAGAGGCTAAACAAGAAACATGAAGAACTGAACAAAAAGTTGCAGCAAAAGAAGATTGAGATGATATGGATGCAAATCTGAACAGTGCAAGCAAAACAGGACATTTGAAAAAAAAACAATAATAAAACCCAATTCTCACAAAATGTGAACGGAGAAAACACAAAAACAGCACAACCAAACCCGACAGAAACAAAACTCTACTGGAGTAATATATGGGAAGAGCGAGGAGATCAGAATAGAAATGCCGAATTGCTGAAAGACATGCAAGAAGAAGGAAATATGGAAGAACAACGGGATCACAATAGAAATGACGAATGGCTGAAAGATATGAAAGAGGAGTTACAGCAAATTGTAAAAGGAACAGTAAATGAAATCAGAAAGTAAATCCCAAAGAAAAACATAGGAAAATGGCAAAATGGAGAGCACCAGAACACAAGGGGACACATGTATACTGGTTCAAAAAATTACAACATTACACGAAATAATAGTTCAAACCCTGAGAATATGTATACAGGAAATAAACGTACCAGATTGGATGACAAAAGGTAGAACCACACTGATACACAAGGACACAGAGAAAGGAACTGACCTCAGAAACTATAGGCCTATCACGTGCTTACTCAAAGGGAAAACTGGAAACGACAGAAAGCATAGAACTACCCAACCAAACGGAGATGCAGACACTAGGGAAACAGGACGCCTATAAATACTTGGGAATTCTGAAAGAAGACACCATCAAAGCAATAGAAATGTAAGCACAAATTGAAAAGGAATACCTCAGAAGAACAAGAAAACTCCTGGAAACTAAATTATACAGCAGAAACTTAATAAAAGGTATAAATACATGCAAGATACTCTGGAACGTGCATAGAGTGGACTAAGGAAGAACTGAGACAGCTTAATCAGAAAACCAGGAAACTCATGACCATGCACAATGCACTACACCCAAAAGAACGATGTTATTCGACTCCACATAAAAAGAAAAGACGGCGGGACAGAAATTTATGTAGAAGATTTTGTGAATAACACAAAAGATGAACTAGAAAAATAAGCTAACACACTGCAAAACACTGAAAAGATAATTATGGCAGCGAGAGACACTGAAAAATCAACAAAACAAAGGAAGAGAAACAACTACATGGAAAATTCATAAGGATAACAAAAGATACAAATAACGAAACCACTTGAACATGGATTCAAAAAAGATACTTAAACCAACAAACTGAATCCCTAATAACTGCAGCACAAGATAACTCGATAAGAATCAACCACATCAAAGCAAAATCGAGAAAACACAAAAAAGAAACCAGCAAATGTAGACTCTTTGGACAAAGAGACAATGCGATAAACCATATAGGAAGCGAATGCAACAAACTTACCCAAAAGGAATACAAGAACAGGAAAGACCTAATGGGGAGGGCAGTACACTGAGAATGGTGCAAACAACTGCATCTCGAACGCACAGACAAATGGTACAAGTATAAGCCGGCAACAGTACTTGAAAAGAAGAATCACAAAATCCTATGGGACATGGACGCAAGATGTCATAATAATAAACAAGCAAGAAAAGTCCTATCAAATTCTAGACTTTGCTGTTCCAGCTGACTACGGGGTGAATATCAAAGAATCTTAATATATATATATATATATATATATATATATATATATATATATATATATATATATATATATATATATATGTGTAATTCTTGGTTCGTTCAAAGTTGATAGAACCATATTTCTTCATTACCAATTTAATTGAAATTTTCAGAAAATTTATCTGTAAAGTCAAGGAATGTTTGCATGTTATTAAAATAAATTAAGATCGTTAAAATCGCAAATTATAAAAATATATTAAATAAAATAAAAATATTTTTCGTAACTGCGAGACTGTCCACCATTTCATTTCCGGTAGAAATGAGCCTTTCACGTGCACCACACGTTGACGACTTTCGAATTACAACATTTAACTATCTAATTAATAGATGGCAAAAAAATCCCTATATTTTTAAATTATATATATATATATATATATATATTACTTGAACCTTACAATTGAATAAAAAAAACATATCATAAAACTGTAAATATTAATTACTAACTCACATTTTTGTATACAGAAAAACAAACATTTAGCGTTTCAACATTTTTGCTACGTTCAGCTTTATCCACTGATTGTTGGTCGAGCCCAAGCCATGATTGACGGTAATCCCGAGGATCAGGATCCAATTCTGCAAGAGTACCATTTTTTTTATTTTCGCCTTTTTTTTTACTTTTTGGGGTGGATTGCTGTACTAAGAATATAAGAAACATGCATTTTCTCTTTTTATTAGAATTTTCCATTACACCAAATTAAGCCACAGCAACGCGTGGCAGGGTATAACTAGTCTTATACATAAATTCGAAAACTGATCAGTTTCCTTTCGCATACATTTTAATCGCTTTCCCCAATGGTGCATTGATTTGAAACTTTATCAATTTGGTCTTAAATACATTTCTCCTCTAATGTAAGAAAATTTTAATTTTTTACTTACGTTTACCCACGTACGTTTTACATACGCCTTCCTCACTTACACTTTTAATGGCTTTCTCTATATATACATAGAATATAGAAATATCTCACTTTTCATTGGATTCTACCCTCATCTTTGGTATATTTTATTTTCCTTAATCATCCTTAAAGGTCACAGATTTTCCCCCTTTTGTCCATTAAGTTATAATATCGTGCCTGCTTTTATTTTCATATATATATATATATATATATATATGTGTGTGTGTGTGTGTGTGTGTGTGTGTGTGTGTGTGTGTGTGTGTGTGGAGGGGTGATAACAACAATAATATGCATATATATAATGTTATTGTAGAAGTTTCAGAAATTATCAATCACGCAATGGAAAAATAAAACTATGATTCAAATGTTTATGTAACACTATATATATGTGTATATATATATATATATATATATATATATATATATATATATATATATAGTTAAAGAAGTATTTTAATTTTAGGTCTAAAATAACAATATATATATATTTTTTTATTATTAAAATGTTATGTATGTTTTGATTATTTACTTCAACAGTGCTAAATACATTATATGGCGGCGTATACCAGATTATATTTCTTTTTTGTGTCTGTTTTTAATCTTATTATAACCTATTTTTCTGTTATTTGTATTTGATTTGATTTGGTAGGGGATGATCAGATTTTGCGTTTGTTAAATGGCAAACTACTCGTTTTTTTGTTGTTGTTTCTTTTACATGAACACGTTTTCGATCCAATTATATCGTCAAAATTTGAATTATAATTTTAAAAATTCAACAACGTTCTAAATGAAAGAATGCGTAAGGATCAATTGAGTCAATGCGTTCATTTCGACAGGTGCCATACGTATCTACTTGTGTGTAAATAGACTAAGCATTCAAGATGTGTCTGTTTTCATGGCGAGAGAGTGAATGTATGAAGCTATGTATATATTTTCGGTGAGTAACATATCTGTTTTGCTGGGTGTACAGTAATTTGTGAATGTCTCTTTTCGTGTGTGTGTGTGTGTGTGTGTGTGTGTGTGTGTGTGTGTGTGTGTGTGTGTGTAATTACATCTCAAAAGGAATAGTCGAGATTGTGATGTACAATTGGAAGACAAATAGCGAAAGCAGAAAAAAAAACAGTTTTGGTTCTTATACAACGCGCAAGATTTTGGCGTAAATAGTTTTGTTTCTCTTGTTTGCAAGAACAAATAGATGATTTTGTTTAATCTAGAGTCGATCCGTAAAAAACAACACTCACTGTCGCTGCTGCTTCCAACGGGACAATGGTTTGATTAGTGATTTACTAAATAAATTGAAGAGGTGAAAAATATAATTGCATTTTTTTTTTCATTAATTATGTACTTTTTCCCCTCATTTTGTATTTATTTTTGTTCTCTCTTTTCGTTCTTCTGTACTTTTATTATTTCATTTCTTTCTTTATTGCATTCTTTAATTCTCTCCCTCGCACACACTCACACACACATTCCATCTGTCCCCCTCCTCCCTGTCTCCCCATCTCTCTCTCTCTCTCTCTCTCTCTCTCTCTCTCCTGTTCTTTAATTATTTTGCTCTTTCCCATTTTTACTAGTGAGGAGTCACCGCTTATTAATACCCAAAGCCACTCGAGGATAAGATTTAATGACTATCGGGTAGATGGTGCGACAACAACGTGATAATCAGTAATCGTGTAACTTGGGTAGGGTTTTAATTACTTCAACACGAACATTAGACTTGAAAAGAACCATGTTATAGTCACCTGGTAAGCAGCTCCACAGTATTGTAGTGTGTATTTTAGAAAAGAAACTTTGCTCATGTAATTTTCGTTGCAAATGTTTTACAGGGGGGGGTGAGATTAAAACTCAGTCATGTCTTTAATTATTTATTTCCTTCTTTCATTAATGTGTGTTATTTGGATTATTCGAACTTCTCATCATGCTTGATATTTTCTCAACGCATGATCGATGTAATCTCCGACCTTCTTCAGGTGAAAATTCAGGAGAGGGATGAATCGTTATTGTTTCTTAAGCCATAATCGATTAGAAATGTTAATTATTGTGAAATTCTGAAGTAGTATCGTCTGTAGTAAGACTTGAAACTTCAACCTCTAAAAGATTATCACTTAGAACTGATTGCGTTCTTTGATTCTTCCTTTCTTCTGTCAATTTCTTTTGCTTTTAATTTTACCATTCTTTTGCTATGTAACTTGGAAGAGAGGCACCATCTTTGGTAATTACCAGTTTGGACGGTCCATTTCGGTTTTTCGCTTTGGGAGAAACACGAGAGACGCGTAACACGAAAAGAACAAAACAAAGAGTTAAAAGGGATATATTCACAAAAGATATATTTTATATGTGTTTAGGAATAGAATATTACAGCAAAAGAAGAAATAGAATATTAGTGAACGCTAAGAGGGCATGTAGAAGGGAGAGTCTTTAGTTGGTATATAAAATAGTTCTGGTGTCGAGAGTTTTAGTGCCATGCGTCGCATGGGTTGGAAATATCGTATCAAAACTCCCCCGCTCAATTATATGAATTATATTTCCTTAATTAAAAGTTATTAAAGAAAGTGTTCATTGCTTTTGATATCTATCTATCTATATCTTCTATACTCCTATAAATTCGTGTTTCTTTTGTGTGCATTGATATTCATATTAAACCCCCTCTTTTCTATTTATTCAAAAAGAAAATACAATTTTCTTATATATGGGTTGTGGAATTGCAAAAGATCTTGCTAATTTGCATATTCTTTTAAACATTCATTTTAATTAATCCCCTATTAGTTTTTCGGTTTTCTTATGGGATGGTCATCTTCAGTTAACTATTACGTGTAATTATATTCATGCAGCTATTCTACATGATTTATACTTGCATAATATTTGCTTAAAAAATTTACAGGACACACAATATTGTTTCCGTATATATTTATGTATATATATATATATATATATATATATATATATATATATATATATATATATATATATATAAAAGTGAACATGTCTGTGTGTGTGCATTTCCCTACGCAATAACTCTGTCAATTTTTAGTCTACAGACGCAATATTTGATATACAGGGTACTGAGATTTGGGAAAATCGGTGTGATCCATTTTTGGCCAGAAATATCGCTATTAAAAGGTCAAAGTTCAACGATTTGACCTTTGAGAACTCTACCAAACTCCTCCGACAATTTTGGGTCTACTCACTTATAATTTTAGATATAGGTTCCTTGGACATAGAACTAACTTAATAAGTTGATTTGAGCCCAAAACAATAAATTTTAAGGGGTCATAATAGGGGTCAAATTTAAAAAAAAATTGACCTCTGCGGTCTCTTCCAAATTACTCAGACAATTTCTGGTCTAAATATTCGAAATTTTACATAAAGGATATTCAGAGATAGGGCAAGCTTTTTCATCAGTTTGGTCGAAAATTTGTGTTACCAATGTATAAATGTATGTATGTCTGTTTGCATATCTGCCTTAAACTTTCAATAGAGGCGACGGATTTTACCAAGATCAGTATTGTTGTAAAGTTTGACCTTTCATGCGACAAATATCGAAAAATTGGCTAAAAACATTACTATCTTCCCCTTCAACTAGGCACTTTTCTACAGGGTGGGGGGGTCACTTTTTTCGCCAATATTTTTGAAAGTTATCCTCTCCTTTAGATTCTCTAGCCTTAATTTTAAAAAGTGTCGCTTACGGTTTGGCAGTGGTCGTAACAGCATAAACGTTAGGATTAACCCCGTTCTTTTCCTCCTTTGCGGTACGGGTTCGAGCCTGCTTTCCTACTACCACTTTTTTTCTTTTTTTTATTCAACATACACATCAAAACACCCGGGCAACGCCGGGCTGAAATGCTGGTACGTATATATTTTTGTTTAATCTATCTATCTAGCTAGCTAGCTATCTGTCTGTCTGTCTGTCTGTATGTGTACATTTCCCTACGCAATAAATCAATTTTCAGTCTACAGACTCAATATTTGATATACAGGGTACTGAGATTTGGGAAAATCGATGTGATCAGTTTTCGGCCAAAAAATTTGGCTGTAAAGGGGTCAAAGTTAAACGATTTGACCTTTGAGAACTCTACCAAACTCCTCCGACAATTTTGGGTCTAGACACTTGAAATTTTAGATATAGGTTCCTTGGACATGAATCTTACTGAATAACTTGATTTGAACCCAAAACAATAAATGTAAAGGAGTCATAATAGGGGTCAAAGTTAAAAAAATTGACCGCTTTTTTGCGGAGCTCAACATACACCTCCAAATACCCGGGCAACGCCGGGCACCCATGCTGGTATATCTATAAAAGTGGATGTGTCTGTGTGTCTGTCTCTGTGTGTATCTATCTGTGCACATTTTCCTACGCAATAACTCTCTTTAGTCTACAGACTCGAGATTTGATATACAAGGTATGGAGATTTGGGAAAATCTTTGTAATCCGTTTTAGGCCAGATATTTGGTTGTTAGGGGGGTCAAAGTTCAACGATTTGACCTTTGAGAACTCTACCAAACTCCTCCGACAATTTTGGGTATAAACACTTGAAATTTTAGATATAGGTTGCTTGAGCATGTATCTTAACTTAATAACTCAATTTCAGCCCCAAACAATAAATGTTAAGGAGTCATAATAGGGGTCAAAGTTAAGAAAAAATTGACCCTTGCGGTTTCTACCAAATTACTCAGACAATTTCTGGTCTAAATATTTGAAATTTTACATAAAGGGTATTCAGAGATAGGGCCAGCTTTTTAATCGGTTTGGGTGGAAAATTTGAGCTACCAATATATAAATATATGTATGTATGTTTGCATGTCTGCCTAAAACTTTCGACAGAGGAGACGGATTTTCACAAGATCAGTATCGTTTTGAAGCTCGACCCTTCAGACGACAAATACCGAAAAATTGGCTAAAAACATTAATATCTTCGCCCTCAACTGGGCACTTTTCTACAGGGAGGGGTTGCTTTTTCCTCCGATATTTTCGAAAATCATACCCTCTTTTCGATTGTCTAACCGTAATTTAAACCTACGTCACTTCCGGTTTGGTGGTCGTAACAGCAAAGACGTCACGTTTTTCCCCGTTTTTTCCCCTCTTTACGGTACGGTTTCGAGCCTGCCTTCCTACTACCACTTTTTTTTCTCAACGCACACCTCCAAACACCCGGGCAACGCCGAGCATCCATGCTAGCCATCTATATATCTATAAAAGTGCCAATGTCTGTGTACGTGTGTGTCTGTGTACATTTCCTACCAAATAACTCTGTTAATTTTCGGTCTAGAGACTCGAGATTTGAGATAAAGTTTATTGAGATTTAGGAAAATCTTTTTAATCGGTTTTCGGACAGAAATTCGCTGTCAGTGGGTGAAAGTTCAACGATTTGACCTTTGAAAACTCTACCAAACTCCTCCGCTAATTTTGTGTCTAAACACTTGAATGTTAAATGTAGGTTACTTGGGCTAGGTTACTTTATAATTTGGTTTGAGCTCAAAAAATAAATGCTAAGGGGTCAAAATTGAAGTCAAAGTTAAACAAAATTTGAACTCTGCGGTCTCTACCAAATTACTCCTCCAATTTCTGGTCTAAACATTTGAAATTTTTACAAAAATAATCAGAGATAGAACAAGCTTTTACTCGGTTTGGGTCTTAAATTTGAGCTGCCAAAGGGTCAAAGTTCAGAAGATTTGACCTTTGCGGTGTCTAGCAAACTACTCAGCCAATTTTTGGGTCTAAACATTTGAAATTTATACGTAACAAGTATTCAGACATGCGGCAAGCATTTTAATCAGTTTTGGGACCAAAGGTTTGGCTGCTAAAAGGTCAAAGTTGAAAGAGTTGACCTTTGCAGATTCTATCAAATTCCTCCGCCAATTTTGTGTCTAAAGACTTGAAATTTTAGATTTAGCTAACTTGGACATGGGTAAAACTTTTTATTTTTATTTGAGACCAAAATAATAAATGTTGAGGGGTTAAAATTGAGGTCAAAGTTTTGAAAAATTGACCTCTGCGGTCTAACGAATTTTGGTCTAAAGATTGGAAATCTTACATAAAGCATATTCACACGTAGGGCAAGTTATGAAAAGGTCCGAGAAAAGGCGGGCTGAACTGCTAGTTATAAAGACTTTTTTTAATGTTTTGTGTGTGTGTGTGTGTGTGTGCGCGCGCGTGCGTGTGTGTGTGTGTGTGTGTGTGTGTGTGTGTGTGTGTGTGTGTTCATTAAGTTGCGATGGATTTTAGTCATTTTAGTACCAACATCCCCCCCCCAGTGGGACACTGTTGCACACGTGCTGTCAGTTCTGGATTCAAATACTAAGGAGAAGAAAAAGAGTGAAAAATGTTTGGGTTCAACCGTTTTATTTACTTCGTCACGTGCTCAGCTCGCCTGAGAAATGACGTATGATTGGGCAAGTCGGGAGGTAAGCTGCGTGCCTGCGCCAATTAACTTTGTGCTTGTAAATAAAAAATATTTAACTATTAAACCCGCGAAAAATCTTCGCTGGAGCCGCGCTTCACATTCCTTCTATGATTTTTCTTTATATCGAAAAATGGTCTCAAATCCATGGCCTACATTTCCTGTCTTCGTGCGCATTAATTATTATGAATTATAATTACAGGGTGGAAGGATAAATTTGTCGCGCTAAAGAAAACACTACAGCTTTATTTTAAAACTTTTATCAAAAAAGGTCACTGCAAGTAACTTGATTATGTGGTAGACCTGACATATATTCGATGTAGCCGCTTTCAGCCTCAATCGGCGTCTCGATATAGGTCCAGAACTAGGAGTATGTCTTTTCCACAAGCGTCGGCGGGAGTTCGGTGAAAACTCGGCGAATGGCAGTGATCATGCTGACTTTGGTGTAATGGGAGATCATTTTGGTAATGTTCTCGATGTATGAGGAAACGAAGTAGTCCAGCGGGTCAGGTCGGGGGAGGAGGGGTCAGTGAGAGAAGGGTATAAAGTCGTGGCACTCCTTCTGAAGCCAAGCCTTGGTCTGTTTGGACTTGTGGGCCGGTGCCAAGTCCTGCTGCCACACCCAGGATATGCCAGCACCTGATTGCACCAAATGACCACCACTTTCTTCAGCACATCCAGGTACATTTTGGCGTTGACTTTCAAGTTGAGTTGTACAGTGGCGCATCTCCGATCTCGCGTATTGAACATTGTGTCACTTTCAGACATGATAAAAGACTCCTTTCGCTCTTGGGATTTGTACACAACTGACCAACTAGTAGATGGTATGCAGCAAAAAAGAAATCCGGTTTTCATCAAGCGGAAATGGAATCATGTCGTCTTTTCTGGGACGAAAATATTATCATTCCACCCTGTACTTTAAAAAAAAAAAAAAAAAAAAAGACGTTTCCTGTTTCCCTGACTGTAACTAACCTGCCGAAGTTTAAATATAATGTATTAAAGATATCTCGTAATAAGGGAAAGTAATCAGTAATTATTTTAAGTTTTCCCATGTATTAGGGTTGTCAGCCCTTGTCCACCGATTCGTTGATTTCATTGTTTTTGTTTGTTTGTTTGTTTTCTTTTTTTTTGGGGGGGGGTTCGTGCTTTTTTTTTTGTTTGTTGTTTGTTTGTTTGTTTTTCACCCTCATCAACACAGAGTAAAATTTAATTTTCTTGAATAAAAAAAAAACTACTTGATGAAATTACGTGATTTTTGGAATTGTTCCTCTTCGTTTCGTGACTGGCACGTACATACAGACATTTCTATATTTTTCCCCCATTTTTAATGTCACCATAAGTGCCAATTTGAACAAGCACCCTATTTCTTTCTTTCTTTCTTTCTTTCTTGTTTTGTTTCTTCTTTAGTATTTTTCCTCAATGGGAACATTTGTTTTTCTTTCTCTCCCACCTGTCCAACGTCTCTCTACGTTCACAAACCAAACAATAACATCTGTCCCGTCCGAGACTTTCTTCATTCATAACAAAAAAGAAAAAGAAAAAAGTTTTTATTTTAAAGAAGAAAGAAAACTCGGGTGACGACGACCCAGTTGTATTAGGTAAGGTGTTCGTTATCAAGACACGTGGCTTCGTTGTAAAGAAGAAACAATTTCTTTTTGTTCGCACCGCGCACGACGGCACACTTTATCGTACTTACGCGTGTACATGATCCGCCCCTCCCTCTCCTTCCTTCCTCTCTCTCTCTCTCTCTCTCTCTCTTTGAGCCGTACACAAAGACATACGCGCGTACAAACATATACGCACTGTCGCAGTGTCGCACTACCGCACGCGCACGGGATTATCGTCGATCGTATACGAAGCATAAGCAATGTTTGCACTTGCGTCTCCATGAAGACAAAGTTTGACACAGGGTCAGTTGTTAACGTGAGAGTAAGTTTAGCTTCCCAAAATAGTATACTCTTGGTTAAAGCAAAAAGTAAACATTACCTGCCTCTAGAAAGACTTTTCTTATTACAAAGGATAAACAGGTATTACACTTTCATCCTGGCAAAGTCTTTACCATTCCACGTAAGTAAATAAACAAATATTCTTGATTGAAAAAAAAGGAGCATAAAAATTAGTCGTTATTTTCAAATCTATTCATGAAAAGTTATAATTTATTTAATAATTTACTGATCGCGGCCATTGAAGAACGTGAGAAAAATCTGTTTAGATTTTTAAAATAGTTTTGTTTGTTTATCTATTTATTTTATTTATTTATGTTTATTTATTTTATTTTATTTATTTATTTATGTTTATTTATTTATGTTTATTTATTTATATTTATTTATTTTTATTTATTTATGTTTATTTATTTTTATTTATTTATGTTTATTTATTTTATTTTATTTATTTATTTATGTTTATTTATTTATATTTATTTATTTTTATTTATTTATGTTTATTTATATTTATTTATTTAATTTTATTTATTTATTTTATTTATTTATGTTTATTTATTTATATGCTTATTTATTTATTTATTTATTTTTATTTATTTATTTATTTATTTGTATTCGTTTATTTTATTTATTTATTTATTTATTTTATTTATTTATTTATTTATTTTATTTATTTATTTATTTATTTATTTATTTATTTGCATACTGTTATCCTCGTTTTCACGGTTGTTGTTTCACCACGATTCGATCAAGTCATCCACTGGCCTTCTTCAGATGATTAACCGCGACGAGATAAGAATCTTGAGTCTTGTCACTGTATCCTCAGTAATTACTGCCTTCCATATTCTTGTTTCCATAGTTGTTGTTCTGGCCAGAAAAAGGCCAGAGGATGAGTTGACCGAAAAGTGGAACGTAAATAAATAAATAAATAAATCATCTCAAATGATTCCAATAAAAAATAATATACAATAGTTTTATGTTGTTTTCTTTATATATTGCCAACGGAGGAATCATTTCCATAAAAAATACAGTTAGTATTATGCATGTAAAATTGAGAAAATCATACTTAAACAGTGTCAACATTATGTGAAAGAAATCGAAGCAAAACAAAATGGTTACCGAATTTTGAACTGATGTCGTGTTCATCTAACAACGAAATTCGGATTTTAACTTAAAATAATTCATTTAATAATATTTAATAAAAAAATAGTATAAATTAACAATATAAAAGGAACATAATATAATAATATAAATTAACAATATATAACGAATATAAAAATGATAGTATAAATTAACAATATATAACGAATATAATATAATAATATAAATTAATAGTATTAAACGAATATAAAAAATGATAGTATAAATTAACAATATATAACGAATATAAAAAACATATAAATTAACAATATAAAACGAATATAATATAATAATGTAAATTACAATATATAACGGATATAAAACAATATAAATTAACAATACATAACGAATATAAAATGATATAAATTAACAAAATAAAACGAATATAATATAATAATGTAAATTAACAATATAAAACGAATGTAAAAACGATATGATTTACAATGTATAACAAATATAAAAAAATAATCTCAATAACAATATTTAAAGAAAACAGCAAACTATTTTTTGACGTGTAAACGGATTTTTTTCTCGCGTTTTCTGTGGGATGTTAGTTCTGTATGGTCCACGTTCCCACGCTTTGCCTTCTGCCTTTAAGAAGGGGTTAGTTTATTGCTAATCGTCTGGGGCGCCCTTACCGGAAAATGCTGTCGGGCTGTCCATGCACATTTTGCGGGTCAGAGTGCCCCTCGTCAATCTCACTTCCTACCTTGGTGTCTAAGTTCTTGCGGTGGGAAAGAACTAAATTGTTTCTCACATGGCCGCGATCTTTATTTATTTATTTTTTACACAGTGATCACCACTTATCAAGACCCGGAAGCCACTCAGGGATAAGGGTTATTGCAAGTACATTACGTTAGTGTGGAGATTTGATGAAGTGTTTACTTAAGGGGGCAGTTCATTAGGAATTTGTTAACATTGGACCTGATAACATCCAAGTTGTAGTCCGGTGGGAAGCAGGCAGACGGAACAGAGTTCCACAGGCGTGGAGTTCTAAGAAAGAAGCTTTGTTCATGGAATCCGCGTTTTGATTTAGGCACAGATATAGATTACCTTTTACACTATGGACTGATTGAAAATATTTTGATTATTTATTTCAGTTTTTTTGTTTGTTTTATTTGTCTTTTGGATTTTTTTTTTTTCTCGGATTCATTTTTCATAAAATTGGCCTTTTATCTTAGATAGCAAATATAAATCTCATTATAGTATTATAATTTATGCATTACATCTGACCTTTAATTAAAAGTGCATTCATTAAAAGTTTAATTAAAAATTTAACTAATCGGAACTCAAATGAGAATTATTATCCTTATTAGTGCAAAACCTCTGTAAAAAAAAATAACAGTAAAAAATATGCTCCGTCAGTGTTCGCACTAATATTCATATAAAATCAAGGTACAACTTTTTTCAGGGGCAGACAAGCGTACATGATGGGTACAAAACTCCGTTTTTCTTTATAAGTTTCTTATATTTATTTTCATTTAATAAATTTGCAACAAATACTTTCTCAACAATAAAAAATCGAAACAGCAAACTATTTTTGATGTCTAAACAACAACCAATATGCCTGAAGACGGTCGAAGGACAGTACGACAGAAACCTCATAACACTCAAGATGAGAACAATGGTCCGATCAATACAAGGAATAAAATAAATTCAGAATTTTGTCTTTGTCACAAAAAAAGAATTTAATCTCTAATTTGTGTTATTACAATTTTCTTAAACTTTTTTTTTTACATGGGGGGGTCACCACTTATCAAGGCCCGGAGGCCACTCACGGATAAGGGTTATTGCGTGTACTATCAATGAGATAGTATTGTAGTAATCATTAGTATTGGAAATTTGATAGAGTGTCTTACTTAAGGGGTGGTTTGTCAGGGATTTGTTTATGTTGGATTTGAAGACATCCAAGTTGTAGTCAGGTGGGAAACAGGCAGACGGAAGAGAGTTCCACAATCGTGCACTTCTGAGAAAGAAGCTTTGTTCATGGAATCTACGTTTGGATTTAGGCACAGATAAAGAGTGGGGAAAATTATTGACAGTAGTTTCAGCCAGACGGGTGTTTCTCGTGAAAGATTGGCGAGGGGGGACCAGAGATTGGAGCTCAGACAAGCACTTGCCATGGAAATAACGATAAAACAAAGACAGGCTCGCAACGTCTCTTCTGTGGGAGAGAGGCTGCAGGGAAGAGAAAAGGGCATCCCCCACCAAACCACGAAGTCTATTTTGTACTCCGTCAAGGCAGGATAGGCTGTGTTTAGCAGCTCCTGCCCAGATGTGGCAGCAGTATTTCATCCTTGGACGTACTTGGCTTTTATACAAATATTTTTTACGAAGGAATCGCCACTTATCAAGGCTCAGAGGCCACTCGAGGATAAGGGTTAAAGAGTGTACAGTGGTCAAAAGGACAATATCATAGTAATCGTTAGAAGTGTGAATTCGGTAAATTGAATTACTTAAGTGGAACGGCTCATAAAGAACTTGTTTACATTGGACTTGAAGACGGCCATAGTCTAGTCAGTTGGAAAGAAAGTAAACGGAAGAGAGTTCCACAGGTGTGCAGTTCTAAGAAAAAAAGCTTTTCGATTTGATCCTAAAATTGCATTTGTCTGCTCCTGTTATGGACTCTCCAAATGTCCCAAATGAAAACCAAAAAAGTTGTACCTTCGCAAAAGTGTCCCTAAAACATCTTGAGTTTGTGTTGAGAGCAATAGATTCCTTTCCGCATTTATTTAAGGAGATTGTCTGACTTCTTCCTCCTCTGGCCAGTTTAAATGTTTTCATCCGGGGAAGGCGGATTTATATTCATATGTAAACGTCGAGGCGGATTTATATTCATATGTAAACAAGAAGGGATTCACGGAACAGACAACATTTGCACGAATATTATACGAAGATTAAGATATAATGCTTCTAAATCTTATGTCTAGAATCCTTATTCCAGTCTTGTACAAAATTAAGCTTATTCTTTCGCCATTTTGTTACGGAAGGTCCTATACAGGAGTCGAAGTGTTTGTTTTCCTGGGTATCTTAATTTCGCGTGGATTCATAAACACATAAAACTACGTCATAACAAAACAGAGAAATAAAGAGGGCAGCTATTCGAAACAGTTGCTTTTTGGCGTCCGTCCGAATCGCGTCTCGCTTTAATCACTATTAAAATTAATATATCATTACAATGAAATAAAAATGTGGACCGTAAATGTGAGAGCGTTAAATTAATCGAAATGCCCTTTCCAATCGTAACTTAACAGTTATAACACCGAATAAAATGTGCAAAGAAAATCAATAAAGAATAGATTGTTCAAACAAACAAGAATCGATTAAACAAACGTGATTTATTTATAAAGTATGAAACGAATTACTTTTGTAAGCGTTTCGTGTGAAACATAATTCACTGTAAAGAAAATTAAGAAAAGGTTAAACATTGGTTAATTTATATAAGAAAGTAATGATTTCCAATGGTTACCGACGTGGACTGACGATTTGTCTGCCCCAAGTTCAAATCCAGTTCGTTCTACAAAAATCACTTTCACTTAGGACGTTGGTAACTTTCGTGTGGTCCCTCCCGTTAAGAATTCTGACTAGGATTTATACAATATGATGATGATGATGATGATGATGATGAGTTAGTTCAGGAGTGAATCCTGTATATAAAAATATATAATCATAAAATGTAAATATTCAAATATATATATATATATATATATATATATATATATATATATATATTGTTTTTATGCGTATTGATATTCATATTAAAAACACTTTTTTCTATTTATTTCAAAAGAAAATACAACTTTGTTATATATGGCTCGTGGAATTGCATTCATCTGCAAAAGATCTAGCTGAAAACATTCATTTTAATTAATTCCGTATTAGTTTTTTTTCAGTTTTCTTATGGGATGATCATCTTTACGTAACTTTTACGTATAATTATATTCAAGCAGATATTCTACATGATTTATACTTGCGTAATATTTGCGTTAAAAGGTTCTAGTAAACACAAAGTTCTTTCTATATATATTTAACAACAGCAAAGACGTCACGTTTTTTTCCTCCTTCGCGGTAGGGGTTTGAGCCTACATGCCTACTACCACATTTTTTTTTTTTTTTGCTCAACACACACCTTTAAACACCCGGGCAATGCCGGGAACCCAGACTATTATAATAATAAATACGAAATCTGCATTAATCAAAATATCATATTTAAGCGTATTTTATAATCGGGCAATGCCGAGCGGCTGCCAGTATATATATATATATATATATATATATATATATATATATATATATATATATATATATATATATATATATATATATATATACGTTTTATTTTTTATTACCGTATCTTTCTGTTAAGTTACATTATTGTTTCAGCTACCCGGCCGTTTTGAGCACTTTCTTCACTTTTTATTAATTACCATTTCAACTATATATATATATATATATATATATATATATATATATATATATATATATATATATATATAACAAATGACAAAAGTCTATATTCCAAATTTCATGATGTTGACCATTTTATAATTGATTCCATTAATCACGTTGACATTCACAATTTTTGACAGCAACTTTTTCGTAGTGCAAAATCATTCACTGAATTATTAGATCACCCAATAAATCTATTCTGCCCTTAACTCGTCAAGAGAAATAGCAACTATCCATTCATTAAAATAAAATAAAATGCATTTGGAGATGATTGCAACATAATAAAAAATACTTCTTTTCCAACATTTATTTACTAATAGGCCACCCAGTCATGAAATACGCTTAAATATGACATTTTAATTCATGCAGATTTCGTATTCATTATTATAAAGCCAATTCTCTATTGATTGTTATATTGGATTTAATATATAATAGTGGTTTCAAAATGTAAAAAAAGGTATAGAACTTTGAGTTCGCAAACTAATTTTATAAATTAATTTATATTTTTTATTAATTGTTTTATTTAATAATAGATTTTATCGCCCATGAATTGACTCATTTTATCTAGCAAGTTGATTTAAAATATAGCATAAATAGATCCGACAATTCTATTTATTGTAAGGTGGTGAGAGGGAAATCTATCACCATACTTTCCCTTAAACACGTCAATTGAACTTATATTAAATACAATACTAAATATTATCACTAATAAGGGTGCTGGAGGTAAACGTTTTAACGAGTCTGATGTTATTCGCCTGATAGTCAGGGATCTAATGCTGTAATAGATAATTTAAAACTCCTGCTAATAATTGGAGATTAAAAACCTGGATATTTATATGGCAACATAAAAACACATAAAACTAATTTCCCACTTCGTCCCATAATTTCACAGGTGACAACACCAATATATAACTTAACTAAAAAATAAATCAACGAACTCATCACACCGTATTTACGTTGTAAATACAGTGTAAAATCTACGGAAGAATTTATGCTGATTCTACAACTAACTAAAATCGACAATGAAATCACCGCCTCTTTAGATGTTGAAAATCTATTTACAAATATACCAGTGAATGAAACCATTGAAATTATCATAGAGAACATATATAACAATCCGATCCTTCCTCCACTTAAAATGAGTTCATAGTTACTATCTTTAAAAGCATATCTGAGGAAATAGACCAAATACTGTCTGCTCATCCTTCAGCTAGCATTCACGTCTGTGGAGGCTTCAATGTTCACAATGTGGAATGGTTAACCCAAGACATGATAGGAGGAGGTTCTGTAACGATTTCTCCGCTGCTTACAACCTTACTCAGATTGTTCACAAACCCATCCGTGTGCCAGACATTGACGATCAGTATGCAAGTCTCCATGAGCTATCTTCATCTTCCATTCTGTCTCCACTGTGATCTTTCGACCACTCTATTTTATCAGTTAAGATAAAAACGAAATATGCATCTCTCCATCATACAGCATATCGATACTCTATGGCTGATTGGAATAACTTCCATACATTTATATCAGATCTACATCTACGTTCCATGCTTGAAAAGGATGTGTCCTCTATAGTATCAAACCTGACGGAATGGTTAGTTGTAGGTACAGACCGTTTCATACGCACGAAAAAATTCAAGCGAAAACCTAACAGCCAGCCTTGGTTCTTTCAAGAATGTGCTGCTGTAATTGCGCACAGAAATACCTTTTTCCATTGTTTCCAACATGTTCCAGTACTGCCAGCAACCACTGCAAAAGAGTAATAAAGAACGTGAGAGAGTTGTATGCTCAGGCCGGTGTAGTCCAAAGTAGTTGAGCAGCAACTTGGTTCCCACCAGTTTTGGCAAATAGCAAACAGAATCCTGAACAGAAGTATGTTCTCTATCCCAACTATCGTCAATGGACCTGAGGTAATCTTGTTAGTATCAGACAAAGTTAAACTCTTTGCCAAGAACTTTGCAGCTAATTCTACCCTATGCGACCAATGTCGCCAACCACCCTCCGTCTTTCCTCCTGTATCAGAAAACACAATCTGCGATATACAAATATCTGTGCATGATGTTGCCAAGCTAATCAAAAACCTTGATTTAAGTAACGCAACTGGTCCTGACGCCATTCCAATTATAGTGCTGAAAAAGCTCCAACCAGAACTACCTCCCATAATTACAAAGTTATTTAAGCGTTGTCTTAAGGAAAACTACTTCTCAACACCCTAGAAAATCTCATCAGTATGCCCTATATTTAAGAATTCAGGTGATCTTTCATCTCCCTTTTAGTGCAGACCAATACGTCTCCTGTGCGTCATGAGTAAGTTGCTGGAATCTGTATTAAATAGAAAAGTAATCAACCACCTCAACAAAAATAACCTTCTCAGTGACATAC
This sequence comes from Euprymna scolopes, assembly GCF_053919585.1. Classification (NCBI taxonomy): domain Eukaryota; kingdom Metazoa; phylum Mollusca; class Cephalopoda; order Sepiida; family Sepiolidae; genus Euprymna; species Euprymna scolopes. The sequence continues at coordinate 45,172,171 of NC_136485.1, forward strand.
TATATGGTTTCCGTTCTGCTAGATCTACAGCAGATGTACGTACGGTTATATCTCATATGATTAGCGAATCTCTCGACAGAGGCTTCCTTTATAGGACAATTGCTCTTGACATATCAAAGGCCTTTGATAGGGTATGGCATAAAAGCCTACTTCACAAGATCTCCAGTTACGGTATAGCTGGAAATGTCTTCTCAATTATTAAATCATTTCTCTCCAATAGGTTCATAAGAGTAGTGGTTAATGAGCAGAAATCAGAAGCTCACAGTATTAATTGTAGAGTCCCTCAGAGGTCCATCCTGGGCCCAACTCTCTAATTAACATCAATGATCTTCCGAATAACATCCTAGGATCATTCGTAGACATTTATGCTGACAACACTACCATCTAAGGCAGCACATTAAAGGCCGTAAACGACCAAGTACTCTCTGATTCTTTCCCCTTTGATCTTGAGCACGTTGTATAACGGGGAAAGAGATGGCGGGTTACTTTTTTTCATCTAAAACCAAGCTTCTATCTTTGCATCATCAACGCTCTGATCCCCATCTGGCATCAATTGAAATGAATGGCTCTTGTCTTGGAGAGGCTCCATGTTTTGACAGGCTTGATCTTTACACCTGATCTGAAATGGAACACGTACATCAAATCCGTTGCGAATGTCGCTGCCAAAATTTGGGGATCCTTCTATCGATCCAGTAGATATCTCATGGCTTATGCAATTCTCTACCTATATAAGAGCCAGGTGCGTCCAAGGATGGAGTATTGTTTCCACGATTGGGCAGGGGTTGCTGGAAAGACTTATCCTGCCTTTAAAGAATTCAAAATCGACTTTGTATCTTAGTAGGGGATGCCCTTTTCTCTTCCCTGCAATCTCTTTCTCACAGAAGAGACGTGTGTGTGTGTGTATATATATATATATATATATATATATATATATATATATATATATATATATATATATATATATATATATATATATATAGTCTTATTTACTTGGGCGTTTAAACCGTGCAGTTTGTAACTTCGGGTTTAAAAGAATTCATGACCGCCCTGTCTTAAGTCCGATATTAAGAGTCATTGCTGCTATCCAAAGTATACACAAGGTCAACAATATGTTTTAGTTTAACTTATTTTAACGTGTTTTACTCACAAATAGATGTAATTTATCCCCGTTGAGTTATAAAAAAAACTGATTTAAATATAAATATACAATATATATCTATAATCATATTTGTAACCATATTTACTGTTTTTAGTAGCGCTCCTGTGGATTCTGACGATGTTTTAAAAAATATTTTGTCATTAAGGAGGCGGGGAGGTAGAAACTTGGTTTTAGTAGTACTTTTAGTAGAGCCTCCTTAATTTTTATTAGTGCTTGCAGTATTACTCTGGAGGCTTCCTTTTTTTTCTTTTCTTTTTTTTTTTTTGTTCACTCATCATGTTTTCTCAAGATAATAAAATACAATAAAATCTCAAAATCACATTTTATTTTGAACATTTTTCATCTTACCCTTTAAGAGCCAATGGGTAGACTAAACAAATTATAATGACGGATGATGGAGCAACGGGCTTTCAAGATAATATAAACGAGGGATCTTTTTAAATAATTAAAATTCAACATTTTAGCGTGGGGGATAACTTTTCTATATAAATTTAACCTAAAACTGAGACCTCACTTCTTGGCGACGTAACGGACATGTAATTGTTAGTATTTATTTCATATTTTAGTTGCTGAGCTTGGGGAAGCAAGGGGAAATGGGGTTGGAGGTAGGGCCATAAGTTCCAAACATCTCTAAAATACGTATGAACACTTCAAAACGTGTGTGGGCGGGTCATTTATTTTTTTAAGGTTTGCTTTGAAAAGGTCTCACCGTTAAATATTACTTTATCAGTTAATATTATTTCCTAATATTTTGAAGGCTGTTAACACACACACACACACACACGCACACACACACACACACACACACACACACACGCACACACAGAAAGAAATCTAGGGTGGACCTTACAATGCATACTCTCTCTTTTTATTTTTTTCTATTCGTTTTTATTTTTCAATTTTTTTTCAACGTATTACACCCCTCTTATATAAAGGATTTTCCATTTAATCTACGGGCAATGATGTTTAGACCTTTATTATCCAATATATTTCGTATCGTTTTTACTAGTTGCCATGTTTGTTTTCGTGCAGGCGTGCATTCGTTTTATTAATTCTGTGTACTCACTTGCACTTTTCTTCGTTAATCCAGCTATCTATAACACATACTGACTCAAGGGGTCACGTGTAGTCTAGTCTAGTCTAGTATATATATATATATATATATATATATATATATATAGGGAAATTTGGAATTAATTTCAGTAAATTAAAAAAAATTAAGTAAATTAAAAACTTTATGACAAATTTATTCGACAAGGAATACAAAAATTAAAAGTTTTTCCTTAATCCATCGCCCATTTCGTCAGAGGAAATCTTTTTAGCAAAATAATGTTTATAGGCAGTTATAAATTTTGCTATTTAACACATAGATAGAAAAACTATAAGCTTGCATGAAAAGTCTAAGGGAAGCCAACATAAAAAAAGGATATTCCATAGTGTAGTTAGGTTCAATAAAGAAAGATGCATGCACAATCGTAAGATCCAAAGCAATGGAGAAAGGTTTAATCCAAATAGAGTTTTTGAATATATAAATGCATGTATATGCATGAGGCCATCAATAAAACGTGATGAAACGCATTGCAGACTGTAATATTTCCACAAGCGTACTTTATGAAGGAATTTTCTGAAAAGTTTGTGATATAAAGGTTACTGAAATTTTTTCTTGTAAAATTAATATACTTTGAAATTAATATATTAAAACGTAGACACCGCCAAAACTGGGGAGGGGGGCAGGTAACTACTTTTTGACGGACCGTCTTTTTAAAAATCTACCAAAAATCAGGTAATTATCCGATCAATACGAAATTTTCAGTGATTATTAAGAGAAGAATGAACTTTATAACACTGTACTTATTTTTCATAAACGATATATATATATATATATATATATATATATATATATATATATATATATGTATGTATGTATGTATATATATATATATATATATATATATATATATATATATATATATATATATATATATATATATATATATTGCTTAACTGAACACAACATATTGTGTTGTTGTAAGGGACAGAATTATAGATTGAAAAAAAAAATGTTTGCATACCTTATTTTGACGTCTGAATATCAGAACTTCGATTGTGTTTAATTATCCCGCTTTTGAGTTTTGGAGTGTGAAATTCGATGAATATGTTAAGTAAAATAATTAATTTAAGTTAAGCAAAACAAAAAGTTTTTTTTATATTTATACGAGAAAAGCTATTTTAAAATCTTTGATAAATAAATTAACAATTTTTTTTAGCGAGCCGAATAATGCATGACCATTATTAAACAGGGCATGATTTGAAGAATCTATACAAAAAAAATCGATAAATATTGTGCCCTTTGTGTTAAAAATAGCATCATTTTTTCGATCCCGTTTGAAAACGTTTGCCGCCTTTCGACTACGGTGGACCAAACGCGCTGAAATATTTTTTTTTATTCTTCTTTAAATTGCCCCCCCCCATTTTGAAGAACCTGGCCCCCACACACATACACATTAAAAACCAAACTCATACAAATGGTCACCCATCTGGTACTGGCCAGCCTCAGCGTTAATAATACATTGAAGTTTTCGTCACTGAAAAATAAGTTTTTTTTGGCCTGTTTGGTCTTCCATAGTTTGGTTTTTATCAAATGCAAACGTAAACATTGTCGATCTAGACTCTAGATCGACGCGAAGTAACTGGTTGCCTATATGAATAAGTGGGATTATTTGAAATCCAGGTATTTATATTATAATATTTTTGCATATTCTCTTAGAAAATCATCCTAAATCTTAGTTAGACAACAAATGAATAAATAAATTATTTCAAAAACCTTCTTTTTTTTTTTTTTTTTAAATATTTATGTACGTTTTTTGTGCAAGACAAAAAATGTCAATTGTTAACTTTTGGGGAAAATTTAACATTTAAAATTTAATTAAAAATAGTAGAAAAAGTTTTACATTATTCCGTTTCCTATATGATAAAATTCAGAGTTTTATCTTTCTGGAAAAAAAAAGTTACTCAGAAATAATGGATTTTAATAAATGTAATTTCGTTTTGAAAACAACAACAACTTGATTTTTCGGCCATTTTTGGCGGTGCCTATTAAAAATTATTAAAATATTAAACATAATAGAATATAGGTCACTACTAGAGAGATAAAACTCCATAGGGTTCGATAAAATATTAAAATATAATGTAAGACTCCATATTATAGGAATAATGGGCACAACTGTATATTAAAAATTATCTACGAAATTGAATGAATCGAATACATAAACTGAGAAAAGCCATAAACTTAACGGTGTTTTGTTTTTTTAATCGTAAGATTACTCATTCGTTCTTCACATTAATCTGTTTATGAAATAAAAATAAAAAACGTTTTCTCATTCGAGGTAATGTTATCGCCATAGAAATAACTTACTCGGAGAGTCAAATGTCCTCGGGTGAATAAAATGAACCACCTGCTCAGAGGCACCCACACCTACAAACGGCGTCGTGACGTAGTAGTTGTTTTGACACGTGCGAACAAACAGATGAGAAGTACAATATATATATATATATATATATATATATATATATATATATATATATATATATAATATAAAGCTGAACGTGTGTGTGTGTGTGTGTGTGTGTGTGTGTGTGTGTGTGTGTGTGTGTGTGTGTGTGGTCATGAATAGGCTGCTATATGGTTGACTATTTAAAAAAAAAATGATTATATATAATGATAGAAAGTGTATCGAGACACCGGAATGGGTATGTTTGATCTGGCAGAACGGTGGTTCATTAAAATTGTGGGGTCTGTGTTCGCGCCTGGTTCACAAATATGGGAATAAAAAAATTTAAAATTAAAAAAAAAAAAACGTTTACAAGGGTTTTTGATATAGATGGACATAAGAATACTTTGATAAGTATGTTTTAACTTAAATAGGGATGGTATAATAAAATTGTGGTGTCTGCGTTCGCGCCTGGCCTCCATAGAATGGAAATAGGCACAAACTTTAATAAAGACTTTTAATATCTATCTGTGTAAGTATACTTTGATAATTATGTTTCAGTTTGAAGAAATATGGTATAATAAAATTATTGAGTGTTCGTTCGCATCTAACCTTCATAGAATGGAAATATGTCACAAAGTTTAACAAGGTTTTTTAATATAGATCCACAGAATATTGTGATAAGTGTTTCAGTGTGAACAGGTATGGTATAATAAATTATGGGATTTATCTATTTTGTTTTTACTTTCATCATATTTTGCTTTCGTTTTTGATACCTCCAAATTCGACCCAAATTTATAACCCTTCCTTTTCATAACCTATCATACTTTCATAAATCAGAGTCCATTTTCTGTAGGCTGTTTTTAAACCCAGTCAACGACGGGTACTTTTGCTAGTATATATATATATATATATATATATATATATATATATATATATATATATATATATATATATATGTGTGTGTGTGTGTGTGTGTGTGTGTGTGTGTGTGTATATATATACATTTAATATACAATATGTGTGTGCGTGTGTGTGTTTTTCTGTGTGTGTGTGTTTCTGTGTGTTTCTGTGTGTTTATTATTTGAAAAGTGAAAACTCAAAAAGTTTCACAGTTTCACAGACTACCTCTCATCCTCAGAGGTAAGTAATTAGCAAAATGATTTTCATAGGCAAGCTATGAATTTTACTGCTTAGCACAAATTGAAAATTGAAAATTATGAAAGAAGTTATTATGCAGAATTGTATATGTTAAAAGGATATTTCAAAGGACGTTCAGGTTCGTTGAAAATTATATATATATATATATATATATATATATATGTGTGTGTGTGTGTATGTATATATGACAACTTCATTTAATCAAATAAATTAATATACGAAGATATATTAGCCTGACGAATTCTCACGAGAATGAAACGGGGAATATTCTGTGTAGCTTAATTGCCATATATATTTTCATAACCTGTGTGTGTGTGTGTGAAATTTGTCTGATTCACAAAGTTTCTTAACATTAGATCTGTAAGGCCAATCACAGAGTTGAGGAATTAGCAAAATAAAGTCTATTAGCGTTGAAAATGCGGTGTTTAAAGTTAATTACTGTTTGCTCCTAAACGGTAATTATTATCTCACGCGCCACTGCTGTATCAAAGAACCACTGTTGGAAATGAAAAAAAAAAAACAACATTTAATCGGCACAAAATGATACTTCACTGCTGCAGACTTCCCCAAAGTATGTTATTACAATCATTGATGGATGATTTCTTGCAGGTGTTGCCATGAATTGATTTCACAATTTCATTCATAAAATCACTTCACCCGTCTGTCTATTATTTAATCATAAAATAGAGTGTAACACCTGTCGGGATAATGTTTAAGGAAACGAGCTGGGCTTATTAGTGTGTTTTGTTGTCTTGACTTCTGTTGCAAAACTGTGTGACCATTTCTCGTGTGTCGCTGTGCGTTTGGTTTGGTTATTTTGTTTTTACAGCATATCATTCTATAACAGATCGCGGACGCTCGTATACAAATGCATACGAAATCACGTCACCAGTAAAGAAAGACTATAAAAAGGAGAAAGATCAAGTTAGAGAAGACGATCACGTTAGAGACGTGGATGACGTTTGAGGTCACGTTAGACAAGACGATCACGTGAAGGACGTCACATTGGTAATGAAAGAATGAGGAAAGAAACGTCGCTATACAAGAAAAAAAGCGAGTTGAAGTTCTTTTCTATTCTTTGTTTATTTTGCGACTGAGATTACAACGCGTTGGTTTCCGGACAGCGTTGCAAATCCATTTCAGGTTATTTTATGGCAAATCCAATAATTTTGCGAAAAAAAATTTTACGCTTGAAGCTGTTTATATTTTCAAATATTCATTCATTGTATTTGTTTTGATGGTTTTGTTTTACGGCATATCAACCCTTTTCGGATTTAATCATTTTGCCAATTTTTTTATACTTTAAGTTGTTAATATCTATAAATATTTATTTATGGTTTTTAGTTTGGTTGTTTTGTAGTGAGAAATTGTTGCTTTTTTTATGTTGGCTTTGCAGAACATGACTGAGTCTTACAAAGGATAATGGAAAAAATGTTTTGACAAGCTTCTGGGCTTGACCTTTACTCCTTATCTAAAATGGAACATGTACATCAAATCCGTTGCCAAGGTCACTGGAAAAATGGTGGAATCCTTCTATCAATCCATTAGATATTTCACTGCTGATGCAATTTTCTACCTATATAAGAGCCAGGTACGTCCAAGAATGGAGTACTGTTGCCACATCTGGGCAGGAGCTGCAAGAAACACCTTATCCTGTCTTGGTAGAGTTCAAAATAGACTTCGTTGCCTAGTAGGGTATGCCCTTTTCTCTTCCCTGCAACATCTTTTTCACAGAAGAGACGTTGCGAGCCTGTCTCTGCATTATCGTTATTTTCATCGCTCCAATCTATGCCCCCCTTGTCTGAGCTCCAATCTATGCCCCCCCTCCACGTATTTTGATAGTTAAGCATTTCTTTTACTTACTACTGTTTGAGATTTAATTAGGATGTTTTGTTTTTTTTGCACTACGCTTATAACATCATATCACTTTATTTTTTTCTGCTCGCATTTCGTCCCCTAACTAAGTCGAAAGAAACTAAATTTTAGAAATTCGAAATCAATGTCTAATACTTATGATTAGGGCTATGACAAGAGAATATTCTTATCATTATTTGGACTTTCGAGTATATATCCGACACATTTAGACATAGTTAATCATTCAAGAACCACATCACTCATGTATATATATATATAAGATATTAACTGATATATACTCCAAAGTCAAAATAATGAAAAGAACATTCTCTTGTCATAACCCTACTTATGATTTCAATTTCATAAAAATGGGATATATATAGATTTTTAATTAAGCTTCGGCCTTCATAGTAAGTACATATTCGAATAAACTTTCCTTGTCTTCCCCTGACGCACTAGTACATTTGCAACTCTAAAACTCAACACGAGCATCTTTGTTATAGTCAATATTGTCTGCTCTTTGTGACTTCCGGGATTTTTTTACTGTCTACTTGCATTCGTCTAGTAATACCAAAGGATTTCATTTTCATTAGAAGACCATCATGCCATACCCTGTCAAAAGCCTTAGATATATCAAGGGCTACTGCTCTCCCCTCTCCTGCCTTATCCAGTGCTTGATATAAATGTTCACAGATTACAGTTAGAATATCTGTAGTAGAACGGGCTTGTCTAAATCTATATTGGTGGTCTGACAGAAGTTTAGCAGCTGTAAGGTGGTGGACTAGAGCTTGATTAATTAAGGACTCAAATATTTTGGCGAAAAGAGGGAGGAGGCTAATTGGATGATAATTTAATGGGTCAGTTCTTTCACCAGAGTTTTTGTAAACTGGTACCACAGAAGCAGTTTTCCAGCAGTCAGGAAAGCCAGATTCGTTAAGGCATTTGTTAAAGAGTTTAGAGAGAACAGGAGTAACCTCAGCGGAGCATTTTTTTAATAGCACAGCCGGGATGAGGTCAGGTCCACATGCTTTTGAGGTGTCTAGGTTTTTTTTATAATATCATGTACTTTGGAAGGCATGATCTTCAGATCATCTGGCGTGGTTTCTGTCTGTAGAGGAAAATTAGGGAGAGAATGGCTTGCTGGGTCCAAGGTAGAGTTTGAGGCAAACTGACGGTCAAGCATGTTAGCTTTCTCAGTTGCTGTGCAAACAAACTCATGATTGTTTGATAGTAGAGGTATTGTCGATAGCCCATATGTTATTTCGTTATTGAGGAATATGTACCATGCTATTTTTTACATATGATGTTCAAATAAAATGTAAGTTTAAACGGTATAATAATAATAATAATCATAACAATAACAAACAATAATAATAATAATAACAATAACAATAATAATAATAATAACAATAATAATAATAACAATAACAACAACAACAATAATAATAATAATAACAATAATAATAATAATAATAATAATAATAATAATAGGAGGAAGAATAAGCTAATAATAATAATAATAATAATAATAATAATAATAACAACAATAACAATAACAATAATAATAATAACAAGAATAATAATAATAATAATAACAATAATAATAACAACAATAACAATAATAATAATAACAATAATAATAATAATAATAATAACAATAATAATATGATATCTTTTTATTAAATTGTTAGGTGAAAATAACCAAATAATCATAAACATCCTTGTTCATATTCCATAGAAGCACATTTGAAGCAAAACAACTGTGTTTTTTAAATTAAAAAATAAAAATGAAGATATGCAATTTTGCAAATTGTTAGGTGAAAAAGCACGCAAAGTGAGTCGAAAATACGGTCATTATTTCAATGAATTTAAACGAAAGATTTAATGCGAAATATATCCGATAAAGAATGTGAACGTGAAAAATGTGCAAAATGTATAAAAGTTATTAATTACGTTGAGGAGAGAGGAATGCAGAACAATTAGTGAGTACACATCGTGCTACCACCGTTAAATACAACTAGTTTTGGATTGTAATTCTTGTAGGAAAAACTATAAGAATTTTGAATAAAAACTGAAAGCGACGGGTAATACGTTGTAACACATACTTCAGATTATGGCTAGTAGTCTGACCGTATTGAATTTATATATAGCGTCTGCATTTGCAAAGCAACAACGTTTTTTTCCTAGACGAGAATAATTGTTTTTATTTTATTATATATAGAGAAGAGATATATAGATATATATATATATATATATATATATATATATATATATATATATATATATATATATATATATATAGATGAAGTATATAATAAAAAATAATAAAAAAAATGATCGCAGACTGGATCTATATCTTCGTTATTGGACCATTACCTATCACTACACACACACACACACACACACACACACACACACACACACACACACATATATATATATATGTATACATATGTGCGTGTGTGTGTGTGTATGTGTGTGATATTACATTTCATTTTAACTTTTTCTATTGAATTGTTGTTTTCATTTTTTTTTTCATTTTCTAATGGCAAGAAATTTATTTATAAACTGATTTCCTAAACCCTTATTGTATTTTTTCACATTTTCATGATACTTTTTGAATTTTCATATTTTTTAATTTTCATATTTTTTGACTCTTCATGATATTTTTTAATTTTCATGATATTTTTTGCCTCTTCATGATATTTTTTGAATGTTCGTAATATTTTTTGAATTTTCATGATATTTTTTTAATTTTCATAATATTTTTTAATTTTCATGATATTTTTTAATTTTCATGATATTTTTTAATTTTCATGATATTTTTAATTTTCATGATATTTTTTAATTTTCATATTTTTTAATTTTCATAATATTTTTTAATTTTCATAATATTTTGTAATTTTCATGATATTTTTAATTTTCATGATATTTTTTAATTTTTATTATATCTTTTAATTTTCATGATATTTTTTGAATGTTCATGATATTTTTTAATTTTCATGATATTTTTTAATTTTCATGATATTTTTTTAATTTTCATGATATTTTTTTAATTTTCATGATATTTTTTTAATTTTCATGATATTTTTAATTTTAATGATATTTTTTAATTTTTATTATATCTTTTAATTTTCATGATATTTTTTGAATGTTCATGATATTTTTTAATTTTCATGATATCTTTTAATTTTCATGATATTTTTTGAATGTTCATAATATTTTTTAATTTTCATGATATCTTTTAATTTTCATGATATCTTTTAATTTTCATGATATTTTTTGGATTTTCATCATATTTTTTAATTTTCATGATATCTTTTAATTTTCATGATATTTTTTGTATTTTCATGATATTTTTTAATTTTCATGATATCTTTTAATTTTCATGATATTTTTTGAATGTTCATGATATTTTTTAATTTTCATGATATCTTTTAATTTTCATGATATCTTTTAATTTTCATGATATTTTTTGGATTTTCATGATATTGTTTGGATTTTCATTATATTTTTTGAATTTTCATTATATTTTTTGGATGTTCATGATATTTTTTGAATTTTCATTATATTTTTTGGATGTTCATGATATTTTTTAGATTTTCATGATATTTTTTGGATTACTCAACCTACTATTAACTGACTTTTCGACTTCATGCTGATCCATTCACACCTAGGATTGCGGATCTTTAATTCTGAACCTGACGAAGTATAACTTTATTTATTGTTTAATAATCAAGTAAATTAATAATTCTGGACGCATGTTTTCATAGTCTCTTTCCTCTATTATGAGCATTGATGAGCTCTAATATCCTATCTCATTCAGTTCGGGTACTTGACGGCACCATTTAAATTTTACATATGTTCTAGCATAAAATTGGATACATGGTACTTTCATACTTGATGTCAGTAAAATTAAATTATCATAGCATTTTACTACACAGAAGAGATTTACCACTCCTGACCAAGAAAACAGTTTATCAAGCATGTGTATGCTGAAGACATACGTTGCATGAAGAGAAATTATATGAGATTTAGATGCTAAGTGTGTCATGTGAGCCTTACAGACAGCTTCACATACAAAGATCTTGGATGAGAATTAAATCTGAACAATATAGGGAGATATGGGCAGAACAGAAAACTTTGATGGTAGAGCAACATTGAAATAATAAATGAGATATATTGAGTTAGTATATATATATATATATATATATAAAAAATTTGGAGATTACTATTCTCAGATGACACCAAAGAAGTCAGATGACATATTGCAATGGCAAGGACAGCAAGGATTGCCCTAACCAATATCTGCGAAAACAGATCCATTTCACAACGCACAAAGAAATGATTCCTGCAAGCTTTGGTATTCTCAATAGCAACATATGGAGCAGAATATTGGGTCTTGAAGAAAGTCAACAAGAGAAAAATTGCTGTTTTTGAATTGTGTTGCTTCTGTGGACTTCTTTGTGTAAGTTGGGTGGACAAACATACAAACAAATATGTTCTGGAGAATATTGGACCATGCCAAAGACTGCTGGACAACATCAATGGCAGGAAATTGCAATTTTTGGGACATGTGGTAAGAACAGACAGCCCATCAAAAGATTTGTTCTTTGGTACAATCCCTGGCAAAAGAGGACGTGGAAGACCAAAAACAAGAATGTCACACAATGTGAAGGACATCGCAAACATTAGCATGGATGAGTTGCCTGAATGGCACAGAACCGAAGACAATGGTAATGATTTGTGAAGAGTGTCACAGCTGGTTAGTAATGACCATTTTGTGAAAGAGAGAAAGAGAGATGATCAGTTCACAAGCAAAAGCCAAGAAAAACATGAGATGAGATAATAAGGAAAATTGTGAGAAAGAAGGATAAATAAAGACCAGGTCAGAGATGGGTTAAATAAGAAGTGCATTTTAACAAACCGTCCTGTACATGCTCTCGGCCTGCCAAGCCTGAACAACATATAAGAAAACGACCTGATATTTCATATTGGTTTGGAAAAAGGACATTTTATTAATTAACTAGGTTTGCTTTAACTAACAGGTAGTATGTTTTTGTTGACTTTTAGAAGAGTTCTAGTTGAAAAAAAAGGAGACAATCCAAATTTTTATTTTTTTTTATTGAATGCGATGCTTCTGTTAAGTCTCAAGAGACAAGAGATACCCCTCGGAAGGGTAGCTGTGTGTGTAATTGTGAGGCAAGGGTTACGCAATCTGCAGCCACACCTCTCCTGAATCAGTATTGCTAGAGTCCAGTAGCAAGGAGAAGTTCTAGATGACTAGAAACAATGCCGAGGGCACATGCTACATCTGGAATTCCCAAATGGTCACCCATTTTAGTATTGACAAGACTCACGTTGCTTAACTTTGATAATATAATGGGAACTGGTGTGTCGATGTGAATTAAGACTTATATTTAATAAAAGGAATTTATCTTTTCCCCCCCAAAAAAACATTCATACGTTTACCTTTTGCAAATAAAGTTATCGAAAAAAAAAAAAAACATTCATACGTTTAACTTTTGCAAATAAAGTTGTCGAAAAAAACAAAAAAATCGCAAACATTTAAAAATGATCTAATTTGACTGTTGAATTTTACATCTAAATATTTTCTTAAAGAAAGTTATAAAAATATACATTCCATACATAATATTCTAACTGAATGCTATATTTATTTATGCATTTTAAAAAGTTATTCATTTTCAAATTTATTATGTTGGAATATAAAATGTCACATTTTATTTGTAAATTTAAAAGTAAAATAATTTTTGATCATATAGTCATTTCTTGTTAAATTTCAAATAATTCAATAAATTATTTAAAACATATTTATTTTGAAATATTGTTGTTCACATAGTCATTTCTTGTCAAATTCAATAACTGTTTTCAGTAAATAATGTTTTTGGGTATATTTGTTTCTTTACTGAACTTGTTTGGAATTAACAGAAAAGTTTTTTTGAAAAAAGTCATTAAAATTTGAGTTGTCTCCTCTTTTCCCTTTTAGAACTCTTTCGAAAATGAAAATAAAAAAAGTACTTCCGGTTAGTTAAAGTGCATTGATACTATTAACTATTATTTATTACTAGCCTGAGTACCCGGCGGCCCGGATATTTGGATGTGTGTGTTGAGCAAAAAAAAAAAAAAAAGTGGTAGTAGGCAAGCAGGCTCGAACCCATACCACGAAGGAGGAAAAGAACGTGAAAAAAAGGCGACGTCTTTGCTGTTACATCCATCGCCAAACCGGAAGTGGAGAAGGTTTAAATTAAGGCTATTCAGTCGGAAAAATGGGATGACTTTCGAAAATATTGGCGACAAAAGCGACCCCTCCTTGTAGAAAAATGCCCAGTTGAGGGTGAAGGAATTAATGTTTTTAGCCAACTTTTCGATATTTGTTGTCCGAAGGGTCGTGGCTCAAAATGGTATCGATTTTGTGAAAATCCGTCGCCTCTGTTGGAAGTTTTAGATATAAAAAATACATACATACATACATACATTTAAACAGACAGGTGAGATTTATATTATAGATATAGATTATTTTAACTCAGATTGCTTAAGCGTGGTGAATTATACTGACTCGTCAATTTTTTTATACATTAAATTATTGTAGCATAGTGCTTTGGAAAAATAAATTAAATTTCCATTACTATTAGCATATATGCACATGAATAAACATGTTAAATGGTCGACGTTTTCCAATATTAATTTGCTGTTTTAATTCCTCATTGTCATACAGCTTCCTACTCCAAAAACTCTAAAGCTGTGGAACTCTCTTCCTGCTCACTGTTTTCCTTCTGTCTACAGTCTTCCTCTTTTCAAGACTAAGATCAATAGGCATCACCTGTCTTTGCAATAACCAGCTTTAGTTTTTGTTAGCTACTTACATCAAGTTGCTTCATGCCTTGTCTCGAGCGATTTCCATAAAAAAAAAAGAAATATCATTTTCTAAAGCTTTTTACAATAAATTATTATTTAAGCAGCATGTCATCAAACACCTTCCGGGTTTCCATATTGCAATATAATTACAGCGAAACACTAATTACTTAGCATGCCTTGGAGATTAGACAAGTTACAAAAATCTAAACAAACATTTAAGTTAAAAGCAACTCCCAATTAGAGAAGAGTCAGTTCAGGGGCGGGTAACTGCGTAAGTCATCTGAGTCATGCAAAGAAATTACTATTAAAATCTCATTCCTGTAGTGTTAGTGTGGTGGTCATTTTTGGAACAATGTTTCACCTTTGACACGACGGGTTAGTCACTAGTTGGGTGACCTCATCATGCCTTGAATCAAACCATGTGTGTGTGTGTGTGTGTGTGTGTGTGTGTGTTAAATTTAATTTTCCCTGTTGAAGGATTCCACTTCTCCACCATCACATGTATCAAAGTCGTCTGCCAAGGTGCAATTTGATTTCAGGACAGGTTAAATGAGTGAACAAGATGCTTTTGAGATGATTTGTAAATTACGAATGACTTTTCGTTAATGATATATATAAAAAATAAAA
The DNA here is from genome assembly GCF_053919585.1 of Euprymna scolopes. Lineage (NCBI taxonomy): Eukaryota > Metazoa > Mollusca > Cephalopoda > Sepiida > Sepiolidae > Euprymna > Euprymna scolopes. The sequence continues at coordinate 45,187,339 of NC_136485.1, forward strand.
AAACGAAAACAAAAACAAAAACTCTGGAGATAAAAGTGTTTCTCATCATGTTTTTTTTTTGTTTCTTTCTTTTTTATTGTTTTAATCTATTCTAAAAATGTGACCTGTTGAGTCACCCATTGCGCTCCATTAGATTTGAATCAAGAAAAATAGTTTGCAAAATCAATAACATCTAAAAACGAAAAATAAATGAAAAGACACAACTAACACTACATCCTTTTGTTCTGTCGCCATCTCTAACTCCCTCTTTCTCTTTTTATATACTCTTCTCTCTTTCTTTCTCTCTCCCTCCCTTTCTCTCTCGCTTTTTCTCTCCCTTTCTCTCTACCCCTTCTTTCTCTCTCCCTCCCTCTCTGCCCCCTTCTCTCTCTCTTTTCCTCAGATGAGCTGTAGGTTTAATAGTATTAATAATTGTGGTATTATTTCACCTTGTTTATAATGGATTATACCAATCTTCTCTTATTATAGTTTAATTCTATGTCTTTTATTATTGTACGTTTAATTCAAAGCAAGTTTAATATAATAGAAAAATATCCTAGCGTATCTAAGCAATAAATATAGCATTAGTTTTAACTTTCTTTGAGGGGTGTCGTACGGTTTCGATAGCACTTTTCTAAATGGTGAAAATTGCAAAAAAAAAAAAAAAAAAAATTTTCCCACGTTATTCACCATGTCGCCTAGAATATATATTCCATAATTCATAAAGTTCAATAGTTTGCATGTTCCTTTGTAAATATATATTATTTAATATAACTCAAAATCTGATGACGAGCAATATTTTCTCCACACTTTTTGTATCTACCGCTTTTTAAATGTTTTTCGTTTTGATTTGGAGCGAGGCGATTTCGAATAAAGGCACCTCTTAAATGGTAAAGTATACAAAAATAGAGAAAACAAATGAGGTGTCCATGTTACTCACCCTGTTGGTAGGAATATATATTCCAACATTTATATAAATAAAAAAATAGATTAAAAGAAAAACTATATGCGTGTGTTAACAAAGACAATATGCGTTGGGTATATACCGTATGTTTTATTCAAAAATTCATGATTGATCATTTCATTAGTTGAGAAGATCATCCGAGGCACGCACGCACACACACACACACACACACACATATATATATATATATATATATATATATATATATATATATATATATATATATATATATATATATATACTCGCTGGGAGACCCGGCGTTACTCGGGATTTAATGTGGATCAGCAGATATTCCACATTCCAATACTTTTATTGTCATCAAAATCGGTGAAATTGCTCATTTTTCAATCACATCGAGATTGCCTGCTCAAGTTATGAACCCAGCATGAAGCAACGGGAGGAAGCTTCACGTGTCTCCCCACGGTGATTTAATCCACAATACATTGTAGTCTACATTGCACTGTATATAACCTACTGTTCTCCCATTTCAATTCAAGCTGATTCATCCAAGTCATATGAATATATATATATATATTTTTTTTGTTAAATCACAACTTTATAATATATAAGAATCGATAGAAAATTGACTCTATAATAATATATACGAAGTCTGCATAAATTAAAATATCATGTTTAAATGTATCTTAAAACAGGTTATGCGAGACGTCCCTGCTAGTTTAAATAAATATTTTTACAATTTTAAATTTAAAAAAAAAGAGCTACAATAATATAAGGGCGTCTCCATTTACGCAGAACATCCACGTAATGCCAACATCAATATAATATCTATGAAAAAGTTCTCTGTGGAATTTCCACATATCCCGTTATTATAAAATTATTTTATGTACTAGCTTGAATTAATGTTTAAAATATAAATGTCAAGTATCATGGTTCAATCGTGCTCTAAACAGAAGCATTCATTTCGAAGGCACCCATCTCTTATCAAAGAACCTACTGTTGATTTTTTATGCTTAGCCCTTCTGCTTGTGTGGTGATAAAAGTTTTCAAATTCACTTGCATTTTTCATCATCATCACAGCTTTGAGCGCCTGGATGGGCATAGGCCATACAAACAGTCCACCAGCATCCATGATCCTGTGTGATTCGCTCCAGCATGGTCAAAATCAGACTACCTTCGTTAATCGGACTTTTTAGATTATCCATTTTTTACACTTATTAGAGATAGAAAACCTATGTAAGAACACTTCCATATGCATAAAGTATGTTTGTGTGAAATAAAAAAAAAAGCAATCCAGCCGTTAGGCAGTCTATTGATAACAAACTTGCACACACACACACACACACACACACACACACACACACACACACTGTAGTGAAGTTGAAACCTTTTTTAAAGCTAAGGACATAAGACCTATGTCCATCATTCACTAATAAGTAAACGTCAGCTAATTCTTTCTGAGGAATTAGTCCTTAACAAAAGTCTTAACTTCGCCATAACCAAAACATTTAACGCCCCAGCCGTATTCCCTACCATTTGAGCTATCACAAGATAGATAAGAAAGATATTAAATTAAATCACTTCAAGCTACCTTTAAATTTGCGTATACACGTTATTTATCAATCCAAACAAACATTTTACTTGATATAAACCATCCTTGATGTATTATTACTAGGGCTATGACAACAGCATATTCTTTTCATTGTTTTGACTCTCGAGTGTGTATCCGTTGATATCTTATATGCTGATATATAGAGTGATGTGGTTCTCGATTGTGTCTGTGTCGGATATATACTCGAGAGTCAAAACAATGAAAAGAATATGCTGTTGGTATAGCCCTACTGATGACGTAAAACTGATCTTACAACGGATTCGATGATGATAACTATTACTCAATTTGAATGATTGATTTTCGATCACTTGCGAGAAACTATACACCTACTCTAAAGTAACAAAACATTAGTCTTAAGAAGAATTAAGTGATAGTTTAAATATTTTATACCAATACATTCAACCATTAGTCAAAATAAGGTGGTGTTTTTTTTTTAATAAAAACTTATTTATTCTATTATTTAGTTGTATTGTTGATCCCAATATAAGAAGAAATAACGTGGTCGATCAAATTCGAAGGCGATCACAAGGTTGTTTTGTTTCATTAGCTACTACACTGAGATGAAGTTGGAGACACCACATCTTTCCCAGGATTACTCAACCTATCCTTGATCCTTAGCTTAAAATGTTTAGGGGTTAGCAAGAAGTCATCGAGTGCTATTTTTAGGTTCTCCATAAGATTCAACCAGAGATTCAACAAACATCGCTCAGCTCGTTAACGAACAATCTTACCATTATAATAAATCGATTGTTGACTATTATATAATGGTTTAATATTTGTTCTGAACTCAAAATTGTAACTGTATCTGTGTCGGATATATACTCGAGAGCCAAAACAATGACAAGAATATGCTGTTGTCACTAATGATTACTATTTCTTTTTAATTTCCGTGTTATGTGACCAGTAGATGAAGAGTTTATCGGTTAAATATTTACACACACATACATACATACACCTACTGTTTTATTTATATAGATAACCAACCGACATCTAAATCCTTCCTTCATCCTCACAATCCCGTGTCCTCTGAGGTTTTACGTCAAACCAGCAGATGCCTTACAAATTTTTTTTATCTTAGATGCAGGCGAACATTTCAGCATGATTCAGCTGATATTGCTGCATATAAAACATGCCCGCACACATTCCTATTATTCCAGATCATGTCTTAAATATTCGTTCAAGGAACACACATGCTGCATCCTGTTGTTTGTATGGCAGCAAATGACCAGAACCACATAGCATTTATGGCAACGTATGCCATCTCTTGTGATCTGCATATCCTTCTGTGTGATAACAGAAAACGCCATCTTCCATCTTTCGTGCAGCAGAATTGTTTTTAACATCCTTGCGTACATCTTGCTTGATGTTTGATTTGTGTTGTTGTTTTCTATTTTACAGCATTTCAAACATTTTAACTGTTGTTTTTGTTAAAAATTACAGATTAAAAAAATCGATCTTGTTAACAAGTACTGGTATTTTTGAATAAATATTAATAATTATTTTTGCACGTACAGGCACATATGTTTCGAACTTATGTTTTCATCAGAGTAGAGAATGATAATTATTGCTAGTAGAGGTATTTAAACACACACATATATATAACTACTTCATTTAATCACATGAATTAATATACAAAAGTATAAATTTATGTGTAAACTTTAAGTATTTACTTCAACAGTGCTCAATACGTAGGTAGAGCTAGGTAGTAAGTTATAAAATATATATGGCGATTAAGCTACACAGAATATTCCGCATTTCATCCACGCTAGGATTCATCAGGCTTATGCGAGAATTTTGTGGTTGTCTGGCGTTTTTATATATGCACCTTCTATTGAGGTTTTAGTTAGCCAATCAGCTTTCTAGTATCCACCGCACACTTTCTCATCAGCCAATGAGCAGGTACTTACAGGACAAAGGCCCAGTTGACCTCAGGTTGACCCGTTCCTTTGTGTGTGCTATTTAGCGTAGATATCTAGTGTCCTAACCTATTTTAAATCTAGGTTAAATGTTTTTTAATTTTTTTTATATGCTAGTTTATATATATATATATATATATATATATATATATATATATATATATAAATATATATATATATATATAGAGAGAGAGATATAGATATAGATATATACATATATATGTGTGATAGTTTGTGTATATGCATGTTTATTTATTTATTTTTTATATTTTATTTGTTTATTTTCTATGGTTATTGTTAGTTTTAAAATTATTTTGTATCTCTACCCTAGAGTAAATTTTATCCTGTGAATACAGTTGTTCGCTATTTCTCTCCTACAGTTTAATAGATGTTGGGGTTCTTGAAAGTATAGGATAGTAAATTTTTCATGAAGGCATAATCTACCTGGATCAACTAGGTCTCTACCTGTGTTTGCTTGTTTTACTATTTTCCAGCGAACGTCTGCTTTCCTTGAGTTCCCAGTATTTGTTTGCTAAAGTTGTTTTCATACCGTGTTTTTTTTTTTTTTTAATGTACTTTTGTGGTCATAATATCGAGTTTTGAAATCTAAGGAAGTCATACCTACGTAATATTTCTTGTTGTTGAATGGAAAATACTAAGACAAGCAAACACATCTTATCTATCCTATACTTTAAAGAACCCCAACATCTATTAAGCTGTAGGAGAGAAATAGCGAACAACTGTGTTCACAGGATAAAATTTACTCTAGGATAGAGATACAAAATAATTTTAAAACTAACAAAATTATTACGGGGGTACCGTGTTCGGACTCCAGCTAGGCTCTGGGACATAGTTGCTGATTTTCTGTTTTGAATGTTACTTTTTCACTGCCTTCATTCAGGATTGAACTCAGCACCTTTGGGTAACTGTAAACTTTGATACAACGTCTAGGACCACTCGGCCATATGTCACTAGGACAAACATACCCATTCCTGTGTCTCGATACATCTTCTATCATTATATGTAATCAGTTTTTTTTAAATAGTCAACCATGTAGGAGCCTATTCTTGACCAGACACACATACACACACACAGCTTTATATTATATATATATATATATATATATATATATATATATATAGAGAGAGAGAGAGAGATGAGAAATATATATTCGATTAGTGTGTCTTTTCTACACCAGATATCATTGAATAAACAAACGCTGTTCGATATGTAACGTGACCGTTACATGTTAACTCGAACCCACATGTTATAGATGAAAGTCTCGCAAAAAAACACAAAAAAAAAAGAAAAAGAAGAAATTCGATTCAGCTTTTTTTAGTTGAAATAGAAGGTGTCTATTTATGTTACTTCCCAAACTATGCCTGCATCTTGATTTTACAAGTCTCTTCGTTCACTATGTAGTTGAAAAAACTCTGCCGTATCAAACACATGCTTTTCTTATTCTGCGTCAGCATATCTGTCTTGTCGTTACGCAAGTTTCAAATCTCTCCCACTAGCCCATCATTGCCTCACTATTCTGCCATGCGGGATTTTTAAATCTCTCTTTTTCATTCCGCTGCTATGTCTGCAGTTCACCCCACAACACAGTCGTCCTACCATTTTTTTCTTCAAAGTTCGGATTGCATCTTGTCATAAAAGTTCATTTTACACTGACTCGTGCTTCCAAGTTATTGTCACCTCCCACGTGGCTCCTTTTAGTTCCTTTTCTTCTTTCCCTTTTTTTCCTCCGTTGTAACGTCACCTCAGGCACTGGCTTAGTCATTTGCGTACCTGTCATGTTGCTGCTGCCACATGCGTGTTACAGATATTCATGGCTGGTACTTGGTGGACAAGTCAGTTGTAAACTGAAGTTTATTTGTACCAAATATGCTTGGATTATCAAGGATCCAATAGGTGTCATATTTTGTTCAACGTGTATCATTTAGGTTGGTCAACCATTTCATAATAGACGTAATGATTTTAAAGCCTCTCACACCACATGACATTTCTTCCTTCATAATCCTCTACTTTTTTTCTTTCAATTTTCTTAGTTGATAATGGGGCATCCTATTGGATGGCAGACATTCACCTGTTATCTCATACATTCTAACTGAGAGATTGTTTTAAGGTTGTAACCATCCCTTTAAGTACAAATGTTTGTATCTTTCTTGCACTTGATTCACCACGTATATATGCAAGGTAGGTTTTTAAGTTCTTTTTCATAAGTCCCATTGCTCGTATGATTACTGGAGTGATGGAGATCTTCCAAAGATAGCAATTTCTTTTATATGTTGTACATAAGACTTTGGTATTTCGTTATCTTTTCCATTTTAGCTTGATTTTACCCAGCATCATTGGGGGGACACTAACTTCTACTAAGGTTGCTTCTTTCCCCCTTTTGTCCCATAATACTATGTCAGGTTTAATAGCTTCGTTTTCTAATGGATGGTGTATTATTCATTTCCAACTGTTCTTTCTCGTATATAATACCACAACATGTTGCTGCATGAGAATAGTGTTAAGTATGCATTCAAATTCTCTTCAATAGTTATCCAAATTCTCACTCTTTTTCAATTTTCTTATTTTTTTGCTGGGGATGAGGCATTCTATTGGATGCCAGATATTCACTCGTTATCACAAACATTTCAACTGAAATATGGTATAAAAATTCTAACCATCCCTTTAAGTGCAATTGTTTGTATCTCTCTTGCACTTCATTTGCTGGGTATATTTGTCAGGTAGTTTTTGGAATATTTTATTATGAGTTTGGTTGTTTTTATAATTCCTGGAATGATGAAGATCTTTCTAAGATTCCAATTTCTTTTTATGTTGTTGGTATTTCGTCATTGTTTCCCTTTCAACACTGTTTATCCCAGCATCATTGGGGACACTAACTTCTACTAAAGTTGTTTTTTTTCTCCTTCTCATTCTATATCACTGTATTCGGTTTAATAGCCCCATTTTCTAGGTACATAGCTGTCGAGATTGCATAGTCATAATGGATGGTGTATGTCTTGTTTTCAATTTTCCTTTCTGGTATATACTCCTAGGTCTTTTTTACTGCATTCGATATTCAACTTTCAACAGATTGTCCATTGGAGACATTTACACACTCCATTGCATTGCATTGTATAAAAATATAGTAGTAACGTTTAAAACTTTAGAAGCTACATTCGAATACTTAGTGAAACAAGTGGACGATCGTCGACGTCCATGTTGTGTTTGGACAAAGAAATCAATTCCTTCTCTCATGAATATTAAATATCTGACAATTCCGTTCTTAATCGATACTAAATAAACTATGCCTATCCTCACAGAAAAGACGGCATTTATTCAGTACATGAATCACGATGACTCGACTCTGTCCATACATCAGTTATGGAAATGGGCAGAAAAACACATGCAAATGAAAGAAATATAAAGAGAATAAATATTCATCCACGTTTTTAGTTGTTTTTTTTTGTTTTTTTGTCCCCCAACAAAAGGAGGGTGGACCTGTAAATTCACCCTTGTCCGTTCGTCTGTCCTCACTTTTCTCAATAACTACGCCTTGGAATATTTGAAATTTTGCAAACATTTAAACATGATATGAATAAAAAAGTAACCGAACAGATTTTCCGGGAAAACTCTGGTTTCCCCCTCTAGAAGTGCCTTTTGGGTTAAAATGGCTAAAATTGATGCTTTTGTGCTTATTAAAAAAAAATTGATGCCTTGGATTTTTATAAAACTTTCTGAAAAGTTGTAACTAACTGATTTCTATATAATTTTGTTTGTCTATACTTCGCGATAACACTTGGGTGTGCCCCAGGGGCTCTTTTAGGGCTAATAAAAACACTCCATTTTTGGGACTATTTCACCATATTTGTCCAAAATTTCTGTGTATGTCTATTTATCAGGTTTGCATGGTGATGAACTCAAATTTAAATATGTTAAGACCTTGGGGACTTTTGGGGCTTAATAGGGGGCGGGGCAAATGATGGACTCAGTCATTTCTTTTTTTGCATAGCACAGAATTCAAATTTACATATGTTAAGGCTTAAAACTGCACCGTTTGTTCATTTCCACCAGGATTTGACGTCCCCTGAGGACTTTTTGGGCTAAATGGGGAGGGGGGCAAATGCTGAACTTAGTCATTTTTTTTATGCCTTGTTCACTATGACTAAATATTATTTGTATTAAATCCTATGTTAGACCCGTTGATAAAAAAAGTGTTGTTTTTTTAATACAATTATACAAATTAAACTTTATATTCAATTTCTTGCTTGAATTGAATACTTTGGGAAATTTTTTTTCCGACGCTAAAATAGGACATTACTGTGATATTCATTTGCAGCATACTCGAAAGTTGGAAAGAAAGTAAAAATTTACCCTAGCCCCTTTGTTAGACGGAATATTCACCGGTCACATGAGAGAGATGGCTACAAAGTAAGTGTTCAATTTAGCATAACGTTATAATTGAAAACTGATCCCCGACGATAAAAGTCATAAAATATTTTTTTTCAATTTTTTTTTAAATCTGAAAGTTAAGTTTGTAATCGATGAGATTAACGTGAAAACAGAAGGGGGGGGGGTAAATTGTAAAATGGGTGTGGGCAGGGGAAATTTCTTAAACGTCTGCCAAAATTTTTATAAGAATTATCTCCCTTGTCTGTTTATTTATATGTTAGGCAGGTTATTTTTCGCCATCTCGTTTTATCCGTTTTTCGCGTCGTAGCTGATTAAATCTTCTTATAACTTACGGTGCTTGCTATGATAGAATTGACAGATCGATTAAAAAAATATGCCGTTTTAAACAAAAACAAAATTACTTAATTGCCATATCGAAAATAATGATACATTTATCCAAAAATTAAGAAAATTCATCCAATAGAAAGTTATTTATAGACAAAAGTAATTTTTACGGAAAATTGGGTAAAATTGCATTTTTCATTAAGTAGATAGTAAAGAGTTTACACACAGGGAACATACTTTGGAACGCATATTTTAGATTACATGTTCATGGCGTGCAATATTTGTTATTCATAGCGATAGATTAAAAACAAAAAAACAAAAGCAGTTGTTGTTCTACTCGATAAATAATCATAACTTTTGGAGGTATTACTATTTTCGACATGACAATTAAGTACGTAATATTGTTTTAATTTAAAACAGCATATTTAAAAATCGATTGGTCGACTCTATCCTAACAAGCACCTCACCTTTGCTATTTGTAATTTTTTTTTTTAATGTTTAATTTTTAATAACGATTAAAGAATGTGTGTGTGTGTGTGTGTGTGTGTGTGTGTGAGAGAGAGGTAGGTAGGTCAAGCTTTTAGTTTCGAGATTAATATGAAACAAAAAAGAAAGTAAATAAAATATAATTGTGAGCTTAAAAAAACAACAAAAAAAAAAACAGAGCGACAGAATGTGTTTGCGAGGTTAGGGTTATAACATATTTAGACGGAGAGTGAGAGAAAGACTTTAGTATTTGAGGGGGGGGGGCGGGTAAACAAACAGTGATAACATGGGTCTGTTATGGTGGCAAGTGCTCTCTTCCCCGATGATGTGACGGATTCTGGCATTGAGGAAAGTAGATGATGTTGGGGAGGGGGAGAAACAAGCTGGTTCGTTCGTTTGCGAAGCGTAGTCGTGACCTACAGGAAGAAAGTCCTTCTGAAAAGTGTTTTTTTTTTTTTTTTTTTTAATTCAACGTGGCGGAAGGAGCATACAACCACCGTCTCTCCTACCCTAAAGAAATAACACACACACACATACACAGCAAAGGGGATGAGTTGTCTAAGTTTTTCTAAGAAAAGGATGTAGGAATCCAATGAAGAAGAAAGAATATAACACAAACTTAAATATATTTTTTTTAGCGAGGAATGCTTTTTTTTGTTTTTTTTTTTCAACGTGGTGTACTAACCTAAAAAAGATCCTAACAAAAAAAAATAATTAAAACAAACAAACAATAACAACAACAACCAAACTTCGAAGAGTAAGAAAAGACAACTGCTATTCTTCTTCGCAAAGCCAGGACCTGCAGAGGTCAAAGGAGGTACGACTGGAATTGATGGTACCTTGGTCTCTCCCTCCATCATCCGCGAACTACGCGAAACTCCAGCATCCTCTTTCCCCATACCCCTCCCACCTTCATATCTTAGATTCGTATGAAGACAGTGGAACCAATGAGTAATAGCAATGTTTTTTCAACTTTTTTCTGCTAACAGTCATGGAATATTACCACTTCTACACACATGACAAGGTACCTTTTTCTTCTTCGTCATTTTTTTGTATTTTAAAAATATTCACATTTGTTTAGCATGTGAACTATTTTGATGACAAATATATTCATCATTAATTCCAATGTGAATTCCACTCTCACTTTTTTTTTTTTAACAAACTTTCGTGCCATTCTGTGACGCGGACTGGACTGACGATTGAGAGGAAAGTTCTGTGATTTTCTTTTTAGTAAGTTTTAATATAAAACGTACAAGACATTGGATTTAATTTCTTTGTGAATTATTGAAAAGGAAGAATTTTTATTTTTTTAAAATAAATCCAAGAACTCAAGCTACGGTAGGAAGATAAAATCGAATTTAAGTTTATCGGGGATATTTAAATTTACGATAAACTTCAATACTGTCATGGTTTTAGTGTGAGCATTTTGATAATCGACAAAACTTTAGTTCTGTGATAGTATTTGGGACTCGTGTTATAAACCGAACGTTTTGGTTCGTTTAATTTACGGTTGCTGAGTTGCAAATAATTTGACTTGTTGTTGCGATTAAAACTTAATTCAAACCAGAAATTAATTTTCAGAATAACGTTCGAATTTCTGTCCAAAACTAACATTTTAAACATCTATTTTTAATTTTAAAAAATAAAAAATAACTACGCCTATTTTCGAATCTTATAGCTTCGAAATCGTAATTCTTTCATATTTTTCGGATATCTAAGTAAACTTATAGTTTTTTGCTTTTTTTTTTCGTAAACTCAAATGGAATCATTAATTTTTCACGCACCCATTTCTCATCAAAGAACCATTATTTAAGTTTCGACTAAAATCATTTTTGGTAATTCTAGAGAATTTTAAGCGGTATTTCAAAATCCTAAATTAAGTTTTAAGTTTAGTTGGGCAAAAGTCGGCTCGGTTCAAATTCTGTAGAAGCACTAATATATCAGAGAGAGAGAGAGGTAGGTCATAGAGTAGAATTATAAAAACGGAAAAACTGCTTCCCCATAAATGTAAGAATGTGTTTACTTTCGGCAACCTCGTAACTCGCTTCCTTTATTTTGTCCTTCAGGCCTTCCATTTCAAGAGCGATGTTTCTGACAAAGGGAGAAGAATTGCTGTTTTCCGAGTCAAAATCTGTCAACACTAGTTGACTTATTTTTATTTTTTAACTCCTTACATAAAGTGATTTCATCCCTTGTCTGGGGCGATTTCTAAAATGGGTGTTTAGCAGAGAAGCTAACAAACGAAAAAAAAAAAAAAAAAAAAAACCCAAAAAAAACCGGTGTCCCAAATTCAAATATCTTACAAATTAAGGTAAATTTTTATGACGTCCCCCCACCCAGCGTATTATAAACACCTCAACCTCCCCATGTTAAGAACGGCTTCCCAGGATCGGGGTGTTTATTCCAAAAGCGGTTCTTAACATTGGGTGGTTGTTGGTACCACGCTCGCTGGGGCACGTCGTAAAAATTTACCCAAATTAATATTAACAAAAACAAAATAAGTAAATCCTCTACCTACGTAGATAAGTTTAGTGTGTTTTAACGTATTTTAAAGCTTTTATTCGGTTCGAAAATAAAGTAGTGGCGAGTTGATAAGTTAAATCGACAACATAGCCGACACGAAACATGCCATCTTCACGGCCGCCACTCCCCTCCGCCGTGCCCCCTTAAATTATGAGAGCAAAGAAGGGGAGGGTGGACCTGAATGAGAATCACCCCCACTCACTATAATTTTAACCGATATTCTGCAGTTGGTATTTTTTTTTTTTTTTTTTTTTACGACCTAATCCAGCGTATCCCTAACTTCCATGTTAAGAACGGTTTTCGGAATAAACACCCCAACCTCGAAAATTACGTACTAAAACATACTATAATGGGGGGGGGGGATTCTTGTTCAGGTTCGCCAAGGAGAGATTTGAATTAAATTAACGTGTTGACTTGGTTTTGAAAACGTGGCTGGTTTGACTTGTAAACAACAATATTCAAAATGGTGACAAGTGAAATTTATAAGGAATATATTAGAAAATGTTGGTCTTCATATCATAAGAAGAATTTGCCGGCAACAATTTAAAATGCAATATCCATTGGAAACAGACCTGAGTACACCCGACACCCCCCCATCAACTTTTAAACAAGTCTTTATTTGGTCTTCCAGTCCACAAAAAAATTCTTTGAACTGTTTATTTATTTATTGTTTTGTTGGGTTTGTATTACTGTACACATAGATTCGAAAAAGTTGTCAAAAAACAAATATATAACAAATAAATGTTATCAAAGGCAAGATAAGTTACTTTTCTACCTAACTGGATATATTTTTCGTGTTTTTATTTAATGTAACATGTTTATTCAGCTCGAAAAGCATACAGTGTTTACCGATGTATTGGAAATTCAAGATGGCGCCCGACTTTCTCTTTAACACGGTAAGTACAGGAAAAGATGTTATAAATAATAAACTAGACAAAATACTGTTAGAAACTCGCTCAATATATGTTACCGTGACATAAGTTGACAAATATTCGGTGTTTTTTTTAATAGTATTTTGTCTAGTTTATTATTTATAACACCTTTTCCCAAACTTACCATGTTAAAGAGTGTCGGGCGCCATTTTGAATTTTCCAATACATCGGTAAACACTGCATGTTTTTCGAGCTGAATAAACATGTTACATTGAATAAAAACACAAAAAATGTATCCTGTTTGGTAGAAAAGTAACTTATCTTGCCTTTGATAATATTTGTTATATATTTGTTTTTTGACAACTTTTTCGAATCTATGTGTACAGTAATACAAACCCGTTTTGTTTTTTGTGTGTGTGTCGGAGGGAGTAAAAAAATAGCGTCATGATATTATCTCGTTTGGAGTCCCGAGAATCGCTTAAAAAGTCGTAAATGCAAAACAATAATAATGACAGGAAAATTAGGGTGGGGGCATTTTAAAAACTTTTATTGGGTGTGGGTCTGAAAGACCGCACATATCAAAACGGAGAAGGCTATGTTATTTGCTATTACACCGTCGACCGAGTATCACGTGACTTAACTTTTCCCAAGCTGAAAACTAGGCTCGAATTTCAGACCCTATTGCGCTATTTGCACCCTTTCACCTAACAATTTAATAAACAAAACGGTACTTATGCACTTATCGTGCTAAAATAATTATTTAGAAAGCCATTCGTAATATGAAGAGGGAGGGAGCTTTAAAACTCGAATAGAACTTGAAAATATGGTTTTTAAAAATAGCACGGCAACCGGGCAACATAGCATAAAGAAAGCACCAACAAAATATACTGTCAATATTGAATTCATCTTGACTTTACTATAAAAGTCACTGTGTGTGGTGTGAGTTGCTTTCTGATAGATTCTGAAATGGCTGAGCCTATCTTTTGCAAATTTCATACAATTTATATTCCTGGCAGCGTTCTTAGATATGTTTTGTACAGAAATTCACCCGATAATTATTGAAAATCGGAAAAACTCCGATCTTAAAAATAGCTTTTCTTTAAATAAGAATAATTTTTACAGGGGAATATTTTACGTTACACCGGCCATGAGAGAAACTCTTAGTAAATCATTTCTACTTAGAAAACGGATTTAATCTCGAGATATAGCTTAGTGGTAGAACATTCGACTACAGATCGAATGATATCCTGTTCAAGCCCGGGTGTACCTTACTTCACCATTTTTAATTTTGGTAATTTACGAGGAACGTGGACCTGCGTAAACTGGTTTTAATTTAATGGCTGCTCCCTGAGGTTTTCTTTCACTTCTTCGTATGTATCTCATACACTTTTTGGGTTTGTATACACAGATTCGAAAAAGTTGTCAAAAACAAATATATAACAAATAAATTTTATCAAATGCAAGATAAGTTACTTTTCTACCTAACTGGATAATTTTTAGTGTTTTTATTTAATGTAACATGTTTTTCAGCTCGAAAAACAGTGTTTACCAATGTATTGGAAAATTTAAAATGGCGCCTGACTTTTTTTTTGCCAACTTTTTCGAATCTATGTGTAATACAAACCCCACGTTTTTTTTTTATCAAGCGTTTATTTATTTATTTTTTTAGTTTCTATTTCTTTAATTAAATTTAATTCATACTTTTATTTTTTTTTATTTTTTCAAAACTTTTTTGAAGGTACTATTTAAGGCAAAAGGGCCGAAAGCATTATTTGAATGTGTATGAAAAAAATAAATGTAACAAAAATATTTAGTGTGGAAAATATAATAAAAATACAATAAAATAAAAACAATCATGAAATAAAAGTATGAATCAAATTTAATTTCAGAAATTAAAAAAAAAATTAAAATAAATACACGCTCCTCGATTACAAAAAAGTGTATGACATTAAAGCACCTTCAAAAGCCACCACAGAATTACCGCCCCCCCCCATGTGTAAAACGATGTAACTGTATTATAAATTAATATTATCAATATAATTTTTGTACCATTTAAAAGAAAGGCATAATTGGTAGTTAACCAAATGAACATTCAGTAAAACCGTATTTCATATTTAATATACAAATGTTTATAATATTATCAATCGTGAAACTGTGTAAATCTTAAAACCTAACAAAATTATAACAAAGATAAATTAATTGCAGTATGAAGAAGATAAACAAAGGTTTTAAAAAATCATTAAGTCGCTTCTGCTTTTCCATAGTTCATATAGTTAACACACGTCTGACGTCACGGAAACATGCGGTGTATTTTTCACAATCGTTTGGCAGACCCTAATGTATGAGATATATACGGAGAAAGTGAAAGAAAGCCTCAGGGAGCACAGCAGCATTAAATTAAAACCCATTTACGCAGGGTCCACGTTCCCCGTGAAATGCTTCTGGCGGATCTGTATGAGAGTGCCCCCCCCCTCCACTAAAAATGCACATTCTACACCTTTCTTTAGCTTTTTTCCCCGATGATTATCATAGATTACAAACTTATATATCATAAAAAAAAAATGGAAAGAAATTGGTGAAAGTGCATGGGGGTGGGGGCACACCACTCGAAAACGGTCAATGTGCACTCACTGGTTGTCCAACCTGCAAAGGCTGTTTATTCTGAAAGCCGTTCTTAACATGGCGAGGTTGGGGGTGTTTATTCTGAAAGGCATTTTCTTATTTTCAACCTCCCCGTATTACTATACACATAAATTCGAAAAAGTTGTCAAAAAAATAAATATATAACAAGTAAATGCTATCAAAGGCAAGATAAGTTACTTTCTTACCTAACTAGATACGTTATTAGTGTTTTTTACTTAATGAAAAAAAATGTTTAATCGGTTAAAAACATGCAGTGTTTATCGGTATATTTGAAAAAGACAAATGGCGGCGAGATCGCTGTTGAATATACGTTAAGTTTGGAAAAATGAGTTCAAACTAAAAAAATTGATACAAAATACTGTTAGAAACTAACTCAATATGTTACCGTTCTAATATTTGATGTTTAAAAATGGCTAACCCTTAATTTAAATCCAAGGTTATCTCCTTTTTTGTGATACTGCATTGGACGCACAACTCTTTCACATTAAAGCATCCAATAAAACTTGATAATTAGATAAAATTTATTTTTTACTTATAATTACTTTCCAACTGGATCATTTGGCATGTCTGCATTATGCGGCCGAGCGGCATTTTAGAGGGCGATAACTTGGTCAAATAAATAATAACAAACAAGATTTTTCTCCGAACACAAAAATATTTGAAAACGAAAACATTTATTGTATAAAAATGTATCAATATATAATTGTAAGTACATTTATTGAAAAGTCTACGTAAAAAAATATAGTTTTAATGAATTTATTTTGAGCATTTTTGTAATTAAAGCAACATTGGATTTTTATAAAACAAATAGTGTTTTTATTTTATTTATTTATTTTTTTTTAATAAATAAATAATTTTAATAAAACATTTTTTCGAATTTAAGCAACATGGGATTTTTTTTTCCAAAACATTTTTTGAATTGAAGTAACAAATAAATAAGTTTAATAAAACATTTATCGTCCCTTGTTCTTTAACCGAAAAACGCCACGTGGTGCAGTGGTGCATAATGCAGAAGTGACGATCGTTTTTCGTAATTTTTGGAATTTGTACTAATTTTGACATGTCACGTAAGTACGTTCACCCGAAATGTGTTGGTTTAAGATCACCAATATACACAAGCAAGCACCCCAAATCGAGTTGTCTAACTTTGTCATCGTTAGAAGGAAGTAAATAGTAATTATATATTGGAATTATTCTTTAAGTCGAGGGTAAATTTTCAGATTAGGTCCACCTCCACAATTTTCTTATAAATGACGACTTTTATCGACTATGCTGAATACGAAAATCACATTGAAATTTTGCAGAAATAAGTAGTTATCGAGATATAAAAAGTTGTATTATGTATTGTATCCTTTGGCGGCCATCTTTTTACGCGCATGCGCGCCATAAACAAATCTACTCATCTATGACTGACACTGCACGCGCGTAAAAAAGATGGCCGCCAAAGAATACAATGCATAATACAACTTTTTATATCTCGATAACTAATTATTTCTGCAAAATTTCAATGCGATTATTTTCGTATTCAGCAAAGTCGAAAACCTATCCCAGGTGTCATTTAAAAGAAAATTGTGGAGGTGGGGTGGACCTAATCTAAAAAAATACCAAGTCGAGTAAATATGCCATGGCCTGTTATTTATTTCTATGAATCTTTTTTCTTTAATTTTTTTTGTTTGGGGGGGGGGGCAGTTGAATGCCAAAACACTGATAACATCGCTGGGGGGAGGTGACGTCACTTAGGAAATGAAAAATGCGACATTCAGATACGTGAAACGAAATCTAGGCACCGCCAAAACTGGGGGGGCAGGTCAGTACTTTTTGACGGACCGTCTTTTTAAAAATCTACCAAAAATTAGGTAATTATCCGATCAATACGAAATTTTCAGCGATTATTAGGAGAAGAATGAACTTTATAACAGTGTACTTATTTTTCATAAACGATATTTATATATATATTTTTTTTTGCTTACAACCCCCCCCCTTGTTTTGAAGTGGGAACAAATATGCTTAAAATAATCATCTGAAACTGAAATCAACATATTGTGTTGTAAGGGACAGAATTATAGATTCAAAAAAAAAAAAAAAAAAAAAAAATTGTTTGCATACCTTATTTTGACGTCTGAATATCAGAACTTCGATTGTGTTTAATTATCCCGCTTTTGAGTTTTGAAGTGTGAAATTCGGTGAATATGTTAAGTAAAATAATTAATTTAAGTTAAGCAAAACAAAAAAAAAAATTTTTTAATATTTATACGAAAAAAGCTATTTTAAAATTTTTGATAAATAAATTAACAATTTTTTTTTAGCGAGCCGAATAATGCATGACCATTATTAAACAGGGCATGCTTTGAATAATCGATACCAAAAAAAAAAATTCGATAAATATTGTGCCCTTTGTGTTAAAAATAGCATCTTTTTTTTCGATCCCGTTTGAAAACGTTTGCCGCCTTTCGACTATGGTGGACCAAACGCGCTGAAATAATTTTTTTTTATTCTGCTTTAAATTGCCCCCCCCCCATTTTGGGGAGTCTGGCCCCCACACACATACACATTAAAAACCAAACGCATGCAAATGGTCACCCATCTGGTACTGGCCAGCCTCAGCTTAATAATACATTGAAATTTTCGTCACTGAAAAATAAGTTTTTTTTTGCCTGTTTGGTCTTCCATAGTTTGCTTTTTATCAGACGAAAACGTAAACAGAGTCGATCTGAACTCTACGTCAACGCGAATATCTGGTTACCTATATGAATAAGTGGAATTATTTGAAATTCAGGTACTTATATTATAATATTTTTGCATATTCTCTTAGAAAATCATCCTAAATCTTAGTTAGACAATAAATAAATTAATTAATTATTTCAAAAACCCTTTTTTTTTAAAATATTTAAGTACGTTTTTTGTGCAAGACAAAAAATGTCAATTGTTAACTTTTTGGGAAAATTTAACATTTAAAATTGAATTAAAAATAGTAGAAAAAGTTTTACATTATTCTGTTTTCTATATGATAAAATTCAGGGTTTTATCTTTCTGGAAAAAAAAAAAGTTACTCAGAAATAATGGATTTTAATAAATGTAATTTCGTTTTAAAAAACAACAACAACTTGATTTTACGGCCATTTTTGGCGGTGCCTACGAAATACCTATTATTAAGTAGTTAATGAGTTTTATTAACATTGCTGCGTCCTGCGACTACTTTTTGTGTAACAGTTAAAATTTATTTAAAAATAAAATAGAATCTCTTACGAATGTTGAATAATTATTTCTCAATAATTTAAGGTAAATATTACTTTTAACTGTAACCCAACGGAACGCCGACTATTCTAGTGTGTGTTTTAGGGATTTTCGAGGCCGCTGAAAACGAATCTGGCATTTAAACCCGTCGCAAATTTACCGTTCTGTTTTTAAGACCTGTTTCTAGGGATTTTTTTTTTTTTTTTACGGATAACCGGCATTTTGTAGCTGTTGCGCATGCGCCCCCTCTCCACCAAAACACGGAGTCAGAAAACTGCCATGTCGTCGGTATCGCCACCACCGCTTGAGCGCATGAAAGAAAAAACAAAAATGACAATTACACGTGGATACATACCTATTTTCAATCACGGTAACTGCGCAAAAATAACAAATAACGGTTAAGGTGTATCTTTCTACCCCCCCCCCCCAAAAAAAAAAAATCCTGTAAAATTACAACTGCCATAGGTTTTCGGGGCTACTGAAACGGAAATAACGCTTAAAATTCCAGGAAACGAGTAGTTTTCAAGATATGAAGAAATTATAGTCTAAAAAAAAAAAAAAAAAAAAAAAAAATGGGAAATCACTTTTCTATATTTTAATTTAACCTTAAATGAGCTCTCACTTTTTGTTGGGGGTTAGTATTAAAATACATAATTGTGACCTGATAGACTAACACAAAACCTACATTAAAAAACTTGTTTTCTATGGGTTGTCGGGTGTGCAAAGATTTGCGCGTACAACGATGGCATCGACTTATAATATAAAGAATTACATTGTTTAATATGCGGAAAATTTAAATGCTATCTTCGTTTTCAGATTTCCCACCAAACCATAAAAACACGTTTTTAAGGTAGGTTTTGTGTTGGTCTACTAGGCCACAAACCACAATTATCTATTTTACGTTGACCCCCCCCTCCCCCCCAAAAGAAGGGGGGGGGCAGGTTTCACAAACATTACATTTTCGCAAGATTGGTGGTATTTATTAGATGTGTTTCTAAAAGTATTTTGTTTAATTTTTTATTCTTAAAAGATTGTCAAGGTACACGACTATGAGCAGCCATTTTTTTTTTGTTAAATTTATATAGAAAAATTGATCTCTCTCTATTAAATTAAAAATATTTAAATTCCTTTTTGGTATGTATTTTCAAGCTGCTTACATGTAATGTCCAAAAAAGTAGAATCTGATTTTACTTGGAGGAGGAGGGGGGGGGGTCAAACTACAATGGGTACCCATAATAAAAAATAGACATTTTCCAGTATAGCCAATAAAACGAAAAAGTAGTTTAAAAAAAGTATATACCTAATAAATGTTACTAAAGGAATAAGTTACCTTTCTGCCTACATAGATTTTTTTTAACTTACTTTAAAGCGTTTATTTACTTTGAAACACAAGAAGTGCCATGTATTAAGTTGAACAAGAAAAAATGGTTTAAATTAGACGATCACCAGGAGAGTTTTGATAATCACTCAAAAACCGAAAGTTGAACAACCCACCTAATGAATGTCACCAGCCAAAGCTTGCATGTGACAGAAATTAGTATTAGCCACCTTATGTATACTTTAGGATATTTGTTTTGTATAAGGTTCATGACCCATCGACTCTTTCCATTGTGAGAAATTGCATAACTTGAATTGCGACACTTCATTGGTTGATTTGAATTAATGCATCATTTTAATTACAGCCTTTCTCATTGGTTGATTTTGAATTTTAACCACAAGCGCGGGTGAGTTAAATTGACAAAGTCAGTCTGAGCTAATCCTTTAAGCATGACACTCAATTTTAATATTCTTATTAATTTAAGGGTTTTGGCTCCCAATATTTTCATGGTACCTTTTTAAGACAATTTAACCTAGCAAATTAGGTTCCCTTTCTTGATGTAATATCATCTTTTTAATCAGCAAGGAATGGTGATATTGGGTTTACCTATCTAATGGAATTAACACCTCCTCTTTTCTGGGGAAGTTGTTTAAATGGATCGAAAACCAAGAACAATTGAAAATCTTCTCAGAAGAAATTTACTACCACTTTTTTCGAAGTCTCAACTAACAGGCTCAGCTGAGCTGCAAAATGATGCAACAAAATTTTGCAATCAAGAAGGGATGTTAGGGAAGAAGTGCATTAATTCAAATCAACCAATAAAGTGTCATAATTCAAGTTATGCAATTTCTCACACCATAAACGATTTACGGCATTAACCTAAACGCATTAAAATTTGAAGATGACAAGGTGCTTATTCAGATTGGTATTTATGGCAATAAACAAAAATGAAGAAAATCGTATATACCTACTTGTCATGAAATGAAGATGGTATTTACCAGAAAATCACAAAAATTGATCCAGTAGTTCTTTTATTTTCGAAAAACAAAGTTGTGGGTGTTTTTGTCGAAGTGAAAGCTTGAAGCCATTTTAATATTCTTCAGATTTTGTTTAACTTATAAAAAATGATTTTTCTAAAAAAAAAAATGTTTTCATTATTTGAAAGTTTTATTTTTCCAAAAATAATAAAAAAGCGTTATGTTAATAAATTAGTTTGGATTTTATTCTTATGCTTCTGTTGATTTTTTTTCCGATATTATCCACAAAAAAACATTGAAATAAAAGTCTGGCCTTGATTCCTAAATCGTCGCCCCTCTCCCTCCATATCGACAAGGATTAAAATATTGTTTTCTTGAAAAAAACAAACAAAAAAAAAAAAACTACTTGATCACGTTATGTGATTTTTGGAATATTTCATCTTCGTCCCGTGGTATGTACAGTATACAGACTTTTCTGTATTTTAATTTTAATTGCTGCTGTAAGTGCCAATTTGAATAAGCACCACATTATGATAACGTGAATTGAATTATGATGGCGGCTCTTCTATAGAAGGATATTAATTAGTTTTGGGACGATTAGTCAGAATCAGGAATCTGAAAAATTGGAACATTTAAGGGTATTTAACATGCTTCTTTTTTTTTTTTTTTTTTTTTTTAAACGATAATTGAAGGGAAAATAACTTCATAGTTAAATATTTAGAGATTTATAAAAATCTGAATCGGTAACTATCAGAATCTTCCAAAATATTAAAATCGTCCCATCACTAATATTAATATATATATAACATTAAATATTTGTGGTAAAAGCACAGAATAGTTAACATTTGAACTTCTACGGAAAAAAATAAACACATAATTTATATAAAACGCATTAGAATTACATTCTCTATGAAATCCACATAGTTTAAACAGCTTGTAATTTTTTGGCGCCTTTTTTTTTTTTTTTTTTTTTTTTTACAAGGTGGTCACCACTTATCAAGGCCAGGAAGCCATTCAGGGATAAGGGTTATTGTAAGTACAGTACGTTAGTGTGGAGATTTAATAAAGTGTCTACTTAAGGGGGCGGTTCATCAGGAATTTGTTTACATTGGACTTGAAGACATCCAGGTTGTAGTTAGGTGGGAAGTAGGCAGACGGAACAGTTCCACAGGCGTGCAGTTCTAAGAAAGAAGCTTTGTTCATGGAATCTACATTTTGATTTAGGCATAGATAAAGAGTGGGTAAAGTTTTTGACAGTGGATTCAGCTAGACTGGTGTTTTTTGTAAAAGATTGGTGAGGGGGGACCAGAGATTGGAGCTCAGACGAGCACTTGCTATGGAAATAATAAAACAAAGACAGGCTCGCAACGTCTCTTCTGTGGGAGAGAGGCTGCAGGGATGAGAAAAGGGCATCCCCCACTAAGCCACAAAGTCTATTTTGTACTCTGTCAAGGCAGGATAGGCTGTTTTTAGCAACTCCTGCCCAGATATGGCAGCAGTATTCCATCCTTGGACGTACTTGGCTTTTATATAGATAGAGAATTTCATCAGCAGTGAGATATCTTCTGGAGCTGTAGATTGTTCCTTATTTACTATTGACAATGAATTTCACTTTTTTTATGAACCAAATTGTTTTCTTTTTCTTCTGTGTACCTGTCATGTTGCTAGAGGATTCCAGGGTTCTATTTCTTTTTTTCATTTTTTATTATTTTAAAAGGGGATCAGTTTCCTTTTTTTTCTTCTTCTTTTTTTGATAATCCTTTCACACTTTCTGTCGAAAGAAACAAAATGGAGGTCAGAATGGTTTTATGTAAAAACAGAAACTGACTGAAAGTCAAACGAAATACAAAACCAGCACATTACTCAATAAACTGAATGAAACTGAATTTTTATTTTAATTTGTTTATATTAAAAAAATATTGAGTTTTATTTAATTTAAAAGGTACTTTATTAAAAAAAAAATTTTTTCGGGTGTGGGTGGGAGCATTCTGAAATTATTACAATATTTAGTTTTACAGCTTAATTAGCATCTTAAGTACTTTGCAAAGAACCGCCAATAATCCGTAAAAAAGTGGCAACAGATAATCCATATCTACCAAAACATTTACTAACTGCTAACAAAAACATTACAGCAAATTATGAAAACATGACCTTCATTAACCCCCAACATTAACCCTAAATCTAGTTGGGTTTCATTGTAAATGGTTGTGGAAATTGGAATTAGCGTCATAGTTAAGACCTTAAAAAAGAATGTATTCATAGCAGATATTTAAAAAATCTTAAACACAATAAGCAAAATTAAAATACAACAAAACAAAGCAAACCCTTTTTTATGCTCTTCACCACACTTCAGGTCCTGGATATGACCTAAAACTATATCCGATGGTGAGGCCCCACCTTGTGGGCTTTGGGGAGTGTGGAGCCACCCTTTAATTGCCATTGCTCCCAGGTCCACTCTGACCCGGAGTGGTAGTACCTGTTAGGGTCGCAACTATGGGTTAAATAGAATCTGACGTAAAAAAAATATACTCGATTAAAAATCGTTCCTCAAAATAACTAGATTCTGCATTAAATAACCTGAAAAGGGTTGATATGCCGTAAAACAAAAACAACCAACCAAATCACGGCACTTCAATCACAATCTAAGATTTGTCTCATGTCAAGGGCAATCATTTGAAACTGAATAAAAATTCTCTGCATATTTTTTTAACCAACGTTTTTATGTATTTATTTACAATTTAAATATTTTCCAGCCTTAAGGAATTAACTTTATGTCTTCCCACTTTCTCTCTAGTTCATTTTTTTTCACTTCCTCCCAGGTTTTTGTTAGCCTGATCAGTTTACAGAGGAAGGCCATCTCAATTGTCTTACATCTACTAATGCAAGAACTCTCACCTATTCTTTCAACATGACCATAATATCAAAGTCTCCTGTTCTGAACTGTTCAAATTTAATCCTCCTCTAGTTATCAGAACTAAACCTGTCTTTAAGACTCCTATCATAGAAACTAGGGGTGATAAGGTGCTTGATGAAGATAACTATTTTATAGTAGCATCTGTATTCAACTTATTTGTGATGAAGAAGAGGTTCAACAGAATTCCTGTACAATTATTAACTGGCTTTATTTATGGCTTCATCAACACAGGAACACAAGAATACTACGTTGGTCCATTCAGTATGTATTTGAGAAAAAAATCTGAGCTCTGGTTTTGGGCTCAACATTATACTTGCCTTCCATTTTTGTCATGGCAAGAGATGAGCAAGGAAATGTGACTTTTTTTGGGGGGGGTTTGGACAAAGGAGTCGCCCCTTATCAAAGATTAATGAGTGTACAGTGGTCAAAGGGAACAAGTTGTAGTCATCGTTAGTAATGGAAATTTGGTAAATTGGATTACTTAAGAGGATGGCTCATCAAGAATTTGTTTGCATTGGACTTGAAGATAACCATATTGTAGCCAGTTTAAAAGCAGGAAAATGGAGCAGAGTTCCACAGGCGTGCAGTTCTAAGAGAGATTTGTTCATGGAATCTACGTTTAGGTTTAGGCACAGATAAAGTGTGGGAAATTATTGATAGTGGTTTCAAATAGACGAGTGTTTTTCATGAAAGTCAGGACAGAGGAGATCAAAGATGGGATCTCAGATGAGCACTTGCTATGAAAATAATGATAAAGCAGAGACAGGCTCACAACTACAAAGTCTATTTTGAACCGACATCTTGTCAGGCAGACATTTCCTCTGGAACTTTTCCTATTTGAGCATCAAACAGTCTGAGCAGAAATGGCTGAAAAATGCACATACGCAGTGATGCTCTAATTACCGGTGTATTACTATGTGAGTTTGGACATGCCTGTTCTAGTCAACCAAAACATGTATCAATACCTATGCAAGAAGAAACTATTATTCTTAATCATGCAACACATCCTCATATAATATTTCAGTGATTATACAGTATAGTTTGCAAGCAAAACAAAAAAAAAAAAAAAGGGGGGGGGTAAAAAAATTTACAACAAATAACTTCTACCAAATGCAAGATAATTTAATCTATCGATTTACATAGCTTTTCAGGTTCGGCATTTAAAAATTTTTGTTCTTCAAATTTTGTATCATTGGATGCGGCTTGTAAACCCGCCCAATATGGCATCGTAATTTATTTGATATGAAGCTTTGTTGTCATATGTTTGACGTCTAAAAAATCGAAAATTAAATAAATATACAACTTATAACTTTCAGTCAATCAGTCAGATTTAATTTTCCAATTGTCTGTTTATTGTATTAGGAATTTTTAACAAAAACCAACAAAACAAAATATTTGGTCTTGGTTATGACTTTAAAAACATCCATTGGTGAGGCCCCATTTGGGGAATGTGGAGTTGCCCGTTAGTTACCATTGCTCCCAGATCCACTTTGGGCCAGAATGGTGATACCTGTTAGGACATCTGGTATTACTAGATTAGGCTGTCTGAAGTTACTGGCTTCCTGACCAAAAAAATGCATTAAACAATTTTTTTACATGGAGGTCACCACTTATCAAGGCCTGGAAGCCACTCAGGGATAAGGGTTATTGCAAGTACAGTACGTTAGTGTGAAGATTTGATGAAGTGTTTACTTAAGGGGGCAGTTCATTAGGAATTTGTTACCGTTGGACTTGAAGACATCCAAGTTGTAGTCAGGTGGGAAGCAGGCAGACGGAACACCTGATTAGGAACCGCCTGTAAATCCTTGACACTTCCTCCTTTGGAGGAAGCCAGTTCAACTTGGCTAGGGTAAATACCATACATAAACAACAAATTGGACAAGTAGAGAAAAATAAACAAATATACAACAAATAAACTTTACATAATGCAGTTACGACATTCGGAATTCTTAACCCGTCGCGGTTACCACCTGACGAAGACCAGAGGAATACTTGGCCGAAACGTTGTGAAACAATAACAAGGAAAGATGAGGATAATAGTCCGCAATAAATAAATTAATAAATAATACTCATCTCAATAATGAATTCCAATCAAATTATCTATATACCATTCGGTATGAACCCGACCATGGAAGATCAGATAATAAACGTGGATTTATAAGACCAAAAAATTCAACCTTGGTCGCCCGTGGCGCAGTGGATAGAGACGTTGAATCTCTACGGTTCCAGGTGAGAATTGTCTGAAGATAGTGGTTTCAATTCTACCCAAAGCTGGCCAGAGGCTTACTTGGCCAAAACATGGTGAGATGACGACAACTATGGATGGCAGTTATTGCTGAGAATGCAGTTAGGAGATTCGGAGTTTCTATCCTGTCGCGGTTACCACCTGACGAAAGTCAGAGGAATAGTTGGCCCAAACGTCATGAAACAATAACTAAGAAAAGATGAGGATAATAGTCCACAATAAATAAATTTAAATAAAATGTTTGCCAAAAGTGTGTTTGAATGGACATATGTAAAATCCAAGTGAAAAAAAAGTCATGTTGGTTGACAGTAGACCTCTGACATCATAAACAAAAATTCTCAATATATTGAATCGAGGGTTTGAAGTTAAGAAGATCACAGTCACAGTGATAGTCAGTTAGTCGGGAGTGACAGCGGAACCGATCCCCTTAGAGGCGAAGGGGGAGAAGAGTAGACCATGTAATCATACAAGCTTGAATTCCTGACTTCATCAATCAGCTGGCAGATGAATAAAGAAATCACTTAATATTTTGTTACTGGTTGTCTTTGTGTCGTCCTCACAACCGAAAAGGTAAATGTGTTTTGTCATCATCTTTAATGAACTTTTTATAACTCCCCCCCCCCTCAAGTAATGTGTCCCCTCTGTGTTAACAAAAACTGTTGCATAAATGTCTCAGCTCCGTATTAATAATATAAAGTCCCCAAGAAACGTCACAGTCATCGTCGTGATGTAAATGTCAGTATCATCCCCTGTTCTGTGTCCCCCGTCATACATGTCTCCTATATGAACGCCCGTCATCTTCGATATGTACCCGCTACACAATAACTGTTTTGATACCTCATCGCAATACATCTTCTTATTCCAGGAGCTTCTTTTCAAGAACTACAAGCTGCTGACTGTTTTCCTCCTACCTTTAACCTTGGTCTAAGACTAAGGCCAATAATCATGTTCTGTATTTGTGATAATCATTTTTTTTTTGTTTTGTTAACTCCTTATAAGTGACTTTGTCTTGTTTCGAGCGATATCCATAAATTGTTTTTAATCATGAAGAGCATCTCTTCTGAACATGCTTTGCTTGAGTCCTATGGCAACGAAGTTCAGAACGACTATAAAAAATGCCAGGATAAACAGAAAGACCAATGTTATTTTGGGGTTTTCCTTCTTGTAAGCTTGTTGCACAAGCAAGGCTTAAATCTTGTTTACTCTACTATTAAATCCATAGCGGAAGAGCAAGTATATGTATAGTTGTGAAAGGTTGATATGCTGTGAAAGAAAACTTAAATGTGAATTTCTGTAGTGATCATCATCATCATCGTCATCGTCATATGAATCTGAAGATTCTAATGTTGGCACTGGTTTCCCTAATTTTTCTTCTTGTCAAAATTCTTTCTAGAAAGACGTTGGGATTACGGAAGTAATCATATGAAGAGTTACTAACATCTTAAGTGAAAGTGATTTTTGTGGAACAAACTGGATTTGAACTTGGGAAACCCTGGTCGTCAGTCCATGTGTTAAGTGTGTCGTTAATAGGGCTATGACAACAGCATACTCTTTTCATTGTTTTTGCTCTCTAGTATATATCCGACACAGACACAATCAATCGGGGATCATATCATTCTACATAAAAACATATCAATGGATATATACCTGAGAACCAAAACAAGGAATAGAATATGCTGTTGTCATAGCCCTAGTCGTTAACCTCTAGACCACCGTCACTTTCCTTTTTACTGATGAAGACCGTTTACTATATTAGCAGAAGTGATACACTGGACTCTCCCCTACATCCGGCAGAACTAGTACTTGTATCTGTGGATGCTTAGCTCAAAATCACATCAAACTTCTTTCGCTATTTTACATCCATTTACATATGAAATATTGGAGCCGCTGGTGTCAGTAAGTGTTATTTGATTCTGTAAATCTATATATCTATAAAAGTGAATGTGTCTATGTGTGTGTGTCTGTGTACATTTCCCTACGCAATAACTCTGCCAATTTTAAGCCTACAGACTCAAAATTTGATATACAGGGTACTGAGATTTGGGAAAATCTTTTGTGATCGGTTTTTGGCCAGAAATTTGGCTGTTAAGGAGTCAAAGTTCAACGATTTGACCTTTGAGAACTCTACCAAACTCCTCCGACAGTTTTGGGTCTAAACACTTGAAATTTTTACTATAGGTTCCTTGGACATGGATCTAACTTAATAACTTGATTTGAGCCCAAAACAATAAATGTTGAGGGGTCATAATAGAGGTCAAAATTAAAAAAATTGACCCGTTTTTTTTTTTTTTTTTTTTTTTTTTTTTTTTTTTTTTTTTTGCCCAACATACACTTCCAAACACCGGGGCTGAAATGTTAGCACAAAATAAAGTTAGACGCTCCTCACACACCAGTTAAAAAATCTTTTTATTTTATTATGTTATAACTTGGTTATTGTTCGCTAGTAGTAACTATACTCTCTTCTTTTTTTTTTTTAGTCTGACTGTGACATTCTCTGTCGCCTCATGTACTAATTAAACTCGGTACAATGAAACACTACTTACTATGAAATCGTTCTGTAATTTGTTGCTAAGTGTAATCTTAATTCACTCAATGGAATTTTAGATTATGACTCAGATAGGAAAGCATGAGTACTAAAGAGGGAGAAGTTAAGTTTCATTAGACATGAGAACTATTTACTTTTTTTTTTTTGACTAGTGAGTCATCACTTATCAAGGCTAAGAAGTTACTCGAGGACACGCGTTAATGGGATGCATAGATTGACATTTGAATGATGCTGAATGTTATTAGGATAAAAATTCTCCACATACCGCCTATTCAAAATCGGAAAAATCAGAACTATAAAACAGCAATTTTTTCCCTCCTGTCAGAAGCATTGCTCATGGAATGGTATGGTTTGAATGAGAAAAAAAAAATGGAGGATTATGAGTCAAAAGTAACCCAAAGATTGAATTATTAAGTTATAGGTGAGACTAAAACTCGAAATGAATGTATTGTAAACTTAAGATGGCCACAGTTGGGGATAAATTGCCTATATGGGTGTAGTGCTTTTATTTTTACCGTAATAACAATGCTCCCCACTACACTCCCCCAAAATTCTTCTTTTTGTACAGCCTTAAGCCTATGCATAATCAAGTTTTTTTTATTTTTGTTTTATTCATCAAGTCATCATTTGCAATCATCTCATATTATATTTCTTTATCAACTGTCCGGCTTAATGCATAGTCTTCCATGCATCGTATGTATCCATTTCCCTAGCCAAATCTCAAACCGCAACCTCCGTAGAAAATGCAACACTACTATTATCGCAAAAACTTTGGCGGTTTGGTCACACTCTTCAAGACTGAGGAAGAATTTATCTGCAAGTTGGTAGCTTCAATCGGCCCCATCAGATGGAAGTATTGGTTTTAGCATCTGTATGTTTTTATGTGTTTTTTTTTTATGTTTTATAAAATTTTGACCTTCGCTTAAAGATTCATTGTAGCTCTACCAACTCTGGCATTGCCCAAGATCAATAAAATTTAAATTTGTTTTGCAAATATTTCTATCTCCACTTTTGTATGTATAGTGCATGTGTATATGTGTTCGTTCCCTATAAACTCCAAAACAACTAGGCTGATTCTGTTGAAATTTCATACAAATGTATTTGTGTCTGGGTGTTTCTTAGATAGGTTTTGTATCAGAATGGCTCCAATAAGTATCGATGATCGAAAAAATCTGACTAAAGAAAGAAGTCTGATTTTGAGCAAAGTTACACCTTATACAGCCTAACATCAAAATTGCATTTAAGTTTTATCACCACACAAGCAGAAAGGCCCATTTTTAAAGCACAATTGAACTATAATATTTGACTTTTGCATTTTAGACTTTAAGTGAAGCCATTATTTACAGATAATTTTATAAAATCAAGAGTAAATTTTCTACAGTGCAATGTAGACTACAATGTATTTTGGATTAAATCACCGCAAGGAGACATGTGAAGCTTCCCGCCAGTAGACTGGAGGTCCCTTACTTGATTGCAAAATAGACGATTTTATTTGTTTTAATGATAATAAAAAATATGGAAGAATAGAACATTTGTTGATCCTCATTCAATCCCCGACAATGTTGGGTATCCCTGCTAATATATAATAAAATAGCTAACATGAAATGCTCACCCACTTTCTGAGAAAATATTCTTGAACACATAGTGTAAGACTGAATGGATTACAAATTCTTTTATTTCCAAAATGGTGACTATTTTTTTAAATGCAAAAAAAAAAAAAAAAAAGAAAGAAAGAAAAATGGGTACTCGTTCTGTGCTAGGAGAAATATGCTTTTATTTGAGAGTGTTAATCTGTAATTGCATGGAAAAATGTTTTGTTGACAGCATGAGTCAAAAGGGGGAAAATATACTTAAAATTTTTATCTCTTTTGCTGAACTCTGTTTAAAGAAAATGGAGGATTTTTATTTTTATCTGGATAGATCATATTATAAAAAAAATAACACAATAACATTTTATGACTGTAGACGTTCGAGTACAAATGCATTCGTTTGAATGTTTCTGATTTTTAATGAGATTTGACAGAATTGTAGGAGAGTCCGGCCATCAATGAAAAAATGGGTTTTGCAAAAGAAATCCACCGATCAATCGTGCACAATTCACACCAATGTCCATGACCTACTATTGTGAGTCTTTCCTAAACTACTGATGGGATGATTTCAATATTTTTCCCGATTCTGATACAATTACTGATTCTGTTCTAAATTATCTGTTCTAACAAAATTATCAATTCCAACTCTTTTCAAATTTCTAAATATATAATTACAGACTTCATGTCTTTTTTTTTTTTTTTTTTTTTTTTTTAATTTTCAGATTATTTTATTTATAATTTTTATTTTATATGAAAGTAACCATTTATCAAGGTCAGGGCTCGAAGGCCATTTGAGAATAAGGATTAATGAGTGTACGGTGGTCCCCGGGATAACATTAATAGTTAGTGGTGTAAATAAGGTAGAAATGGATTATTTGAGGGAGGAGGAGGCTCAACAAGAACTTGTTTACATTGGACTTGAAGATAACCATGTTGTAGTCAGCTGGAAAGCAGGTCAGCAAAATAGTTCCACAGGCAGGCAATTCTAAGAAAGAAAGTTTGTTCATGGAATTTGCATTTAGATTTCAGCACAGATAGTGTGGGGAATTGTTGATAGTTGTTGTAGCTACACGAGTGTATTTTTTGTGAAAGTTTGCTCGGATGCCATGAGATTGATGTCATGAAAATAACGATACAGCAAAGACAGGTGTGTAACTTCTCTTCTGTGAGAAAGAGGTTGCGGGGGGGGGGGCATCACCTACAAAGCCGGTTTTGAAATTTGTCAAGGCAGGATAAAGTGCTCTTAGCAACTCCCACCGACATACGGCAACATATGGCCACATTTAGTACTGACCAGGTTCAACGTTCCTTAACTTTGGTGATTCAAGAGAACCAGTGTGTCAACGTGATTATGCTGTATCTGAAACCCTATATATCATTAAAAATCCCCAAATCATGCCACTAAGAACATTTCTTTTCCTAACATTCAAGTGATATGTGATACAAAGCTGGTTGTTCAATGTGGGTCACTTTGAAGGTTTACAAGAATCTAGTGCTTGTGTGGATTGGCAATCTTTTAAACCAATGCATTTCAAGTGAAAACATTAAATACTTTTGTTATGTCGAAATTAACATAGATTCCAGTA
The DNA here is from genome assembly GCF_053919585.1 of Euprymna scolopes. NCBI lineage: Eukaryota > Metazoa > Mollusca > Cephalopoda > Sepiida > Sepiolidae > Euprymna > Euprymna scolopes. The sequence goes on from NC_136485.1 coordinate 45,219,431, forward strand.
GAAAAATATTTCAAGTAAAAATTAGAATTTATTGAGTATTTTAATGTGGAAGAGTTGTGCGACCAATTCAGTATTCCAAACTGACTTATCACCCTTCACTGAAATTGACGTAAATTAGTGATCTGCCATTTTTAAACACCAAATGTCAAAACGTAATTGTGGATGATTTTCTTTTTTTTGTTAAATATACATCTAGGACATCATTTTTCATTAATTTTTGATATTGTCAGCTTGTTAAATATACATCTAGGACATTATTTTTCATTAATTTTTGATATTGTCAGCTTCCCGGACAACATCAAGCAATGTGCTTAGGCATCAATAACATGTGATTATTTTTTTGGGGGGGGAGGGGGGCTTTTTACCAGCAACAACCTTGCATCTCGGGAGACAATTTCTTGTCTGATGATGGAGTTCATCACATTTATAACATCTCGATGACGCTTTTGTCTCTGAGTGCATTGTGATGTGCAGCTACTGCAGTATGCTTTGTTACTCAAACGCAGTTCTCCAAAATGGCACGAGTCTGTGCAAGATTGAAGAATTGTGGCAAATAAAAATTAATCATAATATAAGCAATGATTACAAATGTAAACATTGGATGAAATCCCAATTACCTACACCGTCGTACTCTAGCAATAGTGTGTGTGTGTGTGCGTATATATATATATATATATATATATATATAAGTATAAAATACAGAATATCTGTAAAATATATATATATATAAGTATAAAATACAGAATATCTGTAAAATATATATATATATAAGTATAAAATACAGAATATCTGTAAAATATATATATATATAAGTATAAAATACAGAATATCTGTAAAATATATATATATATAAGTATAAAATACAGAATATCTGTAAAATATATATATAAGTATAAAATACAGAATATCTGTAAAATATATATATATATATATATATATAAGTATAAAATACAGAATATCTGTAATATATATATATATATATATATATATATATATATATATATATAAGTATAAAATACAGAATATCTGTAAAATATATATATATATAAAGTATAAAATACAGAATATCTGTAAAATATATATATATATATATATAAAGTATAAAATACAGAATATCTGTAAAATATATATATATATATATATATATATAAAGTATAAAATACAGAATATCTGTAAAATATATATATATATATATATATATAAAGTATAAAATACAGAATATCTGTAAAATATATATATATATATATATATATATAAAGTATAAAATACAGAATATCTGTAAAATATATATATATATATATAAAGTATAAAATACAGAATATCTGTAAAATATATATATATATAAAGTATAAAATACAGAATATCTGTAAAATATATATGGCTCATTCCATGTCAAATCGACAAATTTTTGGGGGGCAGAAACCATGTCCGACACGGATTTTTTTCAAATTTGCTACACTTATAGATCTCCATAATAGGAATTGAATGGCACCTGTTACACATCTCAAGGTCAAGGGATTTCTGAGATATGACCTTGACCTTTTTTAAAAATGTGAATTTTTATGGAAAAGTGACCAACTTTAAAAGACGATATCTCTGTTATTTATGGGCCTACAAAGTTCATTTATATATCATTCTAAAGTACTTGGATAGATCTACCATTTTATTTGCGGATATTTTTTTCAGGGTCAAATTTGTAAAAGTTGACCTTGACCTTGAACCTTAATTATCTCAAAAAACGGTATTTGAATTTTTTTCAAATTTTGACTAAAGATTTGTCTATCTTATGACAGTATATATTTCAAATTTCATGATGGGTTTTGAACTGGAACCATTCCTACAAGCATTTTAAAGAAGTGGGCTAAATTCAAAATGGCGAAATTTAGTACCTGCTACTTCTTATAAAAACATTTTGGTATTACACAATATGGTCATGTTTGTTATCTTTGTAAAGCTAATTTAACGCTGATATATATACATAAAACTATGGTCACAAAATCAGTATAAAAAGCAACACAGATGTTTATGGAAAATCATATAATAAAAAATAATTTTGAAAGGCGTTAAGGATTTATTAAATTATAACATAAAACATATGTGATCTCAATGGTGAACCATTTTTTTTTTTTGATGATTTACATTCTAAATCCAAAAAAAGGCAATGAATGTTATTTATGGGTACTTTTCAATGAAAAACTTTAAAAATGAATGTTCTAAAAAAATTCTTGACATGTTGAATTTTATGCAAATTCTGGTTGTCAAGTCAAACTGTTTTATAATGATTTTCATACTTTTCTTGTACAACACGGATTTTGATACAGAAAATGATGTTATAGAGAATTCTAAAAAGTGTGTTGAGATCTAATTTGTTTATAGCATAATCAACATTTGATGTCGATGGTAAACAGTTTATTTGACATTTGACATCCACAAGAAATCAATCTGTGTACATTGCAATATATTACAGAATGAAAAATCTGTCTTACTTAAACATTTTTTATAATAATGAACGTTCTTTCAAAATCCTTCTTTCTAAAATATTTGATGCCTTTTTCATTTTATTTTTTGAAAGTTTATAAGACGAAGGCCATCAACTCCCCATATTTCCTCCTATTACACAGAACAAGCTAGGTAACATACAAATATCCGTGCATGAGGTCGCCAAGCTAATAAAAAACCTAGATTCCAGTAAAGCAACTGGCCCTGATGGCATTCCAATTATAGTGTTAAAAAAGCTTCAACCAGAACTTGCTCCCATACTTACGGAACTATTTAAGCGCTGCCTTAAGGAGAAGTGCTTTTCGACCCCCTGGAAGACCTCATCAGTTTGCCCTGTATTTAAGAATTCAGGTGAAAAGTCCTCTCCCTCTCAGTACAGACCAATAAGTCTCCTGTGTGTTATGATTAAGTTGCTGGAATCCATATTAAATAGAGAAATAGTCAACCACCTCAGCAGGAATAACCTTCTTAGTGAGACACAATATGGTTTCCGCTCTGCAAGATCTACCGCAGATGTGCTGACGGTTATACCCCACAGGATTAGTGAATCTCTTGACAAAGGCTTCCTTTCTAGGGCAATTGCTCTTGACATATCAAAGGCCTTCGACAAGGTATGGCATAAGGGTCTACTTCACAAGATTTCCAGCTACGGTATAACTGGAAATGTTTTCTTAATCATTAAATCATTTCTCTCCGATAGGCTCATAAGTGTAGTGGTAGATGGACAAAAATCGGAGGCCTGCAATATAAATGCTGGAGTCCCTCAGGGGTCAATCCTGGGCCCAACTCTTTTCCTGATCTACATCAATGACCTCTCTAAACACATACTTAAATCATTCGTTGACATCTATGCTGATGACACGACCATCTACGGCATCACATCAAAGGCTGTAAATGACAAAGTTCTCTCTGATTCTCTCTCCTCTGAACTCGAGCATGTGGTTCAGTGGGGGAAGCTGTGGCTGGTTACCTTTGATGCATCCAAAACCAAACTCCTATCCTTACATCATCAACGCTCTGATCCCCAGCTGGCATCAATTGTGATGGATGGCTCTCGTCTGGGTGAGGCCCCGTGTTTTGACAAGCTTCTGGGTTTGACCTTTACTCCTGATCTGAAATGGAACACGTACATCAAGTCTGTTGCCAAGGTCGCTGGAAAGATGGTGGGATCCTTCTACCGCTCCAGAAGATATCTCACTACTGATGCAATTCTCTATCTATATAAAAGCCAAGTACGTCCAAGGATGGAATACTGTTGCCATATCTGGGCAGGAGCTGCCAAAAACAGCCTATCATGCCTTGACTGAGTACAAAATAGACTTCGTGGTTTAGTGGGGGATGCCCTTTTCTATACCCTGCAACCCCTCTCCCACAGAAGAGACGTTGCAAGCCTATCCTTGTTTTATCGTTATTTTCATGGCAGGTGCTCGTCTGAACTCCAATCCCTGGTCCCCCCTCGCCAATCTTTCACGAAAAACACCCGTCTAGCTGAATCCACTGTGAAAAATTTCCCCCACTCTATATCTGTGCCTAAATCAAAACGCGGATTCCATGAACAAAGCTTCTTTCTTAGAACTGCACGCCTGTGGAACTCTGTTCGGTCTGCCTGCTTCCCTCCTGACTACAACTTGGATGTCTTCAAGTCCAATGTTAACAAATTCCTAATGAACCGCCCCCTTAAGTAAACACTTCATCAAATCTCCACACTAACGTAATGTACTTGCAATAACCCTTATCCCTGAGTGGCTTCCGGGCCTTGATAAGTGGTGATCTCTGTAAATATATATATATATATATATATATATATATAAGTATAAGATACAGAATGTCTGTAAAAATATATATATATATATATATATATATATATAAGTATAAGATACAGAATGTCTGTAAAAAAAAATATATATATATATATATATAAAGTATAAGATACAGAATGTCTGTAAAAAAAAAATATATATATATATATATATATATATAAAGTATAAAATACAGAATGTCTGTAAAAATATATATATGTATATATATATATAAAGTATAAAATACAGAATGTCTGTAAATATATATATATATATATATATATGTATATATAATATAAAGTATAAAACAGAATGTCTGTAAAAAAGAGACTAAAGAATAGACAAATTAAGACACAAGGATACATCATAAAAAATGAGAGCTTTACAGGTTTCATTCTGATCAACAAACGTTTTCAGAAAAAGTGAAAATGTTTGTTAATCTTAATGGAACTGGTAAAGCTCTCGTTTATTACCGTGTATAATTTGCTTTTTCCTTTTGACTATTTACGCATAAATTTTTTTTTTTTTTTGTATTGATGTTCATATTAAAAACCCTTATTTTTCTATTTATTTTAAAAGAAAATACAACTTTCTTATATATGGCTCATGGAATTTCATTCATCTGCAAAAGGTCTAGCTAATTTGCATAAAACCCCAAAAAAACTAATATTGAATTAATTATAACGAATGTTTAAATTCGTTATAATTAATTCAATATTAGTTTTTTTTGGGTTTTCTTATGGGATGATCATCTTTAGTTAACTATTACGTGTAATTATATTAATTATATTATTATAATGGCATTTTCAAACTTTTTTTAAAAAAGAAAATATGGGGGAGAAATTAAAATTAATAATGAACATGGAAGGATTAATTTTAATTATAATAAAATATATGTACAGGAAAAGGTGGGGGAAAGATAAAATAAAATGAATTTAACGTGTGTGCATGTGTATATATATATATAATGAATATTATTAAAAAAATATATATGTTAAACTATCACGAATGGGAATGATAATCCGTGCATAAATATACGGGGAGAGAAAAAAAAAAGATGTAACCTTTGTTCCTTCAAAGTGTTCTGTTTACCGTAAGTTGCCGTGGGTTGGTGAAAAATGTATACCGCTCATTAATAAACTTAAACAGACTATTAGCAACTGTTTTCCATCTGTTTTACCTAGAGTTGTAGTCATTTGAAAACTCCCGAATCCGTCTCTATTGCACACCTTAAACCCTCTCTCTTCAAGCAGAAACGGTTTGTGAACACCCTGAACCTTTTTGGCAAATTGTAGATATTTTAGACGTTTCTCCATCCCCTTTTTCCGCTTTGTTTTTTTTTTCTCTCCCCGTATATTTACGCACGGATTATCATTCCCATTCGTGATAGTTTAAAATATATAGTTTTTAATAATATTCATTATATATATATATATATATATATATATATATATATATATATATAATGTGTATATATATATATATATATACATACGGTAGTTCATTTTATTTTATCCTTTCCACCACCTTTTCCTTTACATATATTTTATTATAATTGTAAATTAATCCTTCCCATGTTCATTATTAATTTTAATTTCTCCCCCATATTTTCTTTAAAAAAAAAAAGTTTGAAAATGCCATTGTTGGCTCCTGACGAGGATGGTGAAAGACGTCTAGGGTTTAAAAGAATTCTTTTTTCTGATATATATATTAGTTAAATATTATTTTCATTTCGTTTTGATAAACATTAGTAGGGAATATTCAGTTCCTTAGTGTGGAGCAAAAATTAAACTTGTTCCAGTCAACAAAGATTCCTTCTTTGACTGGGGACAGAACAGATAATATAATTTGATCCTAGCCTAAATGTCAGGATGAGCACAATCTGATTTGTTCCTGTTTTCTTTAATAAAGTCATCGAGTTCTTAATTCTCATATCGTTATCATTTTTTTATGAAGGCCAGGTGCAGAGAAAGGAACTCGGCTTCTGTTGATTTTAATGAAAACACAACGATGAAAAGAACTAGAATCCTTAATTCCTCCTCATTTTTATTTTATCAGCTGTTTTTGAATCAGTCTTTAAGCTGCATCTTCATATGACTCATTTCCGGTCGGAAGTTTTCTGTTGAATCAGTTTTTTAGATGAGCACCAGAGGCCAGTTTAGAAATTCTGGAGTTAATCAGTGTTGTATCCCTGTGCCTGTTTTACAAGTATTTTATTGGAATGTGCTCTGATGAATTCGTTGCACTTGTACCCCCTCAACGTAATACCCTCATGACAAAAACGTTTAGCAACAAAATACCACCCTTTCACTTTAGAGGTCCCTAGATACCGGAAAACCTTCTACTCTAATAGTTTTTCCTCAGAGTGCTAGACTTTGGAATTCCCTCTCTGCTCCAGGCTTTCCTGACTGTACCGACATTCAGAAGTTTAAATGTAATGTGAACCGACATCTTTCTCTTCTCCTTACATAGTCCTCTGTAAACATCGCTCCAAATAGTACCCTCTGATGACTAAGTAGCAATATATGCGTTGGTTGGGGTGAACAAAAGTAAAACAAAACAAAACAAAAAAACAAAAAAAACGAAAATATAAGAAGAGAATCTGGAGGTTTTCAATTTTTCAGTCTTTGCATTCAAAAATGAACGATATTCTATCATTAGGTAAATGAAAGCTTATTGTTTTATATGTAATATCTACAACATTTGGAAACTACTTTGGTAGAAATGATCTATTTGGATTGTCATGGGTTGAATCAAGAGTTCCTGTTTACTTTGCCTCTCCGCAGAACAGAGTTAGATACCAGGATCGTTTTTTAACGAGGACAAAAGGGACAAAAATAAAAATTGTCTCGGTCGTGCAGGATTTCTCCTCCACTGACAAAGAACAAGAAATTGAAGTGTAGCATCTGAAGAACAGATACTACACTTTGAGATATTACATTCTTTATTCAAGCTAAAATTACAAAGTAAGTTCCAACTGGACTAAAAACTTAGGCACAAGGTCAACTCAAAAGGGAGGAAAAAAGGGGGAGTCGTTGGTCATCCTTGTCACTCCAGAACTAAAACAAAAGTTTCTCTTACCTAGTATCTTTCACCATAATACTGCATTCACCCTTTCGTCCTGGGGGACCGCCTACTTAGAACCCAATTGTTTAAAACATTTCTATTTATGTGTAAAAACAAAAAAAGATAACAATAATGATGATACAATAATTCATTTGTGACGAGGGCGGGGTTAAAAAAAATACAAAAGTGCTTATTAGGACCCTCCCAACCCATCTAGTTGATAGACCGCCTGTTCCACTTCGGTTTGTAAAGGGACCTGAGCTCCTGCAGGCCAGTCTCTAAGTGGGGATGCTCTGTAGATGGGACGAAATGGAGAAAAGAACATTTTGTGGGTGAGGGATGAGGTGTTAGTGATTGATTTCTTTCTCTCCAAGATGGGTGAAATTTAGAGTGATGGGTGAAAAGAAAAAATTGCAGATAGGAGAGGGGGGGGGGATCTTGGAGGCGTTCTAGTTGGGGAGGGATGAAGGCTGAAAATTGATTACACTTGATGGAACTGCGTGTTCCACACCTAGGCAGGGAACATGTATTCAAATTTGGCTCCTTTTCGTACACACATACTTGCTACATGCATCCATCTTCTGTCAAATGCAGCATGATGCAGCCTTCTTCTATCACATCTGATCTTCACCCATGATTGGTGTTTAAAGAAAGTGATCAGATCCCGATCAAAAAAAAAACAATACCCCCCTGGCCACCTTGCAGATGTGACATCCAAATCACCATTCTCGTCACGGCCAGGATCATAATGTAGATCATTTGTCTTTCCCATGGGCTCACAGCGGCTTCACGTTGTCAATGACATTGGATACAGTAATCGGGTGAGGATGCTCGAGATCGATGCGAGCCGTCACCTCGCTGACATACGACCAGTACTGGTGGAGTTCGCAGCAATCGAAGAAAGCGTGATCAGTCATTTCTACTGCCGTTGTTCCACAACAGGGACAAATAGGCGACTCCAAAAACCCAGAACTGCATTGTATGTTGTTGAGTGGAAGTGCATTTCGGGCCAATCGCCAGGTCAGAGAGAACTCTGAATCATTTAGATGACTCAAACCTAGTGCCCAACTCCATGTGGTGCCAAGTCATGTTGAAATGGGATTGATCGTTCTCGCAGCCAGGAAGACGTGGTCTTGGCAGAGTGTGCTGGTGCCAAGTCATGTTGAAAAATGTCTGTAGCCTCCCTGTCAAACTGGTTATCCAACACTGGCAGTAAATTAGCTTCCAGTATATCTCACTCTGCTGTCAACCCAAACGCACACATAGGGGGTCATCGGCAGCTCACCTCACTAGATCCCTGTGGAGTTCCCTATGGGTAGCAGTCACAGGGTCGCTAGACCTTGGTAGTCATTTTAGCAAGAGTTCGACAAGAGCTTTTAGGTGTTGTGCAGACAGGGGAAGTAAAGGATGAGAGGAAAATTGTACGTGGTGCACACCTCAGCTCTACCATTTAAGGAAAGTTTCCTAGGAAGCCACGAGTATCTCCGACCAATTTTTATCAAGCTGGAGATCCAGTCCGAACCACACGCTGAAGATCCGAACTGGACCATCCGTCCAGCTGAAGGGCGCCGGGACATTTGCATTGCCACTCCAGGTGCCAACTGCAGTCTGATCGTCTTGTTGCAGTTTATCTTGGCTCCTGTGAGTCTTTCATACCGAGCAAGTGCCTCTGACAATCTCGATGTCTCGGAAGCTCAATACAAGACCATGACATCATTGGCGAACGTGGATACCTTAGCAGCTGGGCCACCAGGTATAGCAATTCCGTGCAGGGCCGAATTTGCCTCCCCATGTCTCAGCTTGTGAGGCAGACTCCAATGCCAGGACATAGAGCAGGGGCGACTGCGGACAACTCTGATGAACCAACTGAGAGATAACAAAGGGTTTTGAGTGCTTTCCATTGACTTGCACGACAGCCATGAGCTGTCCATACATCACAGAGATCCACTTGCAGAAGTCTGGTTTAAAACTGGCAGTCTCTAAGACAGATGCCAGGGACCGATGATCAACCCTATCAAAAGCTTTAGACTGATCAAAATTGATCAGTGTGGCTTCTGTGTTGTCTTCTATCCCCACCTCTAGAATCGTGTGGATCAGGTGCAAGCTGTTTTGAATCAGTCTTCCCATCACAACATAATTCTGCTTCGGTTCGACCAAATCGCTGATAACAACCTACAGCCAATTCGACACTTTGATCTTGGTTTGAAGGTCGAGTCTTCTCTTAGGGTATTAAGAGTTGAATCAAGAGTTACTAAAAAAGTATATGGTACTAAAGATACACAGAAAATTTCACCGATGTTTATGAATTTTCAACTAAGTAATCATGCCCTTATGTCCCCTATAATACACAAAAGAATATTTATTGTTGTTTAATATTGTTAAAATTTCAAATAATCAGAGGTATCTGAATCTCATGAAGGGCTTCCACATTTGTTCTTTGCATTTTTAGGAAATAACTTAATATTCATCTGTTTCAGACTGACTGGTTTAAAAAAAAACAGCCTAAAGAAAATGGACTGATTCATGAAAGTATGATAGGTTATAAAAAGGAAGGGTTGTAAAGAGATAGCTTCGAATTTGGAGGTATCAAAACCAAAGCAAAATATGATGAAAGTAAAAATAAAATAGATAAACCCCATAATTTATTATACCATACCTGTTCACACTGAAACACTTATCACAATATTCTGTTGATCTATATTAAAAAACCTTGTTAAACTTTGTCACATATTTCCAATCTATGGGGATCAAGCGCGGACGAACATCACATAATTATATTATACCATATTTCTCCAAATTGAAACATAATTATCAAAGTATACTTATGCAGATAGATATGAAAAGTCTTTATTATAGTTTGTGCCTATTTCCATTCTATGAAGGCCGGGTGCGAATGCAGACCCCATAATTTGAATATACCACCCCTATTTAAGTTAAAACATACTTATCAAAGTAATTTTATGTACATCTATATCAAAAACAATTGTAAACGTTTTTTTTTTAAATTTTTTATTTTCATACTTTGTGGACCAGGCGTGTACGCAGACCCCCACAATTTTAATGCATCATCATTATGCCAGATTTTTTGTCTCGATACATCTCCTATCATTATATGTGGTCAGTTTTCTATAATAGTCAACCACATAGGAGCCTATTTGTGACAAGACACACGCACAGACATTCAGCTTTATATTATATATATATATATATATATATATATATATATATACTCGTGCTGGTCAAAAAAAATAGAACATCATGTTTTTTGGCGCTAAATTTTTATTGTGGACGATCTGTGAGATGTAATTGGTGCTAAAATATCCCTATCATGCTAAACTAACTGAAATAGTTGTTTTACGACATAATTTTTTTTTTTCATATCAATTGCAATGTCAGTTTTTGAATATTTTGTGTTTCAAAATAATAGAACAATGCAGGTAAGTAAACAAAATAATTTTTTTTTATTAATACAAATAAAATTAATCAATATTTAGTAGCAGCACATTTTGCCTTGATGACAGCATCAGTTCGCCAGGGCATAGAATCAACAAGCTTCTCGCAATCATGTGTAGACACCGACTCCCATGTGTTCTGGATTGCAATCTTCATGGCTGCAAGGGTAGTAGGTTTTTCTTTTCGGAGCTTCCTCTTCATCTGGTCCCACAAGGATTCAATAACGTTCAAATCTGGCGAGTTTGCCGACCATTCAAGAACAGGGATTGATCGTTCTCGCAGCCAGGAAGACGTGGTCTTGGCAGAGTGTGCTGGTGCCAAGTCATGTTGAAAAATGTCTGTAGCCTCCCTGTCAAACTGGTTATCCAACACTGGCAGTAAATTAGCTTCCAGTATATCTTGGTACACTTTTGCGTTTAAAGTTCCTTTGATGAAGCATAAATTACCAACACCTTTAGAACTCATGCAGCCCCAAACCATGCAAGACTGCGGGAACTTCAGACTTCTTAACGCATTCTTGGTTATACCGTTCCGTGGTTCTTCGCCAAACACGTGGCCCTTGGTCGCCAAAGGAGATACAAAATCGAGAATCTAGAAAAGATCACACGCCGCCATTCGTCTGCAGTCCAGGTCTGCTGAGCAGTTGCCCATCGCAGCCTCTTCAACATCTGCTTCTTGTTAAGGAGCAGTTTGGTGGCAGCTATACGATTTCGGTATCCCAGCTGCCGGAGCCTTCGGTAGGTAGTGCTTCTCGGAACGTCAGCACCAGAAGCCTGTTTCCACGCTTCGGTGATGTGACTTGTTGATTGGAATCGACTTTTCTTTGCCACCTTGTCCAGTGCCCGCTCTTGTCTTTCGGTGGTGCCTTTCTTTCGTCCGTATTTCTTGCGATTGCTGTTGGAAACACCCTCAGCACCTTTCTGGAGCACTTTGGTAACCACCGATCTTGAACATCCTACCTTGATTGCGATTTCCATGTGCGTCTTTCCTTCTGCCCGTAAATCAAAGATACGCTGCTTCTCAGGCAACGATATGTCTTTAGAGCGACCCATAATGATAAAGTATTATCAAATCGCTTTCAAAATCTTTTTAAACATGTAAAGCTCGCATAGAGCGAGAGCTTCTTTTTTTCTGACTTGGCAAAAAGCAAATGGCGGCCTCCAATGTTTCAACTTGTAACCAGACTCAGGGGAAGTCACCTTCATTGGTATCTTTCCAAGAGGAGTCCATGCTACTCTCATGATGTTTAAGGGGGGGGTAACTGGTTGGGCCTCTACAAAACAATATTTGCATTTTTTTTTAGTTTAAGATTACTCAACGACAAAATGTTCTATTAAATTGAAACGTTGACTTTTCTAATGTGACAATAAAGTACTTATTGTCTGCCGTATGCACCTCCTCAAATTATTAAAATAGTTGCAATTGTTATTTACATATAAGATATCTCGCCTGTACAATTTACAAGTCGAAAATTATCCCAAACGGAATGATTTTACAGTTTTATACATATGTTCTATTTTTTTGACCAGCACGAGTATATGTATATATATATATATATATATATATATATATATATAAAAAATATGTACAAGTGTATAAAAAAAAATCGAAAGAAAACGTGTTACAAATAATTTTGGAGGAGGTCAATAGTCAATTGCTTATCAATTAGTTCTATCTTGTTACATTATCCTATCTCAAAGGTTTTTTTAAATGTCTGCCAAGTTTGAATCAAATAAAATTCATGGGTTGTTATCAGAACAATCACACATCATAACAGAACAATTATTTCCTACTTTCACCACTCCTCCCATGACTGAGGCACTCCAATTAATGTTCCACAACATAACAAAGAAGTTGTTAATTTCAAGAAAGGACCTTTTATTGAGACGTCGGTGTTGCCTTCTTTTCTGCCGATGGTAGGGAAGGTGCATCAGAGCTACAGATGTTCGTCCTATTAATTTATCATCAATCTTAAGTTATCTGCACTGGTCCAGTTCACTCTGAAACTTCAAACTGATTGCCTACTTCTCTCACTTCCCCTTCTATGAGCCATGTAATATTGCATGTGCTTCTTGCTATCAGACTGAGATGACATTTGAGTAAATGTTAACCTTATGACCTGATATCCTTTGTACATGTGGATACACCATGGGAATCCAAATCATGTACTGATAACTTTTTAACATTCTTATTAATTAGTTTTGTTTTCTTTTCATATTGGTAGGAAAAGAAAGCGGGCGTAATTTTGTTTCCTTTTTTCCTTTTAGTTAATTGTAGATTTATGTTTGTAAAGAATTGATACAACAGAATGTCGATAAGATGGATCAAGGCTGAAAGAAACTAAAGAGGAGGTCAAATGAACGTTCTTTGGCCTCTAGAGTTTGTGAGTGATGTAAAAGTATTGAACCAAAAAAGTATCTGCACGGGATTTTGAATGAAACTCTTTTTAATTCACGGGGGTCACATGGTCTTGTTCAATCAAATCAGATAAGAACACATAAATTGGATTTAAATGACCATAAGATCCAACCTTGATCTCCCTTCGGAGCTTGTGGTGCCGTGGATGAAGACATTGAGTTTCTAAGATTCCAGGTGAGCATTGTTTGAAGACAGTGATTTCAATCCTATCCAAGCAGTCCAGAGGATTAGTTGCCCAAAACGTGGTGAAGTGATAGCTATGGTAGGCAGTAATTACTAGGGATACAGTTACAAGTCTCAGCATTTCTATGCCGTTGTGATTATCCACCTGAATAAGGCCATAGGAATAGTTGGCCGAAACATAGCAAAAGAACGACTCTGAAGATGAGGATAAAAAATCAGCAAAAAAAAAAGAAAATTTAATACACAAATTATAAAACCTCATTTCCAGCCCCCCTCCCTTCCCAAATAATTTCTAACTTTAGTTTTTATCCTTATAAAAAAAATTGTAAAATTTTAAACATAAAAACGTTCTCGTTTGTATTGTTTTGACTGTTTGGACAATTATTCTTATCTTGGTATTATTAACACAACGTTTCAGTTGATGAACCCTACGACCATCGTCAGGCGTAAACTCCATGTTTTTTTGTTTCTTTTTAACTAAGTAAAAAAGGGTTAGCTTTGTATTGCAAGAAATCAGACATTTGAATTTTTAGGGTTCACTAGGGTACTTAAGACTTCAAATTTTAATCCTTCTGTTAATTGTCAATATTGTCAATATTAATTGTCGATATTGTCAATATTAATTGTCGATATTGTCAATATTAATTGTCGATATTGTCAATATTAATTGTCGATATTGTCAATATTAATTGTCAATATTAGCGAAAAAAATTTTTTTATCAAACCATGCATAGACATTCCACGTGTTTTCGTTTTTTAAAAACGTTCTCTTGAGTTGGTTTGAATCTGTTCAATTTCGGTATTCTGTTTTGACAAATTCTTCATTATCTCCATTAACTACCATTCCTCGACCCTTTCCGAGTTCAGCTCCCTATCTCTTTAAATTCTCTATTCCACATTCTTCTACAATCCCAATCTTTCAGGAACCCGCTCACTCGTATTAAATCTAGTGAATCTCTCTTATTACATTTTCTTCTCCTCTTCCTCCTTCCCTCTACACACACCGTTTTACAAGCTCATTCCTGCTGTTACCATTCTTAAACTAGACTTGTTGAATCATAACATTAAATCACTGTTTGGGTATTTGACTGAAGGAATTTGGTAAATTGATATCCACAGAAACCCTAATATTTCAGATAAACATAATGCTGTAAGAGTTATCCCCCCCTCTCCTGACACTATAACATGTAAATGGTATTTGAGGTCTCTGATTTTTCTATTAGAAGAAAAATCTGACTTTAAAAAGATCTGTTTGAAAATGAGAAGTTGATTTTCAATCCGTGTTTAACACAATAAACGCTGGTGTAAAAAAGAAAAGGAACAATTCAGTTCATGAATGCCTTTCGAAGTGCTGCTGATTTGTCTGTTGTGATTGTGGTGGGAAGAGGACAATGGTTATTCCAAACAGGTGGTGGTAGACTGACACCTAGAACAACAAAATAAGCCATGATTATGCAAATGATTTATTTTGCTAATCAATCAATAACATTTTTGAATAGTCGTAGAAAATCCACCTCAGATACTGTAACGTAGTGCAGATGCACGTGTGTAAATGCACATATGTGCATCTGCACCATGTGCATTTATATATGTAAATGCACAGGATATGACGTCACTGGTAAAGAAAGAAATAACTAAAAAAAAGAGAACGGTCATGTTAGAGAGATGTAGAGCATGGAATGAGATAATGTTCAAAATTGTGAGAGGTATGGAAAATGTTCTAGATCATGTGGGTGATGACATGGCTGTAGTAATAAGGAAATAAATGTTGTTGCTACAAAGAAAAAGCGAGTTGAAGTTATTTCCTATCTTGATAAGTTACCAATGTGTAAGAGACAACTACACAGCTAGAACGAGAAGCAAAATGCTCCACATCATGCAGCCTTGAGTTCACCGGTGATGTTGTCGAGTGGGGACCATATGATTTCATCGCATGCTATCCCAGACTTTGTCTCCCGTCTTTGAGATTTAGTAAGTTTATTACTTGCTGCCTGAGATAGAAAATTGCCCAGGCAATTTTTAATAGGTCAAAAGCATTCTTCTATATAGTCCCTGGCTTGATTATCATATACCAGTCAAGGATTCAATTTCAACAATTAGTACAAAAGAAACTGGGCCATTTCAGTAGTCTTTTATCTGTCATAATGACACATTCATCCTGGGTAGTCTTAAGAGGTCAACCTACCCAAGCCTTACCTTCTCTCTTTGGGATGGAATAAGTTTATTGGTTACTATTTAAGGTGGCTGACTACGGAATGTTGACAGGACTGCCCGGGCAATTTTTTAATAGGCCAAATTGCCCGTTCATTTAGGGATATATTCTCTCCACCTTCTGACCTTGTGTCACATTTTCTTGTGGCAGGAAGAAAGTAAATACCACTATTGATGGCAGTTATGTCCCCAGAATAGTAACACGTTCTTCTGTAGCATACCTTTGTTAATTATACCACTATTCAGTAAGTCAACTTATTTCAAATAGGTTTCTCTTGTGAGTTCATTTTTTGGATAGCAAGGTGTATGGACCATTTGAAATCGTTATTGATAAAGAAGGATTAACAAATATCCCATTCCACAAGGAAGTGGGAGAATAAAGATTTATTTTGTTACAAAGGGGTCGCCACATATCAAGGCTTGGAAGTCACTCGAGGATGAGGGTAAATGTGTGTATTGTAGTCATTAGAACAGTTGCATAATAATCGTTTCTAGAAGTAGTTTGGTATAATTAGATCATTTATGAGAACGGCTTAACAGAAACTTGTTTACGTTGGACTTGAAGATAATGGTATTGTAGTAAGCTGGAAATCAGACCAGTGGAACAGAGTTCCACAGGCGGGAAATTCTAGGGAAGATTGCTAGCAGATGGCCATCTTGTTGACTTTGTGGGGGAATGCTCCAAAAAGAAATCTCCATCTAACCCAGAGTTGGTCAACAACTGTGAGTTTCCCTTACCATAAAGGAGCATTTCAACAAATCTCCATCAAAAGAGACCTATAAAACTCTCAATGACAACCCAGACATGGACGCTAATACTTTGTAATTATTCCTGGGGGAACAAAAGCTGGTTGATTAACACTAGAGAACCTATGCCAAGCTGTTTGTTGAAGGTTTAGTTCGCTGAAAACTTTTAGCCCTTGAACTGATCAGTCAGTTGCTTAATTCATTTGCCCAACTCTATCTCCTAAAACTCTTTTGGTCTGGTTCAAGCTGCAACCGGCATGCAACTATGTCCAATTTGCAACTTTCCTCCACTGTAACAATCGTCAACTGCTGTAAAGTCAAGACTAGGGCTATGACAAAACAATATTCTAATCATTGTTTTGACTCTCGAGTGTATATCCGACACAGTTGATCAATTGAGAACCACATCACTCGATATAAAAACATGAGATATTAACTGATATATGCTCGAGAACCAAAATAATGAAAGAATATTTTCTTATAAGAGCCCTAATCAAGACTGTCTGCAAGCTGCCCCCAATTCTCGTAAACTTTTGCAAAACTCGTAACCATTCTTTAAAAAACGCCCATGAACTAACTCTAAATATATGTTCTTTTATTGTCCGGTCTTTGCGTTCGAATTACTGCCACACCTTGATTAACAATTCTTTTTAGCTTCCTTTTGTGTTTCTTTGTGAACAACATCCTATACTTTTGTTCTGCAAACAAATCTCTTTATATTTTCTTATTGTTTATATATTTTTCATCTTTTTTTTTTTTTTTTTTTTTTTTTTTTTTAAATCTTTCGAACACTTGTGGGGGGGGGTGAACGTCGATAGTATCACCGTTCATGCAAACACTCTGCACATATGAATGTGTGTGCACCTGTGTGCGTGCGCGCACACACACACACACACACACACACACACACACACTCCTTCTTTATTATATGCTACAAATAAATTACAGCCTCACAAATGATTAAAACTATCATTATTCATGTTAGTTCCGATATGCCTTATTGTCAGTGAGATTCTGCAGTCAATTCTATCAGACTATATTGACAAACCACAGATTGTGAAAGCATTAAATAAAATCTCTTTTCTTTGTTGCTTACCCTTTGTCAGTTGTTAGAAAGTTTTGGTACCATATGTGAAGTCACAAGCTATTTCTACAAAATGGACTTGTTAAACCTGACATAGTAATATAAGACAAAGAAAAAGAAGCAACCTTAGTAGAAGTTAGTGTGCCCAGTGATGTTGAGTTAAATAGAGAAGAAAAAGATAAGGAAATACCCAGGTCATATGTACGGAAACTGGAATCTTAGTTAAAAAAAAAAACTACCTGGCAAATATACCATGTGAACCAAGTGCAAGAGAGATACAAATGATTGCACTGAAAGGAAAAGTTAGAATCTTTACAGGATCTTTCGGTTTGAATGTATGAGATAGTGGGTAAATATTTGGCATCCGATAAGATGCCCCGTCCTTAGAACAAAATACCCCCCCTTTTTTTTTTTTTTTTTTTTAAGTGTCTGAGAAATACAGGAAGTACCCCGGTATAAATGTGACTCATTTAATGTTTTCAATGTTATTGATATTATTTTGGACTTTTCAGGGTTGCTAGAAAATAGACTTGCATTTTAAAATAGTGGAGTTACAGTTGTAGTTACATCTACAAACGAGTGGTTCAGTAACGAGGCGTATCTCGCTCTCTCTATCAGGCCGCATCATTGGCAAGAACTTTGTAATCTGAGCATCTCAAGCAATAAATGAAGTTCTTAAGATGACAATGTACTTTGTAACATGCACTATGTGGGATGCGATTACAAATCATGACATAAATCTGTTGCCAAGGCTGTTGGAAAAAATGGTGGGATCTTTCTATCGATCCAGTAGATATCTCACTGCTGATGCAATTCTCTATCTATATAAGAGCCAGGTACGTCCAAGGATGGAATACTGTTGCCACATCTGGACAGAGCTGCTAGAAAGGACTTGTCCTGCCTTGATAGAGTTCAAAATAGACTTTGTAGCCTCGTAGGAGATGTCCTTTTCTCTTCCCTGCAACCTCTATCTTACAGAAGAGATGTTGCGAGTTTGTCTCTGATGTATCGTTATTTTCATGGAAAGTGTTCGACTGAGCTTCAGTCTATGGCCCCCCTTCGCCAAACTTTCACAAGAAACACTCGTCTAGCTGAAAACACTATCAATAATTCCCCCCACTCTTTATCTGTGCCTAAACCTAAACGTAGATTCCATGAACAAAGCTTCTTTCTTAGAACTGCACGCCTGTGGAATTGTCTTCCGTTTTCCTGCTTTCCGGCTGACTACAATATGGTTGTGTTCAAGTCTAACGTAAATAAGTTCTTGATGAGCCGTTCCATATAAGTTAACAACTATATTGTCCAATTTCTTCTGTACACTCTTAAACCCTTATCCTTGAGTGGCCTCTTGGCCTTGATGATGTGGTGATGCCTGTGTAAAAAAAAAAAAAAAGAAAAAAAGTGAACCGTTTGTGCAAATGAAACAAACACTGGTAAAGCTTTTGAACCTGACAAAACCGACTTTTACCAAGGTAGAAATTATTTAAACAATTATTTAAACTTTTACCAAGGTAGAAATTATTTAAACAATTATTTAAACTTTTACCAAGGTAGAAATTATTTAAACAATTATTTAAACTTTTACCAAGGTAGAAATTATTTAAACAATTATTTAAACTTTTACCAAGGTAGAAATTATTTAAACAATTATTTAAACTTTTACCAAGGTAGAAATTATTTAAACAACCGGAAAAAAACCTGATCAAAACAAACCGGTGACAAAATCAAAAAGAGGCTGTTTTTCAATAGAACCAAAAAAGAAAAAATAATGAATTGTAAAGCAAAAAAAAAGAAAGTAAAGTCAATTTTGGAGGGGAGAGGCAATAAATTGTATATTTTATTAATAATGACTAAAGATTGTAAAAAAAACAACTTTTTTGACAAAAGTCGATTAGGTTATGGTTGAAAAATAATCCGGTTTTTGTCTGTTTCAAATACTGTACAAGGTTTTTTTTTTTTTTTTTTTTTAGTACAGGTAAATTTAATATTGGCTGCTTAAGCCTTCTAATCAGCTGCGTGCGTTATCATCGCCTGTAAACGACTGGAAGATTTTTTTGTTTGTTTTTTACAAAGGGGTCATCACATATCAAGGCCTGGACGCCACTTGAGGATAATGGTTACTGTATGTATTGTAATCCTTGGGATAGTTGTGTAATAATCGTTTGTAGAAGTCATTTGGTATAATTAGACCATTTAAAAGGACGGCTAAACAGAAAATTGTTTACATTGGACTTGGAGATAATGATATTGTAGTTGGCTGGAAAGCAGACTACATTGATCACTGTTCTAAAGTGTTGATAATGTGAACATGGTTTTGGTCTCGCATTTTCATATTTTCGAACGCTATAAATTAAAAAAAAATACTAGTTTATTTGAAGTGATGATGATACGTAGTGTTACTATAGTGGGGGTTAAATCTGTATCTCGCGTTGGAGGTTGGAGATACCTATATTACAGCTTTTAAACTGAACAAAAGTCTACTACGTTAGGGTTAAAAAAAAAAAAATTATTTGTTTTTTTAATAATTTTTTACAATTTTTTTTTTTTTTTTTTTAGTACAAGTGAATTAGGTGTCGGCCTTTTAAGATGGATTTCATGCTTCATCATCTGTCTGTTCATGTAAACGGCCAGAAAATGCAGAACAAAACGTCGGTTTTCTCTGGTTCAAAAGTTGCACCAGTACTGAAAATGATTTTAGAACACAGTCACGGTTTATAAAATATATCAGTGCCAGATCAAAACATTTAAAACATTTCTTAACATTTAAAGTTTAAGATGGTTTGGATACTGAATGAACAATCATTTCAATAGTTATCAGTTCAACTTTTAGGAAATCCAAAGTTTTCTTGTACTTTTTTTTTTCCTTGGGTTAAGAAGTGATGCTGATATTGATATCAGCTGCATAGCAAAGGGGAGGTTGAATGGTCTGCCCCTGGCGGCACGTGCCAGGGGGCGTCATTTTCAGGGGGTAAAAATAGAAAATAGGAAAAATTAAACTAATAAAAAGCTAACATAAAGTCTGAAATTTTATACCAAACTGAGTTTTTAAAGCCGTAATGTTTTTATATTTTATGTGCATAATACTGTTTTAAAATGGATTTTAGATCCTTGATTGTAATTTTTTTTTAAATTCCATTTTCACTCCAAACAAGGCACAGTGTCACTTTGATGTAGAGGGCTACTATCGGGGACATAAGTTGCAGGGATACTATGTAGGGAGTTGAGCAGTGAGATATCTGTTAACATTACACTTGAACATCTGAATGTTAATACAGTTGGGAAAGTAGGAACTCAAAAGGGAGTTCCAAAGTCTAGCAGTTCTTAGGAAGAAACTATTAGAGTAGAAGGCTTTCTTGCATCTAGGAATTTCTACTGTGTAGGGGTAGTATTTTGCTGTTTGTTTGGTTTGTCAGGGGTATTTACGTTGAGGGGGTACAAGGACTTGCAGCTCGTCAGAGCATTCTCCATTAAAATACTTGTAGAACAGACAGAGGGATGCAACATTACGTCAATGGGACTAAACTACTTAGATGACTGTTCAGGACCTATCAGGTTGGCGACTCTCTTCTGAACCCTGTCTAGGAGCGAGAGATTAGTAGCAGATGCACCAGTTCAGATGTGACAACAGTACTCCATACATAGGCGAATGGTGGATTCTGTGAAAATAAATATTTTGAGGACTTTCTGGAATTTTGAAAGTTGAGGGGGGGGGGGGCAAATCTTATGACTGCATTGGATGGCAAAAATAGTTGCTATGGCACTGGCTGATATTGATACACCCTGGCTTAAACCTTGAAAAATACACAAAATACTGATAGAAATACATTCAATAAGTGTCACCGTGACACTGAGTGCATTTCTATTCTATTGTGTTAATGTCATCCAAAAATACTGAAATCTCTAATTTCTACGTTTGACATTCTATTCTCTTAAAGAAATATCAGTCATCGTGTTCAATTACAAACATAGTCTCTTGTGTTTCAATGTTATTTAATAGTTTATCTATGTTTAATGATAATAGCTGAATGATTTAACATCGTAGTAAGTGTTCATCATTAATGGGTCAGGTTGTGACAATGGTTCAGTGGTTAACTAGATAGTTATCTTCCTTTATTCATAACACATCAAATGATGATCTATGCATTCTGAAACACAAACAGAACAAATACAGTGTTAGAAGTGCAGCACTACTAGACATATCTAGTGCGTATCTATCTATCTCCCTCCCCCCACAAGTTTTTGGGGTAACCACAAAACTTAATTGAATAAATACAACAAAAGTCTCCAACTGAACACCAACCAAGTCTGTGGTTAACACACAACATCGGACTAGAGTGGTCATTGGGGTAGACTGCCCTCACACTCACAGCATTATTCTGGCTGGTCCGAGTCTACCATATCACGATCACTTGTCACAACGCGGCTTTCTCTGTGTGGAATGTTCCATTTCACTGCGTCCCGCCGCGTTATGTGGTAGTAGACGTGCTAGGGCACGAGGCAGCTTCTTCTCAGGCATGGGAGGCGTTCCGTGGGGAGTAAGAACCGGAGCTGGTTCCACACCACCACAGGGTAGAGGGATGCTGTCATGCTCAGAGGGGTTGTGGGATGCTGGCTGCGTCTGTGATGGCTGTTGCATGGGTTCCATGGGTGTGGGGGGTGGAGGCTCTGAAGATGGGCCTGTGGTGTCAGGGTGCTGATTGGAAGGTGATGGAGATGTGATGACAATTGGCCGAGGTTCCAAAGACTTGGTGGGCAGGCCCTGACCTTGGGCAAGGGCATTATGGGGCTGTACCCGTAGAGGTGTCTGCCTCTGCAGAAATGGTATGAATTTTCATAGATGCTGTCTATTGCATAGGGTCACATGACCGGATCCATCCACCCGGACCACATACTGGTGGAACTGCCGTACTTCCACAACAACTCCTGTTCACTCCCAGCACTTTGGGTGGTTGCCTACAAGATTCTGTAGGTACACATAGTCCGCAACACGTAGAGGTGGTAGGAGTCTGGTGTGAGCATCCCACTTTTCATGTTCTCTGGAGTCCCTGCGAGCTAGGGCCCTTTCACGGAATGTCATGGTTTCTTGCCATGTGTTGTGTGGACAATACCTCCCAAGTGGGATTGGGATAGCGTCTGATTGGTCGGCCAAAGAGTACCAGTGCAGGTGAGGCTTTGGTCTCAGGGTCGATGGAATTCCTGTATGTAATCATGGCTCTCTGGAATCTGTCAGTGTCCAGAGAACCACTAGGCCCAGTGTTGTTCATTAACATGCGCTTGATGGTTTTCACTGCAATTTCCGCCCTATTGTTTGCAGGGGGGTTGGCAACACTGGAAACCCTGTGGTTCACCCCCCATGCAGCTAAGAAAGCCCATGTTTCGCCAGCCGTAAATTGGGGGCCCCCATCAGATGTGATTTCTTCTGGGATACCAAAAGTGACAAATATTTCCCGCAGACATTTGATGAGTCCCGCTGCTCCGGATTGACTTATAAGCAATTGGCCAGTTGGAATATCTGTCCACCACAACCACCTAGTCCATGTTGAGATAGTGGAAGTAGTCGCAGGCGATGCGCTGGAAGGGATAATCTGGGGGAATTATATCAGCAGGCGGCTGCAGAGGGTTGGATTTAGCTACCAAATTACAATGACCACATCTGTCGCGGACCAGTCCAATGTCTGTCGATATACTGGGCCAAAATACAGTCAGCAGCACGGGCCGTCATGGCGCCTATTCCTTGATGGGCAGCATGAAGGGCATTCAGGATGTTTTGACGCAGTGATGCAGGTATAACAATCTGCTCTCCCATCAATATGACACCATCAACACTATAGGCTGTCACTGTATCTAAAATATGGCGCATTTCCAGGGTCAAATCCCGGGAATTGTCTGGGAAGCCTTCCTGAATTGCATTCATGAGCTGTTGTAACGTAGAATCAGGGGATGTGGCTTCACGAACCATATCCCATGTAACTACATCAGTGACTGAGTTCAGAGCAGCACAAGCGCTGGATGACATACTCGCCTCATCAGCCAGTTCCTCAATGTCAGCCGGGAGACAATCTGGGGTGACTGCTGGTGGCTCACTTCGTAGTTGCAGCTGTTTTGCTGCTGAAGTCAGGTAATGGGATACTGCATCGGCTCCCTTGTTCTTATGACCTGGGATGTGAATGAGTGTGAACCGGTATGGCAGGGTCTTCTCCTTTTGGTTTAGCAAGCGGCGGTTTGCAATGTCGGTGAGAGGTTGGTCGTTTAAGACTCTTAACAATGGTTTGTGGTCTGGCGTCACAATAAGGTCCTCCCACCCAAGGATATAGTAACGAGTCTGATGCAATGCGTACACAACTGCGAGTGCTTCCCCTTCGATTGGAGCATACCTACTCTCTGCCGGGGACGTGAAGCGACTACCGACGAGGCACAGCTTCGATCCATGCCGGCAGCAAGTAGGCAGCTTGATCGGGCACTCACAGTACTTCTACTTCAACAAGAAGCCAATACCATTCACAGACCAGTCCGTAGAGAGGCAGGTTGGACGGGCAAGATCGAAAAGGCGTACTCCATCCTTCATTTCATTGATAATGGCTTCCTTAGACTGTTTGAATGCCGAGTCGAGCTCGTCAGTCCAGATAAATCTGTTGGAGGGCTTGAGTAGGTGATGAAAGGGTTTCATCTGGCTGGCCATGGAAAAGGCATATGCTCCCTAATTAACCAAGCCAAACCATGCCCTGGCGCTTGAGATGTCCGTTGGCGTAGGGAAACTCCGGACAGAATCTATGAACTTGGAGGATGGGCAGATATTGGTGGGTGTAATCGTGAGCCCACCCCAGTCTACTGTCTCCTGAGCAGACTGAAGTTTCTTGGGGTTCAAGGTGACCCCGTTGCAGTACAGAAGGTCATACCATCTACACAGTTGGAAGAAGGACTCTCTTATGGAGATCGCCCATTTTAGTGTGTCATCCACAATCTTCACCTTGTTTGGGAAGTCAGCAATGATGGCATTGAATCGCTGATTGTATCCATCACCACTAGCCAAGAATCCTTGAGGGGTGACTCTGTATCTATAACGGCCCCAGTGTTATGAAAGTGGTCAGATGACGATCATCTGGGTGGATTGACACAGAGTGGTATCCATTCCATGCGTCTGTCACAGTTTTTAGGGTATGTTGTGGGACCTGCTCGGCAAGATGGAAGGGCTCTGAACATGGTGTGTTTGCCTAATGGAATGTCGATTTAAGTGCTACAGGTCCACTGTGCGTCAAGGGGACCCATCTGCCTTGGCTGCCACCACCATTCGTGAGCACCGTGTCACAGGAGTGTTTGGGCCAACATTCTCAAGCACACCCAGGCGCACGTCTCTTTCCAAATCATGAAGCACCTGTTCTTGCCAATGAAGAGGCACAATCGCAGGCTTGTGCACAGCATGGGGGCGGGCCTCTGGGTCGCAATGGCTCCTTCGGCATCATACGCATAGGACGATGTTCACAAGTGTTGAATGTGGATGAACCGTAGTAGTCCAGCATTGTTTGAGGGCTGGCACACTCTCAGGTCTGTCATCCAGCCCTGAAGGAAGGTCGGTAGGCAACGGTGGGGGCTCTTCCGGCCGCATTGGGCATGAACATGTGGGTTCGTCATCTACTCCAGCCACGGTGGCGTGTGGCTGCCAGGTTGGGATTGAAGGAAAATTAGCCGGAAGAGCACCCAAGGCCGCAAGAGCTTCCCTGCACATAAAAGCCCTGTCAATTTTGCTTGAGAGGTATGTGAGCTGCTTGGTGCATCTGTCCGATCCTGACATGTCAGTGGTAGAGATTTTGACCACTATACCACCGAGGACACCTAAATCTTCTCTTATAGCCCCTCTCATGGTGAGCCACACGGGTATGATATCGGAGTCTGAAAAGCCCATATCATATGCATGTTGAATGGGCATAATGCAGCTTTGACAACCTGAGTCTGCGATTATGGAGATGGATGTAGGGAGGAATCTCTCACTGTTAGTGATGGGGTGGCCTAGAATGGCGTGATCGTCAGGGCATGGGGTTAATGTGACAGTCATCATAGGGTGGGGCTCTGAAGTATGTGCCACCCACTCACCATCAAATATGTGATGTACAAGGGGAGGATTGCATCCATTAAAAGTTGTGGATGTGCCACAGTCCTCGGTCCCGCACAACTGATCGAAAACAGACTTGGTATATGTGTCCTCCGGGTCATCTGACAGATGATGTACCCCAGATGTCCTGCCTGGAGGGGGCTTGGATGAGCGGTTGGTGGGCTGCTGGCCACGACAAAAACGTGAGGACTTATCACGATGTCCCCACGCACCACATGAGGTGCACTTGCTACAAGTGGAAATGTAGTGCCCTCTGACAGAACATTTGGTGCAGGTGAATGTCCAGGCTGGGCATAGCTGTGACCTAGTGTCTCTATCATTTTTTGCTCCATGCGCTGGTCCACGACATGCCCAGCAGCGTGGTCTGCCAGGGGATTTCTTGAGTGTGGGCTTGGTGAAGTATCCTATAGCCCCAGCCTGGGTGGCAACCGCTGACTGAGTGGCCTTTCCCTGCTCCTTCTGAGCAATGAAGTTGACAGTCTCATCAAGTGTTCGGTCTGTCTTGCTATCAACGAGAAGGTCCGCCATGATGTCCGGGTCTGCGATTCCACGAATCAGATTGTCCTTGATTATCTCATCGCTATAGTCGAATGTGTGATCACAACCAGTAACCTTGCACCTTGCTGTATACTGGCACAAGACTGCCTGACCACGGAGGCTGGCCAAGTGTGTCCTTATGCCAGTGCCTGAGGGCTGAGTCATATTGCTCAGCTTGATCCTGTATACCAGGATGCTATCCTCTTTTACTGCCAGGCGTTTGATGGCTGCCAACAGTTGTGCTTCAGTCATTGAGGCTACATCGTCATGGATGTCATGCATTATAAATGTGCGTAGATCATCTTTACAACAGTTGAATAGGGCTATGGGGAGCGTGGTGTGTGTGATGGCCATGCCCACTTTATACATGTTCCACTAGCGTGTGAATGAGGATCATTGGTTGGGGTTGCGACTCAGACCAATCCTAGGTGGGTCCAGTTTCAGTTTCTGCTGTAATGCTGGCGCTGGTGCATGGGCGACTGCATGTGCGTTGTCTGCATGGATTTTCAGAGCAGTGGTGAGTGTAGCGGTGAACTCCTCCGATAAGTCTTGGGATTCCCAAAGGCAGTCTTGAACTGGAAAAATGAGCTTCACCATAATCAACCGTTGATGGATGCACAGGTCATAGATGTTAACACCAGTCGAAATGTCACTCCTTCTCTTGACGGCAGCAACGATGATGCATAGGTATCTTCCTTTATTCATAACACATCAAAGGATGATCTATGCATCCTGAAACACAAACAGAACAAATACAGTGTTAGAAGTGCAGCACTACTAGACGTATCTAGTGTGTATCTATCTAGTTAACGGCACAGATTGCCTACTTAAGTGCCCCAAGTTTGAATCCAGTTCGTTCCACGCAAGCTCACTTTCACTTATGACATTAGCAACCTTCATGCAGTTCTTCCAGTAAGTACCCAATGTCTTTCTAGAAAAAATTCTGGCTAGAAAAATTTTGGGGAGAACCAATGCCAACAAAAGAATCTTTGGATTCATGCGATATGATGATGATTAATGGGGTTCAATATTTGGTTAAATCGTACCCCCCCCCCCCCAAAAAAAAAAATGGTACTTCATGACCTCTTTTTAAACACTTAGAAAAAAAAAAAAAATATATATATATATATATATTTAATACAAAAAGAAATTATTTGAGAAATCTCAAAATTTACTGGGTGCAAAGTTGTAACTTAGTAGTGTAAAAAGACTGAAAGTCTTTCTTGTAGGGATTTTTGTTCCTAAAATAAAATGCAATTCTTGGCCGAGAGAGAAAAAAAATATGTATTCAAATTTCAAATCTGATAAGTATTTCATTTTTTGCTAACCCTTAGAAACGAAATGTTTGAATAAAAGGACAAACAATTTCTGAATTTTTGAGATGAGAATTGGTTATTCATATTATTTGGAGAGGACCCGTGACTTAGTGGATAGAGTACTTAAAAAAAAAATCCATTGTAAGTCATGACCGAAAAATACAATTGGGAATTTCTTAGGACCTCTACCTAGTCATGACTGATGGAAAAAGAGCATCCTATGTCCGTGAAGTAAATAAAGGTCACCGTTTGAAATTCCCAAGTTAGAAAGAAACTTTCTCCAAGTTTGACAAGATACACCTGAAGAAGGTCAGAGATTACATTGACCGAAACGTTGTGAAAATGACACTTTAGATGAGAACAGTAGTCTGAAGAATCCAAATAATATGAAAACTATTCATATTCAAAATTTTCTTTGTTTATTTACATTTCTATCTTTGTTTTAATTTTCTTATAACTTTGTTTTTCCTGATGCTGGGGCATTCTACTGGATGCCAAACATTCTCCCATTAGTTTAGTTACTCCAACTGAGAGACCTTTTTAAGATTCTAACCGTCCCTTTAAGTGCTATTGTTTGTATTTCTCTTGCACTTGGTTCACAGGGTATATTTGCCAGATAGTTTTTGAAATTCCTTTTCATTAGCCCGGTTGCTCCTATAATAACTTGTATGATTGATATCTTAAGATTCCAGTTTTTGTTTTCATGTCGTACATAAGTCCTTGGTATTTTGTTATTTTCTCCCTCTCTGCTCTGTTAAAGCAAGCATCATTAGGGACGCTTACTTCAACTAGGGTTGCCACTTTCTCCTTATCCCATATCACTATGTCAGGTTTAATAGCCCCATTTTCTAGGTATGTTACTGTAGAAATTTCGTAGTCATAGTGGATGATGTATGACTTATTTCCAACTGTTCTTTCTGGTAAACATGTTCCCAAGATTTGCTACTACATGGGATATTCATGTTTTTACAGATTTTCCAGTGGAGACTTTTACACACTCTATTGTGTCACATTGTATAATAGCCGTCCCCCAACAGGACTTTACAACTGGATGTCAGGTGGCTCACACTCTACTTCTGTGTGGCAGAACCTATAGTGTGAGTGCGTTTGTGTGTTTTAAAAGCTGCATAGTAGGAATAAACAAAAGGCTTGTTTGTTCTACCCCCCCTCCCCCCAAAAAAAATAACCATAAATATATATGCATGAATAAAACCACTGAAATAATTCTATAAAAAATTAGAATAAAATTAGTGTTCACTAAGGCATGAAAATATCCCTGCAGACATACTTTGGTGACTTGTTGTTCAGTTAAAGTATGTTATTATTTATTATTGACACGTGAGCTCAAAGAGATTCGTAATATCCTTCAGTTTATAATAAAGGCCAGTGTGTATTTATTAGGTCAACCAAAAAGTTTATTTGTTTTGGTGAGGGATGGGGAAGAAGAAACCCAATCATCAAGTTTAGAAATATAACTGAGACTTATTACACACTGGCATAAACATGCACTCTACACCAAATACAGGATTTGAAGAATAGGAAATTATTTTTAGTAGACCAGAAAGATGATATTCATTAAAAAAAAAAAATAGTGCAATTTTGACCAACCTAATATTTGTATATTTTTATATAAATAAATAAATATAATATATTCGTCTTGTTTTTCAAAAGTTTGTGAAGAAACAGTGTAACAATTTCAAGTAATAAAGCAAGTAGAATACAGACAATCCCAGCTGTGTGAAATGAATTTGGAAAGAAATCCCCCACACTAATGGATTGTAGGTTGTTTTCTTTTTAAACTTTTGGTACTTCTGCATTTACTGACCCGTATTTCCGTGAATTTTGCCTCGGCATATCCTAGCAGCTGACGTAAATCGTCTGAATATGCTGAGTTCTAATCGAACGAAAAATGCTCAACCAATGAAAAATCAATAACAAAAGGCGCTGTATTTCACTAGTGACAGTTAATAAATTGGAAAAAACAAAAGGGTTTTAATCGTGCACAACTTTTTATTAGTAAAAAAAACATTGAAGACATCAACGTGAATTTATCAACCTTTGAAAATATGGTACAGTCGCCACGACTTTGTGAAGACGGAAAATTAATTAAAACCAATGTAAGGTGCAGGACATGTTCAAGGAAATGTGTTCTGAAAACATAAGCTCCTGTGAACGTCGGCATCTGCCCTTCAGTCAACCAAAAATATTCCTAAGGAAATAAACCGTCACATGATCTTAAAAAAAGAATTGAAATCCAAAAATAAAAAAAATTCTCCTCCTCCAAAAAAAATTACATAAAAAAGCATTAAAAAAAAAATGGAAAATATGAAAATAAATTTCTCAAAAAAAAAAGATAGTTTTCATTTGTTGATATGTTTTCAGAAAAAGAAATTTTATTACAAAAATCTTATGAAAAAAATATTTTTACAAAAAACATTCAATTCAGAGATAAAAAAAAAACTTCCCCTTAAAATTTTCAGTTATTTAAAAAATAAATGTATATTCATAAAATTTATCATAGGTTTATGTTACATTTTTATTTATTTTCCCGTTTTCTTCATTTTTAATGGTGTTTTTTTTTTTTTTCTAACATTTTAAAACTTGTTCAGTGCTAGTCATATTCATGTGATTTTACCGTAAGCTGCCGGGATTTGCAGGGGCAACCTCACAAAAATATGTGTTAATAAATGCAGAAGTACCAAATTTTCTTTATGATTTAAAAAATATTTTAGGTCATCAAATCATAAGTGATTTTTCGTTTCAGAAGGGATTAGTTTCTTGTTTATAGGTCATCGGAAATAATAATTTATACTCATTGTTTTCATACCTTGTTATACGAGGGCATCTCACCGGGGAATGCCGACGGGGCTGCCCAGGCATTTTTTGCTGACTTCTTAATCCAACTTTCTGACCTTATCCTGCCTTGAAGCAGCTTATCCTGCCTTGACAGAGTTCAAAATAGACTTCGTAGCCTAGTGAGGGATGCCCTTTTCTCTGCCCTGCAACCTCTTTCCCACAGAAGAGATGTTGTAAGCCTGTCTCTACTTTATCATTATTTTCAGGGCAAGTGCTCATCTGAGCTTCAATCTATGCCCACCCCCTTTGCCTGATTTTCACAAAAAACTTGTCTAGTTGAAACCACTATCAATAATTTACCTCACTCTTTATCTGTGCCTAAATCTAAACATAGATTCCACAAACAAAGCTTCTTTTTTAGAATTGCATGCTTGTGGAACTCTGTTCCATTTTCTTGCTTTTAAACTGACTACAGTATGGTAGTTTTTCAAGTCTAATGTGAACAAGTTCTTGATGAGCCGTCTCCTTAAGTAATCTAATTTACCAAATTTCCACTAGTAACAATAACTACGATATTTTCCCATTGAATACTGTACACTCATTAATTCTTATCCTCGAGTGATCTCCGGGCCTTGATAAGTGGTGACTCCTTTGTAAAAAAATATATATTTATTAGTACAAGAATTTAATAAAATGTTAAAAAACAATTTAGCAAGAGTTAAAAACATTCATTTTTTAGAAAGGAAACCCAAATAAAAAATATATATTTGTGCATGTGTGTTTTTGTCATTTGGTAAGTAAAAACATGCCGTTTTCTAGCTGAACAAAACCAAGTTAAAGTTATGAGGGGTAAGTGAGAATGCAAATAGTTGAAACCAATTTAGAACAAAACCTCTATAATAAAAAGTAATAAGTTAGATGATAAACAGATGGTAGAATAAGGAGATAAAAAAATACAAAGTATGGAATAAATTAATATAAGAAAAAAAGATTATAGAGTTGTAATAAATGATAAAGGTATAAAAAACACAAAGTTAGTACACATAGGAGAATTAAAAAAAAGATGTAAGAAAATGGAGTATAAAATATATAGAGCGAAATCAAATGAAAATACGACAATAAGGAAAATTTACAGGAGGAGCAAGATTATGTTATAATTAGCAAAGTTATTAGGAAAAGAAGAAAAGAGATTATTTTTATTTATTTATTTTTTTTTTTACACGGTGGTCACCACTTATCAAGGCCCGGGAGCCACTGAGGGATAAGGGTTATTGCAAGTACAGTATGTTAGTGTGGAGATTTAATGAAGTGTTTACTTAAGAGGGCGGTTCATTAGGAATTTGTTAATGTTGGACTTGAAGACATCCAAGTTGTAGTCAGGTGGGAAGCAGGCAGACGGAACAGAGTTCCACAGGCGTGCAGTTCTAAGAAAGAAGCTTTGTTCATGGAATCTACGTTTTGATTTAGGCACAGATAAAGAGTGGGGGAAATTTTTCACAGTGGATTCAGCTAGACGGATGTTTTTCGTGAAGGATTGGCAAGGGGGGGGGGGGACCAGAGATTGGAGTTCAGACGAGCACCTGCCATGGAAATAACGATAAAACAAGGATAGGCTCGCAACGTCTCTTCTGTGGGAGAGAGGTTGCAGGGTAGAGAAAAGGGCATCCCCCACTAAGCCACGAAGTCTATTTTGTACTCTGTCAAGGCAGGATAGGCTGTTTTTAGCAGCTCCTGCCCAGATATGGCAACAGTATTCCATCCTTGGACGAGATTCTGCATGCTTACCAAATATAAGGAAGAATCTCGTGGTAAAAGACTTTGTGATAGACCTCCAAAATGTTGGACTGACCAGATCTGCAATGATATTTCCTTTGCTAATTGTAAAAATATTAACAAAGTGCCAAACAGTATCGAAGAATTACAAGTAATCTTTAAGGATCATGTCTGTTAAACGAGATGGCCATCTGATATCTTGTTTCATGTAAAAACTGAAACAAATACGAGACCAACACACTCGAAAATTTTACCTCGCAATGGCTTGAGAAAGAAATATTTTCATTTTATAAATTAAAGTTTTGAAACCTGTGAAAGAATTACATTTTACACGTCAGTAAAATTTTTGGAAACCTGACTTTTTGAAAATGTTATGACTTTTACACAAGAATTTAACTTTTTGTAAATGTTTTTTTTTTTTTTTGAAATCCATGAAAAAATTAGTTTGGACATATTTTATATCTCAATTAAATATTGTTTCGCTTTCTCTCAGTTTCGGCTTTTACATAAAACCCGACATCAGGTGGCCATCTTGTTTGACAGACCCGATCTTTAAGGATTACCAGATTGTGTACCCAAGAAGAATGATGCAGTAAAGTGGTGCGTAAGGATAAAAATGTGGCATTACATGAATAAATATGTTTCCATTTTAAGTAATGCCGAGTGTTTACATCAGATTTGTCTCACTTTTGAGAGGTGTTAATACTAAGAAACTGCAGTAAACTTATGGAAAGTAAATTTTGTGTGTTAAAATATTAGAAAACGTAAGGAAACTCTTAACTCAGAACGTTCGCCAGCTTGTATTTAATAGCAACGTCAATATGGACTCTAGCAATAACATCAAAATGGACTCGATCAGTAATGCTAATATGAACTATAACAATAACCTCAATATGGACTCTACTGGTAATGCCAACACAAAGTCTTAATGATAAAATCAACATGGAAAAAGAAGGACCTACAAAGTTACTGATGAATAATTTGTGTAGTCCTTATATCGTTCTTAAGCAAGTGCGTTCTCGTACCTCAAGGGAGAGCACACACACACACACACACACACACACACACACACACACACACCGTTCTCGGACGCTTCCATGCATGCCTATCATAATTTATTATTTCTGAAAAGATTGTCATAATTTCGTTTCATATTTCAAAATATACTTTCAGTTTTTATTTTTATTTTCCTTTTTTTTTTTTTTTTTTTTTTTTTTTTTCAAATTCCTTCTACCCTAGCTGAGAATTGAACTCTTACCTTTTTAAATAAGTTTGCTGGTCACTTTTAATTATAGTATTAGATTCCACATGAAATCTGACACTTATTTCTACTCGTGGCCAACTTATAGCTGATATCATTTTGATATAATGCACAAACTAACTTCCTCTTTTAATATAGAGATTTTGGCTCTGTGTGTGTGTGTAGCCATAAAAAGTACCATGTTCTTGTATAAATATACACACACATTCCACATTCCAAAGTCATTAGGTATCCTGCTAGTGCCTTTCTAAAAATATGGAATTGGCTGTAAGGATTTTTTTTTCCTTTCTATTTCCCAAATATCTGAGTAGGTGTTGCTAAAATCTTTTCTGTTTTGGGAAACTCCGACCCCCCCTTCCATCACCCTTGAATATACTACACCTTTATAGCCCTTCTTATTAGCAAATGGTCTCACTAAATTGTTTATTCATAGGAACGCCTTGCATCTTTCTCTCTCTCTCTCTCTCTTTGCACACATGAAAATCTCTTGGAAGAAATTGGATTTTGAAAGTGAAAAAAAAAAAAAAGAAAAGAAAGCTGAATGTAATATTTCATTTTGTAGCTATTTTTAATTAGATCTGCAAGCTGTGGCATACAGAAGCGAGGTGTGATTGGGTCGGTGGCCCCATGCATTCTTATTGGTGACGGGTTGTGGTCATCCAATCAAATTTATCTCTCTTTCCCATAATATTTCTCAGTAGTACTAGGATCTATACTCTAATCTTTAGGGCATAGGATCAAGGAGTTGGCTCCGTGCATCACTAGACCGTTACTTTGTATGCCACTGTTTGCAAGGCTTGATTTCAAATTAATAAGAATTATAGAAATTTTAATGGAAAAAATTCAAGAAGCAAAGAGAAATATTCATTTTCATGATAATTTAGCTGTGATTCTTTTCTATGACAGGGGCACAAGAGCAAAATAATTTAGATGGGGAAGAGTATGAAGTCTAATATTTTAACCTTTGATTCTAGCAAGAATTTACAGAAATTGCTTCTTTCTAGGTTTAAAAATTTAAGTGTCATTATATACTAAACACAAATCATGCTTAATAAATAAAAATTATTGTTTTACTTCATTTTTTTCCTGTTTTAAATATGAACAAAAGGGGGATAATGTGCTATTTTAAATTTTTCACGTTTTTAAAGTTATTTTTTGGTGGCGGTGTTTTTTCAATTTTGAAATTAGCAACCATTTGACAAAAGTTCTTGTGTTTGGCCCAGTAAAAGTGGGGATAACAACTGTTAATCCACTTCAATAAATAATCTACATACTATTAACCAAAGTATTTTCATTTTCACTGTAAATTAACCCTAATCTGCTACAATGGTGTTGTTACATTTTAACACTCGGACCCCATACATTGTATCTGAGACAGTCCCAAGGAAACAATCAAAAGTAAGAAAATCAACTCTGCTTTTCTTTTAAGTTTTAACAAAAGACATTTATTACTGATACTTTCCAATAATGAATTGCATATTGCTTTATGTTTCGTTTGCTATGTAGTTAACAAAATCCTGCCATCTCAACACAGGCTTAAGTCACTCATGGCCACAGTTCGCATGTTTATCTTACACCAACAAGCGCCATTTTCTGTTCTCACCATGTGGTGCATTTTTTTCCTCTTCTCTTCCTCTGCTGTGACGTCAATTTGCCCACTGACTCAGTCATTTGCATATATGTCATGTGGCTACTGCTGCTGCAGATACAAACGCTAATGGCTCTATTACACCCTGACTCAACAATGACAAAGTTTTAAGTTGAAAAATCTGTTTAATTCCATAAGTATTGTGTAGACGTACCAGAAAAAAAAAGAACCTACCTTTCTTCTCCCAATCAACACAGTTATCTCCCACTTTCAAGCCTAAAAATTATGGATATACTTTTACAGTTAAATCATGCAAGCGGTGTTGCTCGAGATAGAATATAAAATTCCATCTCGGGCAACACTGCAACACAAATCCTTCTAGTTCTTAATAAATTAAAAAATGCTGACATGTTTACTATTATCTACTATTACACTGGACAACACAACACTAAGTGATTTCAGATTATTTGAATGTACTGAATTAAAAAAAAAATATATATAAATTATGATGTACCGAAATGGAATTATTTCATTTTTTTAAATGTATTTCGTGAAATTTGAATTGCATAATTTATTTTTATTTTTAGTGATATTAGCGCAAACACTTCCTCCTACAGTAAACCTTTATTCATGACTGGCAATTCAGCCCGATTTTGTTCAGGCCCTATGTACTATTCATACCTTTATGTGCATGCATATATATATATATATATATATATATATATATATATATATATATATATAGACTCTTGTCCCGGTAACTTACATCTAAAATTTCAAGTGTTTAGATGCAAAATTGGTGGAGGAGTTTGGTAGAGTCTGCAAAGGTCAACTCTGTAAAGTTTGACCTCTTGACAGCCAATTTTTTTCCACAAAACTGATTAAAAGGCTTGCTACATGTCTGAATAACTTATGTAAAATTTCAAATGTTTAGACCCAAAATTGGCTGAATAGTTTGCTAGAGACCGTAAATGTCAAATCTTTTGAACTTTGACTCCTTGGCAGCCAAATTTTCGGCCAAAAACCGATTAAAAAGCTTCCCTTATGTCGGAATACACTTTATGTAAAATTTAAAATATTTGAAATTGGCTGAGTAATTTGATAGAGACCATAGGTATTTTTTTTTAACTTTGACCCCAATTTTGACTCCTATGCATTTATTATTTTAGGCTCAAATCGAATTAAAAAGTTTGATGCATGTCCAAGTAATTTACATCTAAAATTTGAAGTGTTTTGACCCAAAATTGGTGGAGAAGTTTGGTAAAGTTTTTCAAAGGTCAAATCGTTGAACTTTGACCCTTTGACAGCCAAATGTCTGGCTGAAAACTGATTAAAAAGATTTTTCCAAATCTCAATTCTCCTTATTTCAAATCTCGAGTTTGTAGACTGAAAATTGGCAGAGTAGTTTGGTAGGGAAATGTACACACACACAGACACCCACAGACAATTTCACTTTTATAGATGTATGTATAGATTTATTATTATGCATTAAGGTCGTGTATTTTGAGGAACAATTGTATTCAAACGTGAGTATCAAATCTGAAGAAACAAAATATTTTTGTTAAAATGCATCAAACTTGTAGTAGTTGTAGTGAAGAATGTTATATTAAGAAAACAATTATACCAGAAAAAAGTTCTTGTCATAGTTAAGTTCATTTGTTTAGTTTTAAAGTTTTCACAAATGGTTATTTGCACTATCACATTAAAGGTTCCAAAAATAATCAACCATCAGATGTCTATCCCACTTCCCTCTATACCGTTCCTCTATATCCTAATTGAGTCGTTCTTTCTTCATCACTTTGATCCAAATGTTTTCTGGAAATGATCATTATTATTTTCATTATTTTTTTATTAGATAAAACTTTTGTTATACCGGAAATAGAATTGCATTTTCTCTCGAATGCTTTTTCATAGATTTCAGCTGTATTAAATTCTATATTATCTCAAATTAAAGGATTGCATTTTGCCATCTCTTCTTTTATATCAGCTCATAATCTTCTATCCAACAGTAAGCATTACTCATGCCTAGGGCTATGACAACAGCATATTCTTTTCATTGTTTTGACTCTTGAGTATATATCCGTTAATATCTTATCTGTTTTTATATAGACTGATGTGGTTCTCGATTGATTGACTGTGTCTTATTGTGTTGGATATATACTTGAGTTAAAAGAATGAAAAGAATATTCTGTTGTCACAGCCCTACTCATGATTTATCTCTTTGCTTCATTTTACTTCAGTTGAAGTTCTCAGAAATCAAGGGGACTCCTTCCTAGGATTAACATTTGGTTTCTTTATGAGGTACATAGATATTCGAATATTCCATTAAATCTGCATCTCAAATCCTCAGTTAGTAAAGCAATTAAGAACATTTTCTCTCTCCAATTAACCAATTAAATATGATCTACCTTTCTTGTGGTCTCTGGTCTTACTGGATTTTATAACAAGAAAACATTCAGTCTGGCAGTAAGCTTAGTGCTGTTACTATAGGCAACATCACTTGTTCACTGACAATCTTCCAAGACTCACTACTGAGTGAAAAATATCTTTTGAACTTTTTATAATAAAATTAACAAAATAAAATTATTTAAACAATAAAAGTTTAATAAAATATACTTTTTTTTTTTTTTTTTTAACGAAGGCTGTTTACAAAATCAGCTGAAGAAATCAAAATGTTTATACCTTCAAGTATCAACATAAAATTTGCTGCATATTTTGAATTACACTTATTTTAAAATATACAGAAAAATTCTTTGATTTACGTAGTTGTCACAGAATGGGGATGTCATATTCTAAAAATCATGTAGGTTTGGCTAGTAACTTTTCTATTTAGCTTGTAAACAAAAATATTTAATTGTCAAAGGTCAACTAAGGATAAATTTGTTCATAGAGCCCTGACTTAGATCACCAAGGTTTTCTGGGAACGATCATGATGGCCATGGAGGTAGAGCAGTTTATACACAGATTCTTCATAATTGTCAGCTCTGTGGCTTACATGAAAATTTTGAACAACTGATTTCCAAGCAGAACATTTAATATTAGTAATTGAATTCCCAAATGTTGGATCGTTTTGATGAATGCGCTTATCAAATATACCAGTTTTAAGTTTTTAACTGCTTAAGCCAAGAAACGTTTTGCATATATGACAAAAATAATTCTGTCTTCAAAGAATGTCTTGATGAGTTGTTTTCTCAGCCCAAATTTTATACGAAAAATAGTAACATGATTTTATTTCTTTCAACAAGTCGTTCCTTACTGATGATCTCAAATCTACAAGTTTTTCTCACGGGACAACTTTTCTTCACCCAATCTTGTGCTTTATTTTTACTGTCCAACAGACACAAAAGCAAAGATATTTTTAATGACCAGACTTTTACCTCAACAAAAAGGTTCACCATTTTCAATCTCCACAAATTATCCATTGGAATTATGAGTAATGCAATTTAAAAAAGTTTTATTTCACATTTTCTTTTCTTCATTTTCATAGAATGTTAAATAGGAAATACTCACATATTTTTTACCATCATGTAAGAGTAGACATTTTTATACTTCTTTTAAAAACTCTACAATATAACTTAATATGATTTTTATAAAAGCTATCAATTCTTCTTGAAATGGCGGAAATTTGCTTAAAAGCATATTACAGTTCTCTCAAAGGAATCGAGTAGAAATACACGAAAATATCAATTTCAAAAACAAGTAACCTTGACCTAATCTAGCAATAGAGACTTGATATTTTATTTCCACAGCTCCAAGTTACCCAGAATAAATAAAATACTTATTCTGGCTTAAAATACATTGTCATACTTTTTAGCAGACAATGGGGGTGTAAATTGACTAGTGTTATTTTATTTATTGTGAGATCAACATTTGCTGCTCTAAGGTGTTTTCCCTTTATACATTAATAGCAAAATATACATACTCAAATAAACTTTAGTTGTGGGATTGCGTTTTAAAAATTATGCTTGAATTTTTATGATTAACTGTAATTTATAATTAACTGCGCAAGTAATCAATTTCTTCCTTAGTTGTCTATGTATTTCTCTTGTCCTCCTCTCTCTTTATATTGATTCAATGATTCTATAATATTTCTTAATGTCTCGCTTTTCTTCATTCTCATCTAATTTACATGCATGGCTATACACACCAAAAATGCATATAAATTAGATGGAAAAATAAGTGTCTTTCATTCAATATAATTATTAACAGGGAAGGGGGCGCCCAGCCTTACCCAGGCGTGAAATACGCTTAAATATGATATTTTAATTTGTCCAGATTTTGTATACATTATTATAGAGTTGTGATTTCAGAAGTAAAAAATAAAGTATTTGGGTGCCATCAGCTAGAATCGAAACCTAAACTGTAGCATTCAAAGCTGCTGATGTTGCCACTGTACCATGATTAAAAATAAACTTAGATGAATGTACAAAATGCATAACAATTTTTTCAATTTTGACTCATTTTTGACCCCTTAAAAACTATTTTAACCAATTAAAGACCCATAAAAGATTATTCCATAAAAAATCCAATCATTTGGAGCCCCTAGCACCGCTCTTTGACTTTTAGTTTTGGAGGAGATGGAGTTTGAAAATATGGAGAAAGACAGACACGGACATATAGCCTTTTATATATTAGATAATAAGCCTAGTTGGAAAATTGATTTCAATGGAGTATTGAAGTTGTGTTCTATCTCCCCTAAAATCTTTGGAGTCGGCTTCAATAATCCTGGAAATACGCATGTCTGCATTACATGCTCTCTTTCATATCTCTGGTCGTTCATTTTACTGTTTCTTTTATGCATCTTGCATAAACTAATTTTCATAGTTTGCGTTACTTACACGTGATCATCAAATACAAAAGCTATGTCATCATTTTAGCTCTTTTTTTTAAAAATTATTTTTT
Organism: Euprymna scolopes; assembly: GCF_053919585.1. Taxonomy (NCBI): domain Eukaryota; kingdom Metazoa; phylum Mollusca; class Cephalopoda; order Sepiida; family Sepiolidae; genus Euprymna; species Euprymna scolopes. Next base: position 45,259,171 of record NC_136485.1, read on the forward strand.
CCTTATGTGAATTGACACCCATGCTAGTCAGGTAAGCTACGATTTGCCCTAAACTCTCTCCTGATCTCATTATCACAAACAGAGCAGGGAGATAGTATTATTCTTTGTCAGGTACTTTTTTAAAGAGGAATAATGCAGGCCGTACTCTTGTGCGTACTCTCATCTGCGGGTCGGCTTTCAATAGACACCTCATCAGTTGGGAGATTATAAGCATCTGAATCCAGATAGATTAGCTGCTCACTATCCTCAGAATCATTTTCTGTCACTTGACAAGTACGTCCATATTACTGGTCGAAGATATTTAATATGCCGAGCCACCCCATTAACTTTAACACATAGCAGGCTGATCGCTTCAGTAACGCACCCCATGTTATATTTTGTGCATCTGCCACATGGATTTTTAACCCAAACGACCTCTTTCATACTTTCCTCCAGTCACTTCTGGTTTGGGCAGTTGGTTAGATTCAACACCTTTGATTCAAACATGATATCTATGTAACACATCAGCTGGTGCGATGTAAGGTTAAATGTCATCCTTTAGGCTGACGTTGTGCCAGTAGACCGTCTCCAATATTGAACAATTTTTTTCTGTCTGCAATGATCTTAATGGTCCTATGACTTCATTCTACAATCCTATTCCACTCGGTGAGTAGGCACATCGAAACCGCAGATGTACGTCCCAATTGTTTGCAAATTCTTCAAACTCTTTACTGTTGAAAGCAGTGTTGTCGGTCAGTATTTTCATCGGCGGGCCTTGCTCAAGGAAAATATTTTCCAACTGTTGTATAACAGTGGCCACATCTGTCCAACACAGTGACCGCCATATTGTAAATCTAGAAGGGCCACAGTCGAGGATAGTTAGAAAATTCTCACCATTGTGGTGGGTTATGTCCATTGTTAATCTGCTCCAGTTGTTCTTCACGCTGAATTTTCTTTTTTCCAGTTAACAGGTGTTAGATCTATTGATCGATAAGTTTTGAAGGCTTTCCCAACAGATTTAGCAGTCTCTTTGGACACTTGCAGGTCAACCAACCTGACAAGATATAAAGTTCATTTCACACCTGGATGTCCACTTTGATGATGGATGTCAGCCACCTGATCCTCATCCACTTGTCCTACTGTTGCACAACTCTGAAGCACTGGCTCTCTTCCTTCCTTGAGTAGACCCATCCAGCTGTGTGGTACTTTGGTGAGACTATCTGCATGGTTCTGACAGGATTTCATGAGTTTTACATCAATGGCCATATTCTTTCACCAGCGATTGCAGGGTTCCTAACCATTGCCTGATGAACAGCTCACCAGCTGCTCTCGTGTTCATATGTGCTTTTCTAGTTAGTGTCAGAAATCCACCAGTGCAAGCACACCAAATCAGTGACCAAGTGTAACACTGTGACTTCCCACTGAAGGGCCAAATTCACTCTTTTGAGTGCCACACAAGTTCAGCTATCTGTTGAGCCTCATTTGTTGGATGTAGCCAACACGCATCCTCAGTGACTCATTTCCAACCAACTTGCATCAAGCCAGACTGTAACTTCTTTACCGTCCATACACCAGTCTCCTCCAATGAGATCCACTTCTCTTACTTTGTTCAAAATTTCTGCCATTATGTGACAGAGAGACGTGTTTTTGATTCTGTCATCCCAACCCTTTGTTACTGGCATTTGATAAATGCAACTGTACATATGGGGAAGTGAGAAAATACATGCAGATGGATCAATTCATCAGGGATTTCTGGAATTGTACTTCCTCGTTCTATCGAAGAGTTTCATTTTTTTCCCAGACTTACAAGCCAAGAACTCTGACTCCATCTCTCAGTTGTACTGGATCCTTGAAACCCAAACCATAGTCTAAAAAATGTTGCTGCGCGTGTAATGCAGGAACTACACTTTCATTAATGAAAATATCATCTACATATGTTGATGTGGCCTTTTTGATTGCATGGTCTTCAGATATGATAGCGTCTATGACAGACTTCATAATAAGTGGAACCACATTCAGCCCAACTCCCAACCGCGTAAGACAAAAGCATTGGCTCCTGAAAATAACTTATCAACATGGATTAGAAGATTTATAAGCGACAGCTTGACTCCTTGTTGCTGCTACTCTCTTAGTTTCTGCACACACACACTTCTGCATTGGCAGTGAAAGCATCTACAAATTCGTTCAATTCCAAGTAGTCAAGCACCAGATGCATCTTTTGCTGCTACTTTTGCATGACTACCATTAAGAGAATTAGTTCTCCTTCTGAATATCGCACCAACAATCCATTCTGCTGCTATTGTTGAATCTCGTTTTCATAGGCATCCCTGGCATAACATAGTGTTACTCAGTTTACTGGGAGACTGTTTGCCCATTTCCACGATGCAGTTCATTCTTTGTTACTGTGATCCTGTCATGCTGTTAGTACTTCTGCTGACTTCCGCTTTCAAAAGCGACAAACGGCTTTACTCACTAGAGTCTGCAAACACCCAAAATCGATCAACGCGTACATTCTTGCTCATCTACACATATTTTCATGGAAGGGAGCTTTTTAGTGTTCAGTTGGTTGGAAAGGAGACTAATGCTAATGCCTCCTCCCCTCCGGCGTTTCCCTGGCACTGTGATGCTATATATCCAAGGTCACTGCATCTGAAGCAACGTATCTCACAATGGACTTTGTGCATCCAACTGTCCGGTCTCTCTTGGCGATTCTGTAAGCAGTCCTTTGCCAAGTGGTTGGGACCACCACACCTGTAGCAAGCAAATTTGATTCTGAAAGTGTTCGTCTGGTGGTGGCAGCAGCAGCCACTTTTGAAAGGCTTTTGTTGTCAGTCATAACAACTCTTGTTCAGGTCAAGTTGTTCTGCATTTATCGTTTTCATCCTAGATGAAGCACGTAATATGTCTGACATGTTGCAGTAGTCCAGAAACGAATGAGCATGTTAACCAACATTCAGACAACGCCCCCCCCCTCCCCCAACTAACGTGGCGAGGCGTCACAGCTCAGCAAAAAACTCTCCATCATCTCATCAGGGCAAAGTTGTCAGGCGATAAACTGACCATATGCATTAAATGCATCAGTAGCATACGCGGTTATAAAGGTCTGCTTGATCTGTTCTGCATCTGCTTTCTGCTTCATACTAAGTTGTCTGTATATGACTGCAGCTCCACCTTGCAATCTCAATGGCAGGATGCGATCACACATAAGTTTCACGTTTTCGATCCGCTCAATAATGGGCATATCAGCTGCAGCACCACTAAAATCTGGAATCAACCGGACATCAAAAATCTTGCACTCCATCGGCGAAAGTTAATATAAAACCAAAATAGCTTCTAGTTTGAAAATTGATTTCAGCAGAGTTTTAAAGTTGTGTTCTATCCCACCTGCGATCTTTTGAGTCGACTTCAATAATCTTGATAATACATGCGTCCGTTCGCATAACACGCTGTCTTTCAACTCGCTGGTTGTTCATTTTACTGTTTCTTTTATGCATTTTGCACAAACAAATTTGCATAGTGTTTGCATTACTCACACGTAATCATCAAATACAAAAGTGACGTCACTATTTTAGCTTTTTTTAAAAAATTATTTTTTCCTCAAGCGAATTAACATGACACCCTCGCTAGTCAAGTAAGCTACGATTTTCCCTACAATAATAATACTTCAATACATTAGAAAACAAAAACAATAATTGTGCCCTCTCTCTCTTTTTCTTTTTTCTGTACTTCTCTGTTTGAAAATACTAACTTCCTGACTTAAAACATTTTACTTTGGAAAAGAAACTTTTCAAACAAGTTACATTTTATTTTGGAAAAAAATTTTTTTCAAAAAAGTGACAACATTTTACTTTGGAATGCGTTAAGAAAATATTTTTCCACGTAGGATCCCCTATAAACTGCTTTTTAAGATCAAATATGTTTTAAGAAAAAAAAGTTTCTGACCTTAAATGATCCTTTAGAGGTTGATAGGCCATTAAACACAACTAACTTTAATACATAATAAGTAGCAATTCAGCTAATATAGAAGCAAAAACTTATTTTTGTTATGAAATTTCAAATAAAATCAAAGTAAAATAATGGCTGTGACCCGAAGAGTCACACTTAATAAAACAATTTCGATGTTTATCTCAATTTCAATAAAATTGCTGATTTTGTTCTAAATTTCTGATTCCAATACAATTACTGATTTTGATTCTTTTAAATATTCTAAATATTTAATTATATATATATTTAATCAATTTTCAGATATACAGCTATAATTGATGCAATATGTGCATATATTATCACAAACATATAAATACACTTGTGGGGTTGGATCTATAAATTTTGGCTTTACTGGAAGTTGAAAATATATATTTTTCATTTTATTAATCAATCAAGGTTCAAAAACAGTCGCCAACCTGATAGGTCCTGAACTGTCATCTAAGCTTCAGCCTCTGTCCCATCGACAAAATGTAGCATCCCTCTGCATGTTCTACAAGTACTTTAACGGTGAATGTTCCAACAAACTGCAAGCACTTGTTCCCCCTTGACGTAAATACCCCTGACAAACCTGACAAGCAGCAAAATCTCACCCCTTCACAGTTTAAATCACTAGATGTAAGAGAGCCTTCTACTCCAGTAGTTTTTTCCCCAGAACCGCTAGACTTTGGTATTCCCTTCCGGGTTCCTGCTTCCCCAACTGTACTGATATGCAGAAATTTAAGTGTAACGTGAAATGACATCTTGCTGGCCAACTTCCCACATAGTACCCCTGTAGCTTATGTCCCTGATAGTAGCCCCCTACATCAAAGTGGCAATGTGCCTTGTTTGGGGTGGAAATGTAATAAAAAAGTAAAAAACAATTCAGCAATAGGAAATTTTGTTTTAAACAAAAAGGTCGAGTATTATTTTGTGCCTCCTTCCTAAGTGATTTTCTCACGTGCCTACGTCATAAAAAAGTATCAGAAATTGTATTTGTTTTATTTTCCTGGAGGATCATCTAGACAGCCGTGCAGATATATTCTTAAAAAAATGAGGTAGATGAAAGGAGTTTCTCTAAATATTACAGCAACCTTTCAGCATTTACATCTACCCAAAGTTAAGTGACCATATGTTTACATGTATTCCATACGTTTAATTACGTCAGCATGGAGAATTATCCTGCTTTGGTACTACGAGGCCATTATCTAAGGCATTTTTTTTTTTTTACTTGAGAGTCGCCACTTATCAAGGCCTGAAGGTCACCAGAGGATAAAAGTTAATGAATCGAAGGTGGTGGTGTAGTAATTATTAATGGTGTAAATTGGGTAGAATTTGATTATGAGAACGGCTCAGCAAGAACTTGTTTACATTAGATTTGAAGGCTACTATGTTGTATTTAACTGGTAGCAGACCAAAGGCATGCAGTTCTGGGAGTCTGCTTCAGCCATAGATAGATTAGATTTATAGATAGTGATGGAAGTGGTTGTAGCTAGTCGACTGCTTTTATGAAAGTTTTACAAGGGGGACCATAGATTGGAGTTCAGTCAAGCACTTGCCATGATCTCATTTGCATGTGAGAATTTGTTTATTTTCAAGGAGAGTAGAGAGTGGAACTTTGGATTACTTTGACAACCTCTTAACTCTTGTTGCCCATATTTTGTTCTTTAGTCCTCATATTCCATGAGCAATGTTTCTGACAAAGGAGGAAGGGTTGCTGTTTTCTGGATCAGATTATTCCATCCAACACTTTGCGTTGACAAGGTTTTGACCTTTTTTAGCTCCTTACATTAAGTAGTTTAATGCTTTGTCTGGAGTGACTTCCATAAAAAATTACTTGACGTATATTATGGTGCATTTTGTATCTATAAAGAGTGCTTACTTAGGGAAGCCAGATACCGTCATTTTAAACAGCCCTCATGTTTTATTTTGCTGTAGCAAGGGGGGGGGGGTCGCAGGTAACTGTCCTGTTTGTGACGGAGACATTTTTTATTTTTTGTTCAATTTTGTCGAAAGTTTCATCATTAGTAGTCATCAGGGTTCAGACAAAGAATTTGTTTTTGACATTTAACAAACATTCACATTGTCCAAACCTACTCGACAAACAATAACGAAAATTCAAAATTACAGAAAAATTAAACTAGCCCCCCCCCCTACACCTTAATCCTTGACAAATCTCTGCAGATTTGAAACGAAACTTAATGTAGAATCCTCTTTCACCTAAAATCCAAGGTAGACTATATATATATATATATATATATATATATATATATATTATATATATACCATTACATAAGTCACTTTGTGTGGATGTGTGAGTTCTTTCCTCATAGATTCTGAAATAGCTGAGCCTATCTTTTGCAAATTTCCCACAAAGGTAGTTTATGTCTGGTAGTGTACTTAGATATGTTTTGTACTGTAGAAAATTGCACAATTTCTGCTTTAATTTTGTGGGTTCCATTATTTATTTATATATATATATATATATATATATATATATATATATGCTACTATAGTGAATTCAAGAGGGCAAGTTGATGACTTACTGACTAAATAATTTTTTAACGAATGATAAAAAATAAAAATAAATTTTTTTTATGTATAGTTTTAAAGGTTAAAAAACTTCCAAGACTACACACACACACACACACACACATATATATTCACCCCCAACGAGTTATATTGCTTCTGAGACATTAGGGGCAGTTTAAGCGGGAAGTTGTGCAGTGAAATATCTGTTCTTATTACATTATGTTAGTCAAATTATCATTTACATTATGTATGTCACAATTTGTTTATCTCTTTCTTTGTAATGTGTTCCCATACTTAGAATCATAACAGTATTCAGTGGTGTATGTCTGCCCACCAGATATCCTCTGTCTCCTCATAATGATTTATGTTGAAAGCTTGTGCATGTAATTATTTTTGTTGTGGGGGTATAAAGTTTCATCATGTATTTTTTTTTTTTTTTTTTTACACAGTGATCACCACTTATCAAGGCCCGGAGGCCACTCAGGGATAAGGGTTATTGCAAGTACATTACGTTAGTGAGGTGATTTGCTGAAATGTTTACTGAAGGGGGCGGTTCATTAGGAATTTGTTAACATTGGACTTGAAGACATCCAAGTTGTAGTCCGGAGGGAAGCAGGCAGACAGAACAGAGTTCCACAGGCGTGCAGTTCTAAGAAAGATTTATTTTCAAGAACTATTCTTATTTTGAAGATATTTACATGATGTAAAAAAACATCTCACTTCAATACAAATAAAGCCGTAGTTTTGTATGTGTTAAACCATTAGTCTCATTCTCATCTAATTTAAAATTTGTTTTATTAAATAACTGTATATAGATTAAAGCAATCTCAAATATTACATCTATAGTATCTTTTTCATAGACTATATATATATATATATATATATATATAATTTTAGAACCAATTCTCTATTGATTATTATCCAATACATAATGATTTCAAAAGGTATAAAGAAAATGAAAAAAGTGTGCAACAGGTCCAAATATATCAAATTTCAACTCTGCAGACTGCATATTAAGAGAGGAGTTTGGTTGAGACTTTTTACGCACACACTGACAAGGCCACTTATATATACAGTAGAACTCCGAGATATAGTAGCCCTAGGATATGTTTTTTTCAGGTTACAATGTGGAATACGATGGTTTTCCGGCCCCTAATTGCGGTATTTGCCTTACAGTGTTATTTATAATGTTATTTGATTATATACATCTGTATTATATACAGTGCCATATTTTATTACTAATTTTTATTGCCGTATCCAGAGGTTCTAATATATATATATATATATTTCCGTATGCTAGGTTTTCATCTGGAAACTTATGAATAAATAGAATTCAATGTAATAGTTTAATAAAACCAATTATCTAATTAGAAACCATACAAATAATTTATTAACGCTCGTTTATAAAAAAAAAATATGAAAATTAGTTAACTTTTATGTAGTCGGTCACACATCCTTGACGGAGTATAAGAAGTTTAATCTAATAAATAATCTAATAATTTTTAAGTAGAATAAGTAGGCTTTTAATATCAATGTCAGAGCAAGAAAATATTCAACTCTAGAGGAATATATATATATATATATATATATATATATATATATATATTATAGACCAAAGGTAAATAGTTGTCTACAGTATATGTATATAGATATATATTATGGACTACTATTTACCTTTATTAATAAAGCATTGCTAATTTTGTAAAATTAATCCTCCATTAGGATATTTAAAAATGATTCTTCAGACAACTGTTCCCATCTTAAGTGTTATTTTCACGTTTCAGTGGATGTAACCTCTGACCTTCTTCAGGTCTATTTTGTAGAACTCTGGAATGTTTCTGTCAAACTCTGCAATACACGTGATTTCAAACAGAATCTCTTTATTTACATCACCTGGGTAGCATGTGCTCATTCCTTCAGTCATGACTCAATAAAGGTCCTAAGTAATTCACAATTGTATTTTTTAGTCACTCACACTGAGAATTGAACCTTCAGCTTACAGAAGAATATCACCTTACAATTGAATCTTGTCACATACTTCAACCATTGCACCACGGGTTCTGCATGTTGGACAAGATACACCTGAAGAAGGTCGGAGGACTAATATGTTGTTAAAATAACACTTGAGATTAGAACAGTAGTCTGAAGAATACAAATGATACAATTAAATTGTTTGAATCAATGATCTTAATAATGTCATTTTCCATACATGAGTGCAGACCAATTCAAATGGCTTTAGCAACGACCCAACATGCATGTTGACCTCCTTTAGATGAGTTTATTAATACAACAATTTATAAAGATACTGAGGATGGGACTAGGTCTTTTTCTTTTTACTAACTACTAGTATGTAGGAGAGGGTGACCCTGTTTTAATATTATAAAAAAAAAAGCATGATGTTAAGAAAAATTGGAAAAACCAATACAAAGCAAAACAGCGAACAAACGTAAAAAAAGGAAAAAAAAAAAGGTGTAAAAGAGGAAAAAAAGTTTAGGTAGAAAGATAGGCTCGAACCTGAAATATCGAGGCTAAGGCAAAAAAAAAAATGTTACCCCTACGCCAAAGAGACATACACTTAATAACAGATAAAATTAAACCTTGTAAAACACTTGCAGGTGGTTGAAACTAACGCGAACGTTTTCTAGGTCAAACATGACGTCATTGTCATAGTAGCAGGAGCAGAGAAAATGAAGGAACGATTTTTTCGGCACCCTTCCCTGTACAAAATTGATGATTTTAAAGTGAAGGAATTAATGTTTTTGGCCAATTTTTCGATATTTGTCGTGCGAAGGTTGGAACTTTAAAATAATACCTATCTGGCGAAAATCTGTGACTCGTGTTGAAGTTTTTGCGAGACATACAAACACACACACATACATACATACATACATACACGCTTTTATATATATACTAACCTGGATGCCCGGCGTTGCCCGGGTGTTTGGAGGTGTGTGTTGAGCAAAAAAAAAAAAGTGGTAGTAGGCAGGCAGGCAGGCTCGAATCCGTACTGCGAAGGAGGAAAAGAACATGAAAAAAAAAGTGACGTCTTTGCTGTTGCGCCCATCACTAAACCGGAAGTTCTGAAGGTTTAAATTAAGGCTAGTCAATTGAAAAGAGGGGATGACTTTCGAAAATATCGATATTTGTTGTCGTGAAAATCCGTTGCATCTGTCGAAAGTGTTGGCAGACATACAACATACGTTTAAACAGACAGGTGAGATTTATATTATAAACTAGCGGGGGGGGGGTACCCGTGTCGAAAGTTTTTGTGAGACATACAAACACAAATACATACAAACATACATACATTTTCGCTTTTATATATATACTAGCGGGGGTACCCGGCGATGCCCGGGTGTTTTGATTTGTGTGGTTTTTGGTAAAGCAAAACTCCAGGGGGGGGGGTTAAAATAAAAAAAAATGTTTTGGTAGGTGAGTATGAGGATCGAACCTGAACCCTTGAGCCAAAGTTGGAAATTAAAATGTGAAAAAAAAACATACGACGTTAACCACTGGGCTATGGAGACATACAAGGGAAACACGTTTGAATTTATTTAACTATTGACAGGCGGCAGCAATAAAAGTTAACTCTGCTGCTTCTATTTGACCTAATTATTGAGGTCAAATAGAAGTCATGCAGTTAACTTGGGTTTGTTTACCCAACTTTGACTGTTTTTTTCCCCCAAGACGTTGGGGAGGGGGCCCCATTGTCCAGATTGAATAGCAATTGTCTGATATGAGAGGAGTTTGGGCCCCACATTGATCAAAGCGAGGAGTTTGGGCCCCACATTGATCAAAGCTGATTGCTTCTGGACGTTTCCCGGTGCGATTGCCGGGAACTTGAATTAGCTTTGAATTTGTTTCGCTTTTTATACGAAAAAGCTGAACGAACACAAGACGGGCTGAAATAGCAATAATTTTGTAAAAATCGACGTAAATAAATATAGAGGCGCCCCGTGTTCCCAAATCGTAGATATTATTATCTCCGGCCTATATAAACAGTTGTAAGTGATCGTAACCCCCCCCTCCCTGGGACCGTGTGCGAGAAAAGCCTTTGCGAGACATACACGAAATGGTCACACACATTTTGTCTTTTATATATATAGATAGATTAAACTTGGATTATAGACTGAATCAATAATATAAACCTTTTAATTTTGTTGGAATATTTGTTTGGTATACAAACTTGATCATCATGTCTCTTACCAGGAAGGCCTCGTCAAATCTTGATGCATTGAAAGTTACATCAGTTGAAACATGAATGTTACATACAAGATAAGAATAGTAATCTGAATAGTTTTGATCATACAAATTATCAGTCCTCCTCTCCAAAATTTCAAAATGACCCTGATATTATGATAAATAAAGGTATTTAAATTAATAAAAAAAATTATCATTTTCAAAAATGCAAAAATTAAATTCTTATAATGTTTCAATTTCTCGATAAATTTGAAAATAAAATTGACATTTTAGGCTTCTATAGAAATTCTATGTATTGATAGTCAATTTTTGTAAGTAGCAAAGTGCTGGTTTTTGTTACTAAATCATTTTCCTTTTTTTTTCTTTTCTTTTTTTTTTTTTTTTAATAATTTTGCATATTTTTCAATTCGATATCCTAAAGACTTTAATTTACAGATTATTTTTAAAATAGTTCCAGAAAACTAATATTTATCTTTCAAGGGATTTTTAGAATAAATTTAAGGTTTAAATTTAGATTAATTTAATTTTTTTTTTAGTCACAGTAATGACATTTTTTATTATTACTTTTGTTTGCACATGTAAAAAATAATTTTTTAAATACAATCAAAAAGTAATTGGAAACGTAGTAAAAAATGTTATAAACTGGTTTTTATAACCATAAGGACTATGATTATAAAATCCAGTTTATAATTTTTTACTAAATCGCAGAAATCAAGAGGAGATAAGTCAGCTTGGCATTTAACCAAAAAATAATGCATCATATATTGACAAAATACAAAAACTGATTTTTATTTTTAATTTAACTTCTACTCAGTAATTTTCCGAATTGTTGGTTAGGATATTTATTTTTGCATGATACGTAAGTATATTAAGAGTTTTACTAAGAAAGTGACTTTTACTTGTGTCTAATATAATATAAACACCAACATTTCTATTGTGATGTTGATTAGTAGAGATTTAAGTCAGAATGTAAAAAATCTACACAAAGAAACGGTTGATTCGAAATATTACTTTTCTTAAAAACTGAAAAAATAAAGGAAAGTCATAATTCTGTTTATGTGCATGTCTGGCTATAAATCAGAAACTACATAAGACACCCTTCCAAACCTTACCGAATGCAGGGTGAGCATGCCAGGTACTCCGTTAGTCTAAATGAATAAATACAAAAGTTGGGATAATTTCTCACCTAATGCTTAAGTAAAAAGCCTCTATTTCATTAAAATCACCCATCTATTGCATAGAATTGAAAGAAATTCAATTCTACGCAATAGATGCATGATTTTTTTGTGTAAATTTATGTTCTTGTAGACTTTACATGCATCCTTTTCTTTTTATCTTTTTTCTTCGCCAAATCGTTTTTCATCTAATATATATATATATATATATATATATATATATATATATATATATATATATATATTAGATGAAAAACGATTTGGCGAAAATGTATGTATGTGTGTTCGCTTTTTGTGTATGTCTATAAAAGGCTTTTTTCGCTGGACTCTTCGGTCAGCTCATCCCTTAAAACTTTTTATATCACGTCTAAATGATAATATATTTGAGTTACGAACGGGGGTCGCCTGTTTATTTAATTCGCCCGACTTTCACGCATTATTTTTTCCAGATTTTTTGAGCGTCCCGTATATCTTTCGCTTTTCAGTATAAAACAAGCAAAAACTGTCTTGCAGCTGCGTCATGTTTCAAGGTCAAACATCACGACATAAGGTTCTCGCACCTGTTAATTTCATTTTATAAACGTTAAATTAAGGTTTTTTATTCCTCTTCTTATCAATGATATACAGAACCCAAACAAAGAAAATTTAGTTTTTTATTAACCTGTTTAATTTTCACGTATATTTACTGATTTTACGATTTATTATCTATGTATTTGTTATCGTTAATTTTCCTTAGCCAAGCAAGTGTTCTCTAAATTGATCGGTAATTTTAAAGAGACTTGCTAACGAATTTCAGGCTTATAAAATGTTTTTTTTTTACTCACATTCACCCCTAACAAGGCATATCGCCACTAGGACGTAAGGACTACTATTTGGGACCATGTCTAGGAACGATTAAAGAAGATGTTAGTTTACATTACATTTAAACTTCTGCATATCAGTATAGTCAGGGAAGCACATAGCAGGAAGGGAATTCCAAAGTCAAGCTGTTCAAAGGAAGAAACTATTAGAGTAGAAAGCTTTCTCGCATTTAAGAATACCAACACTGAAGGGGTGAGATTTTGTAGCTAAGTGGGTTTGTCGGGGATATGTACTTTGAGAGGGCACAACTGCAATGAGTTCATCAGAGCACATTCCATTAAAATATTTGTAAAACAGGAATAGAGATGCAATATTACGGCAATGAGACAGAGGTTGGAGCTTAGTTGACAAAGTGGGATATATTAGATTAAAATTTTTTTTTTTACCCTATCCAAGAGTGAAAGGCTAATGGAAGATGCACCATCCTATAGGTGGCAATAATACTCCATACATGGGCGAATGGTGGCCTTGTAGAGGTACAGATCACTTTTAGGTGTGATTAATCTTCTAGCTAGGTAGAGAGAACCCACCTTCTCTGCAGCAGCCTTCGCAATGTCTTCAGTGTATTTGTTTCAGTTCATATTGTCTGCAAATGTTAGGCCGAGGAATTTGAAGGAGGAATTCTCAGGTAGTTTTATTTGTCGTGGATATCGGTGGTTAGAGAGGTGTCTTGCATTTGTTAAAAAAAATTTTTTTTAACTTTTAAAAGGAGACCCTTAAGATTCTTTTAAAAGTTTTTTTTTATTATCTTAAAAGCCTGAAACTTACCTTGAAATTGTCCACGTTTGCAGAACATTCTTGTTTGGCTAAGTAAAAGTGACGATAACGAATGCATAGATTGATTTTACTGTCAGTAAACACACATCAAAGTGTTACATCTTTTAGAGTAAAGTATATTTTCCTGTGTTTTGTAGCAGTTATTTGCTCTTTATTTGTTTTTGACACATTTTTTTCTTAACTATACTAAACAATCGCCAAACGTTATAAGATTTAGATATTTGTAACATCTAAGCAATGGAGATATCGTGATTTCCTTGGCTTTTAAGGATGGACGTTTTATTTCTCTATTTCCGCACTCTGCATTTTGATTGTTAAGACTCTGTAATTAACTTATCTGCCTGCAAGATGTCCTTGCCAAGATGACGCATACTGGGGTACCTGCAAAGGCTGCTTATTACAGTCGGTTTTAACAAAATACTTTCAGCCCTCTTTTTTTTTTTTCTTTATTTTTTGTCGTGTGTGGAGTTGCAATCTTTGCTGACTCAGAAATTTTTGTAGTATGCAATCTAGCATCACGTTTTGTCTTCACCTGTTATGACAAATGCTTGTATACATCATGACAAAGAAAAAGGCTATAGTGTGTATGTATTTACATACATACATGACTTGCAAAATGTGTGTATATATGTTTTCTTAGGTAATAGTCCTATAGTTAGATCATCACAGTAAGTCATTTGAAAACACCAGGTGCTGTATGTGTTCTCTATGATGTTTTTAGTTGTCTTTCCAATAGAATAAAACAATTCGTAATCAATAGAGGTGCAGTTGGGGATTGTGCAACTGTGGCTGTATAATTATTAGTGATGAGACGATTCCAATACAATTACTGATTCTGATTCCTTTTAAAATTTCTAAATATTGAGCTATAGAAATTTTTGTTGGGAGAGTAAAAACTCATATAATATGTGTATATATTTTCATAAACATAAAAATACAAAAAATGAAATATGTCAAGGAGGTTATCTGTAGATTTTAATTTTACTGAAATGAGTAAATATATATTTTTTTTATATTAGAAATATTTCATTTTCAATTGTTAGTATGAATAAAAACAAAACAAAAAAACAACTGAAGTAATCGTTTTTTTTTTGTATCAGAAAATAGGCTGGAATTTTTCTGATTCCAATCCCTTAAAAAGTTCCAATTTTTTTTTTTTTTTTCATGATTCCTATCAATCATCCCAACAGCTACTCTTACAGAGAATGTCCATTGTCTCTCAAGACTGAATGGAAGCCATAATAGTCATATAGATTTACAAGTGTGTTTATGTGCTGTGATTATAGACTTCATTGCAGTCAGGGTGTGTTGCATAGTCTCGCATATACATGGGGAACGTACAGGAAGTGACTACCATTGGTGAAATCTCACTGATTGTTGGTATTAACGATTCATCCTTGCCGGACAGCTTATGACCAATGTTTGGTGTTAAAAATGGGATAAAATGGTAGCTGCTTCTTGTTTGTGGTATTGTCTTGAGATAGTATCGTAGTGATCATTAGTATTGGATATTTGATAGTGTCTTACTTAAGAGAGCGGTTTGTCAGAAATTTGTTTATGTTGGACTTGAAGACATCCAAGTTGTAGTCAGGTGGGAAACAGGCAAACGGAAGAGAGTTCCACAGTCGTGCACTTCTAAGAAAGAAGGTCTGCTCATGAAATCTACATTTGGATTTAGGCACAGATAAAAAGTGGGGAAAATTAATGACAGTAGTTTCAACTAGACGGGTGTTTTTTATGAAAGATTGGCGAGGGGGGACCAGAGATTGAAGCTCAGACAAGCACTTGCCATGGAAATAATGATAAAACAGAGACAGGCTCGCAACGTCTCTTTTGTGGGAGAAAGGCTGCAGGGAAGAGAAAAGGGCATCCCCTACTAAGCCACAAAGTCTATTTTGTACTCTGTCAAGGCAGGATAGGCTGGTTTTAGCAGCTCCTGCCCAGATATGGCAGCAGTACTCTATTCTTGGACGTACTTGGCTTTTATACATGTAGAGAATTGCACCAGTAGTGAGATATCTTCTGGAGTGGTAGAAGGATCCCACCATTTTCCCAGCGACCTTGGCAATAGACCTGATGTAGGTGTTCCATTTCAGATCAGGAGCAAAGGTCAAACCCAGAAGCTTGTCAAAACATGGAACCTCCTCAAGACGAGAGCCATCCATTTCAATTGATGCCAGATGGGTATCAGAGCGTTGATGATATAAAGATAGAAGCTTAGTTTTGGATGCATTAAAAGTAACCAGCCACCACTTCCCCCACTGTACCACACGCTCAAGATCAGAGGAGAGAGAGAATCAGAGAACTTTGTCATTTACGGCCTTTGATGTGTTGCCATAGATGGTCGTGTCATCAGCATAGATGTCAATGAATGATTTAAGTATATTTTTTATGAGATCATTGATATAGATCAGGAAGAAAGTTGGGCCCAGGATGGACCCCTGAGGAACTCCAGCATTAATACTATGGGCCTCTGATTTCTGCCCATCAACCACTACTCTTATGAACCTATCAGAGAGAAATGATTTAATAATTGAGAAAACATTTCCAGTGATACCATAGCTGGAAATCTTGTGAAGTAGGCCCTTATGTTATACCTTATCGAATGCCTTCGATATGTCAAGAGCAATTGCCCTGGAAAGGAAGCCTTTGTCACTAATCCTATGAGATATAACTGTTAGCACATCTGCTGTAGATCTTGTGTATACAATTTATTTAGTATCAAATGCTTTTGTTTGTGAATATCTTTTGCAGTACTAACGTAGTCTTTTCAGCCTGGCATTTAACACCAGTTTTACTACCTCTGGAGAGAGATTTTTTCCTTTTTCATCTTCATAGTTATTGTTTTACCATGTTTCGGCCTTCTATAGGTGGATAACAGCGATGGGATAGTAGTGCAATGGATAGAGGCAGTGTTTACGGTTCTAATTGAGCATTGTCTGAAGGTAGCAGTTTTAATCCAATGCAAAGCAGGCCAGAGGATTAGTTGGCCAAAACATGGTGAGGTGGCGACAACTATGGAAGGCAGTAATTACTGGGGATACAGTTATGACTCAGCATTGCTATCCCGTTGCAGTTAACCACTTGAAAAAGGCCAGAGAATGAGTTGGCAGAAACATGGTGAAACAACAACAACAACAAACAAGCTGTGCGTGCTTGGTCCCCCTCTTGTTCTGCATGTGAGATTACGCCACAAAAATAGTGAAGAAATGATGAATGTGAGAAGTGTGAAGGGCCAACGTTGCTTTCACATTTTTGCCAAGTTTCAGAAAAATTTAATGGATGGAACAAAAGTTATGGGGTAAAAATTGCCATTTTTATTGCAATTTTGGGGCATTTGTGACTCCTTTGAGCTCCTGGGAACGCCGAATCCCAGTGACAATGGACAAATGATGCAGTTTCACACCTTAAGACATGTATATTTGAATTCAGCACCATGGAAAACTACTATGTAGACATACACATATCAAGTTCTTGAGTGATATGAAAAGAAGCTCCAAAAAGGCAGAGGAATGCGAACCAGAATTTTGTTCGGGTCACCCATACTGAATTTATATTAAGAACAATGGCTTCCACATTTTAGTTAAGTTTTAGGAAAATCTAATGGATGGATCAAATACTATGGGACAAAAAGTGTCATTTTTGGTTATTGGGGCATTTTTGACCTCTTTTGAGTCTCTGGAGACATCAAATCTCAGTGGTAATGGATAACGGTGCAGTTTCAGGCCTTAACACATATATATTTGAGTTGATCAGTGAAAAACCACTAGTCAGACATATCAAGTTTTTTATTGAGAAATATGAAAAAAGCCATAAAAAGGGGCGTTTTGAGCACTGAAAGTCCCTGGGGATGTGAACCAGAATTTTGCCAGGGTCGCCCATACTGGATTTATATTAAAAACAATGGGCTCCACATTTTGGCCAAGTTTTAAAAAAAATCTAATGGATGGATCCAAAGTTATGGGGCAAAATCTGTCAATTTTGGCCATTTTGGGGCATTTTTGACTTCTTTTGAGCCCAACGGGAATTTTTGTAAACAAAATTTTTTTTACTGTGCACATCTATTTAATGAAATACAATTTGTGGTGGCAAAATTTGAGGAAAAACTAATGGACGGTTATCTGGCAATGGTCCGGACTAACGCACACATGGAAGCACGGACGCCACTGAAAACATAGGGCCCTCTCCGATAAATCGGGGGACCAATATCAAGATGAGTATAACAGTCTACAAAAAAATGAATTCACATATTAACATGTTGAAGTATTGACAAAAAATTCGGAGCAAATGTGATTTTGATTTCGAGCTGTCCAACTCTACTACTTTCTCTTTGATTTTTTTTTATTATGCACCGAGTCTGACTGTAAATTCATCAGCGTCGACTGCATATGGTCGACAGGATATTTTTGAGTGTTCCAATCACTAGTCCTGTTTTCCTTTTGGCACTATGAACATGACAATACGGCATAATCACGTTGACACACTGGTTTCAGCTAGATTACCGAAGTTAAGCAATGTTGAACCTGGTCAGTACTAAATGGGTGACCATTTGGGACTTTCAGATGCTGTATGTGCTCTCTGCTTATCTCGGCATTGTTTTCAGTCGTCCTGGTCTTCTTGCCACTGAACTCAAACAGTGCCGATTCAGGAGAGGTGTGCTTAGAGATTGCATAACTCTTGCCTCACAATTACATGCGCTACTGCCCCTAAGGGGTATTCTTTGTCTGAATGGAAGCATGGGATGAACATGAGAGAAATGTCCATGGACTTCAGACAAATATTCAATTTTCTGGGGGTGGGGGAGGTCCAGAAGTTCACAGGTGTAGTCTGCGTCCATCTTATATGCATCATCGATCAGTCTCATGTTTTCATACACTGAAAACAAAGAATGTGTACATTATTATTTTCTTTTTCATAATTTTTGGCCACCTTTTCCAGGTTAAGCCAATGCTGAATAATGGGTAAACTTCCACCATATAAAAATGAAAAAAAAAAAAAAAACTTTTCATATATTTTTACTTTAAACTAGTCTGTAGTTTCACCATTAGTTTAAACAGAATTATTTATCATTTGCACACTAGTACAAGCATTGTAAAATGAAGTTAAAAAAAAATAAAAATAAAACAATCGTGATCATTTGGAACACAGAAAACGAATGAAAACCAGTTAATAAGGCTTTATTTATCTAGAATCGCAGGTATGCTGAAATAGAAGAATGAGAAATTGCTAAAATTTTACACAAAGTAACAATATTAATGACAACAATCTTTTTGAAATCTTCGTAGCTTAGTGGGAGATGCCCTTTTCGCTTCCCTGCAACCTCTCTTCCACAGAAGAGATGTTTTATCGTTATTTCCATGGGAAGTGCTCGTCTGAGCTCCAATCTCTGGTCCCCCCTCGCCAATCTTTCACGAAAAACACCTGTCTAGCTGAAACCACTGTCAGTAATTTTCCCCACTCTTTATCTGTGCCTAAATCAAAACGTAGATTCCATTGCCCACAACCACCTGGTAAGCCACTTAAGACATTAAGGAGTCGGATGATAATTAATTGATCTGACTGGTGGCACAAGCAAAATCTACTGACAGAAAACTTTGAAGTCGTTCAGAATGTTTAACTTCAGCATGAGACAAGACAAAAGCGATAATAGTAGTAATAATATAATTGTTGCAATATTTTTAGCATGTCTTGGGTATGATCAAAGATTTGGACGATTATATTTATAATCCATCTCTTGCTTTCCTTATTTTGTCCCTGGTATTACCATATAAGGCTGTCTGAAGATATTGGATTCCTGAGACGAAACGCACCTAACATTGATGCTTTTTGTTTTTCTACTTCCTTTTGCAAAACTTTATTATGTTCTGCAAAAACAAAAACAACCACCCACTATTTCCCCTCTATTTCTTTCTTCCCATTTCAAATTTCTCTTTCTATCTCCCCCACTTCCTGACTGGTTTCCTAACTTAAAATGTACCAAACTTTAATACTGTAACCTTTTTTCTCTCTCCCATTGCAAAACTCATTCATGTTCTGATAACTGGATGCAACGTGAATACTATTTCCGAAATAGCTGGATGCGGCATTAAATAACTCGAAAAGGGTCGATATGCCGTAAAACAAAACAACCAAACCAAACTTATTTTTTCCTTTAGTCCTCGCATTCTATGAGCAATGTTTCTGACAAAAAGGGGAGAATTGCTGTTTTCTAAGTCAGAATATATTCCATCTAACAGTTATTGTTGGAAAGTTTCTGACCTTGATGTAATAATTTTTTATCAAGTAATGCATTGTGTGGAGCTATTTCCATTAACAAAAAAAATATTTGGTATTTTCTTAAACGCATAATACATATGTTATATCGTAAATATTGGAATTTATTATCAGCAATATATTATGTATATCACTTTTTCTTTTCTTTTTTTAAATTTGGTATTTTCTTACGACCTGCCCCAGCGTAGTATAAACACCCCCAACCACATGTTAAGAACGGCTTTCGGAATAAACACTCCCCTAACCTCCCCATGTTATGAACAGCTTTCGAAGTTGGGTGGGATGGGTGCTTATTCCGAAAGCCGTTCTTAACATGGGAAGGTTGGCGCGTTTATAATACGTTGGGGCATGTCGTAAAAAAATTACCAAAAATTTTTATTGTTTACTTTTGTCATTTTTCTGTTTCCTTTTTGTTTATTTCCAACCCCGGGGACTAAATTAACCGTTTATTTAAGTTTATTTATCCAGGCAAACACTCAACAAAAAGCAGGGAGAAACATGACGTATTATCTTATCTGAAGTAAATTCTAATGTTTGCTGTATAATGTATATTCATCATACACGAATAACCAGTGTTTATGGTAAGAATTGGCACCAGTTCGTCTTGCCAGCTACTCTGGTTTATAAGTGCCTTCATTGTATTTCTTTCTTTGATTAGTCAGACAAAGAAACAATGTAAATATCAAATGCGCTCTGGAGTCTGCCATGACTTTGGACTGACTAATACATAGGTATGTGCTCTTCACCCACCACAAGAAGGAGAGAGGGAGACATGGTGGCGTGTACACACACCTCAGCCTCCTTCTCTACTGGTTGTTGGTTTGCATGCACAAGGAATCTAGAAAGAGTTTCTCGAAAAATAAAAAGGAAATACAAATAAAAGTGAACATTTTCTTCTCTACTCCAACTGTGGAGCAAAAGTACTATTCATGTTTAATATTACTTGTCATTGTTCCTATTTACAATGCCTCCCCACGGGACAGAGTTAGACACCAGGGTCGTTTTTTAACGTGGAGAAAAGGAACAAAAATAAAAATTGTCTCAGTCGTGAAGGATTTCTCCTCCACTGACAGAGAACAAGAAATTGAAGTGCAGCATCTGAAGAACAGATACTACACTTTGATCTTGTTCCCGAAGGGCAAGAGTACTTGTCATTGTTATACGATATAGACATAGATTTTTTTAAAGTCATTTATCCTCCCACCCAGCCCGTTATATTTCAAATATTTTTTTTCTTTCCTATACTTATTTGTTTTTATATCCTCTCTTTCTCTCTCTCTTCTATCCCCCTCTTTCTATTCTTTCTTTTTTTATTATTCTATCTCTTTTATATCTTTTTTCTAACACTTTTTCTTCGAATGAAAATTCTTCTCGATCTTTCATTTTCTCTTTTCCGTTCTCTTTTTTCGATCTCTCTCTTCCGCTCTCTTTTTTTTCGATCTCTCTCTTCCGCTCTCTTTTTTTTTCGATCTCTCTCTTCCGCTCTCTTATTTTCGATCTCTCTCTTCCGCTCTCTTATTTTCGATCTCTCTCTTCCGCTCTCTTATTTTCGATCTCTCTCTTCCGCTCTCTTATTTTCAATCCGTCTCTTCCGCCCTCTTATTTTCGATCCGTCTCTTCCGCTCTCTTATTTTCGATCTCTCTCTTCAGCTCTCTTTTTTTTTCGATCTCTCTCTTTAGCTCTCTTTTTTTTTCGATCTCTCTCTTCAGCTCTCTTTTTTTCGATCTCTCTCTTCCGCTCTCTTATTTTCGATCTCTCTCTTCCGCTCTCTTATTTTCGATCTCTCTCTTCCGCTCTCTTATTTTCGATCTCTCTCTTCCGCTCTCTTATTTTCGATCCGTCTCTTCCGGTCTCTTATTTTCGATCCGTCTCTTCCGCTCTCTTATTTTCGATCCGTCTCATCCGCTCTCTTATTTTCGATCTCTCTCTTCAGCTCTCTTTTTTTTTCGATCTCTCTCTTTAGCTCTCTTTTTTTTTCGATCTCTCTCTTTAGCTCTCTTTTTTTCGATCTCTCTCTTCAGCTCTCTTATTTTCGATCTCTCTCTTCCGCTCTCTTATTTTCGATCTCTCTCTTCCGCTCTCTTATTTTTTTCGATCTCTCTCTTCCGCTCTCTTTTTTTTTTCGATCTCTCTCTTCCGCTCTCTTTTTTTTTTCGATCTCTCTCTTCCGCTCTCTTTTTTTTTTCGATCTCTCTCTTCCGCTCTCTTTTTTTTTTCGATCTCTCTCTTCCGCTCTCTTTTTTTTTTCGATCTCTCTCTTCCGCTCTCTTTTTTTTTTCGATCTCTCTCTTCCGCTCTCTTTTTTTTTTCGATCTCTCTCTTCCGCTCTCTTTTTTTTTTCGATCTCTCTCTTCCGCTCTCTTTTTTTTTTCGATCTCTCTCTTCCGCTCTCTTTTTTTTTTCGATCTCTCTCTTCCGCTCTCTTTTTTTTTTCGATCTCTCTCTTCCGCTCTCTTTTTTTTTTCGATCTCTCTCTTCCGCTCTCTTTTTTTTTTCGATCTCTCTCTTCCGCTCTCTTTTTTTTTTCGATCTCTCTCTTCCGCTCTCTTTTTTTTTTCGATCTCTCTCTTCCGCTCTCTTTTTTTTTTCGATCTCTCTCTTCCGCTCTCTTTTTTTTTTCGATCTCTCTCTTCCGCTCTCTTTTTTATTTCGATCTCTCTCTTCCGCTCTCTTTTTTTTCGATCTCTCTCTTCCGCTCTCTTTTTTTTTTTGTGATCTCTCTCTTCCGCTCTCTTTTTTTTTTTTCGATTTCTCTCTTCCGCTCTCTTTTTTTTTTTCGATCTCTCTCTTCCGCTCTCTTTTTTTTTTTCGATCTCTCTCTTCCGCTCTCTTTTTTTTTTTCGATCTCTCTCTTCCGCTCTCTTTTTTTTTTTTCGATCTCTCTCTTCCGCTCTCTTTTTTTTTTTTCGATCTCTCTCTTCCGCTCTCTTTTTTTTTTTTCGATCTCTCTCTTCCGCTCTCTTTTTTTTTTTTTCGATCTCTCTCTTCCGCTCTCTTTTTTTTTTTTCGATCTCTCTCTTCCGCTCTCTTTTTTTTTTTTCGATCTCTCTCTTCCGCTCTCTTTTTTTTTTTTCGATCTCTCTCTTCCGCTCTCTTTTTTTTTTTTCGATCTCTCTCTTCCGCTCTCTTTTTTTTTTTTCGATCTCTCTCTTCCGCTCTCTTTTTTTTTTTCGATCTCTCTCTTCCGCTCTCTTTTTACGATTTGTCTTTTCCATAGTCTCTTTCTTTTCCATCTTTGATTGCCTCTGTCTTTATCTTTTTATTCCCCTTTTTTCTCTTCCTTTCATCCCTCTCCGTCACATCTAGTCTCTCCCTCTCTGCTCTTCCCCTTCTGTTTCTCACTTTCTCTTCCCCATCACCTTTTCTCTCCGTGCCCCCATCCCCCTCTCTTTCTCTCTACATTTCTCTTCCTCATCGCTCTCCCTTTCTTCTGCCTATCTCTACTTTCCGTATTTGTTCTCTTCCCCCCCCCCTCTCTCATTCCCCTTTGAACCTGTTTCTACCAACCCTCATCCTGCATCGGTTTTGCCATTCTAAGAACAGATGTATTTCTGTTGCTTACAACGTTTATGACCTCATGAAACAAAGTGATGAAGATAGTCTTGTTCCATCTATTTTATCTGCTCTCAACATAACTTGTGATGAAGTCTGACTGCATTGTTGATAATTTACATTCTATTTCTAATGCCAGAAAATTTGTTCCCAGATATCTAGGGCTTTATGAGCTTTTCTATTCAAAATCGTTGAAAAAATTTATTTTCATCAGACCCATGTTTTTGAGACCTCGTGTATGAATCCACACTAATTCACTTCTCATCGGCTGCTTTGTATGCCAACCACCTGTGAACCTAAGTGTTCAGCCAAGTCCTCTTTGGACTATGCTATTCAGAGCCCGACATTGTAGGTGCTTGTTACATGGTCTGCACTATGTCTCTAATCATGGCCGATATAAAGTTGGATATTTTTCAGGTGCATCCATTTGAATTCTCGAATCCTATATGGAATTTTGATAGTTGTCATGAGCAAGGTCATACGAGATGGTTAGCCAATTGTAATTCCATCATTGAAGACCAACCACCTGTAGACCTGAGAATTCAGACGAGTCTTTCGCTGTCCAGACATGCTTGTGCCACCAGACAGTCAAAGGCGATTATCTTGAATTGGAAGCTATTTTTAATCTCAGAAGAGTTTCCGATGAGTAGCTATTCTGTACAGGTCCTGCACATTATAATTTTGCAGGCAAAAAGTAAAAGATCTTGTGTTGACACAAAAACAATATGTGCTGGAATGCTAAAGATTCAATATTTTTATGAGACAACTCTGGTTTCTGATTGGTTGCTAGCAGAACCTGGCTCCATTTGATTCATCAGTTCCTATCACCAGTGTCTATAAATAGAACCTTTCAAATTGTGGCGGTCATAGCCTTCTCACTTTATCAAAAATATTGCAGATTAAAAAAATTTTCATGGTCATTGTGAGAAAAAACTAAATTTTATTTTAAGGTTTTTAAAGTCTAGCATTACAATAGATTTGTGCTGATAAAGAGGAGAAAAAATTTCATAATGAAGACCCAAATTAGTGAATTAATATAAATATGCAATTCTTGGAAAAGTTTGCTATTTAACAAAGCAAAAAGACTATTTTGCATTTGTTTAAACGTTTAAAAGTGCTTATGTTGAGTGGTGATCTTTTCAGCATTTTAGGTCAGTACATTATTACGTACTTAAGTGCCATGTCAAAATTAGTATAAATTACGAAAAATAATGGAGTAGAGAAATAATTAAAAGTAAAAATAGAATTTATCGTATTATCGAGTTTTATATTTTTTGTTTTGTTTTGGAATCCCTTTGAGATGAGGCTTTCTAATTTGTGTATGCATTCTTATTCTTTGGTTAACTGTTATCCTCATGTTTATAGTTGTTGTTTTATCATGTTTCGGCTGACTCATCCTCTGGCTTTCTCAGGTGATTAATCATCGTCATGGTTTATCACCTGAAAAAGGCCAGACGATGAGTTGGCCGGAACATGGTGAAACAACAACTATGAAGATGAGGATAACAGTCCGCAAAAGAATGAATACACAAATTATCGAATTTTATTATATATTTTTAATGTGGAAGAGTTGTGCGACCAATTCAGTATGTTATGCTTATTACCCTTTATTCAAATTAAATGTCTGTCATTTTTAAACGACGTAATTACGGATGATTTTTTTTTTTTTTTTTTTTAGTTAAGAATACATCTAGCACATCTTCTATTGGATCATTTTTCATAATTTTTTCAATTTATACTAATTTCCCCATGTAAATAATGTTTTAACATGAAATTCATTGGTGTAAAAGATCACTAATCCCTAAAAGCACTTTCTTAAATCTTAAATGCTAGTGAAACCCAAGAAAATCCGCGGTGCTTCCAACATAAATCTGTATGATTTACTGTTAAAAATATTTATTTTGAAATAATGAACGTCTGTCCGGTTCAATATTATTAAGAATAAATGATTCTTTCTTTTTTCTTCTTCCATAAAAATAATTATGATTTTTAGTTAAATATTATTTAAATAAAAACAAATGTCTTTATTCATTTAAAACTAACTAAAATATGCTTAATATACTTTAATTCATGCAGGTATGGTATTTATTATTACAGAACCAATTCTCTCTTGAATATATATATATATATATATATATATATATATATATATATATTCTATGTATAAGGAATGAAAAAATACCAGCGGTGGTTGACGTTATGTTTTGAGAAAAATAGAAAAACCGAATGAAATTAAAATAATCAACGTTTCGTCCTTATTTCAGAGGACATCTTCAGGATAATTGAAATAAAAATGTGAGAAAAGAAAAAGTCATAGATCGTGCGAAAAAGGATTCAAAAACTGTCTTTTTCGCACGATCTATGACTTTTTCTTTTCTCACATTTTTATTTCAATTATCCTGAAGATGTCCTCTGAAATAAGGACGAAACGTTGATTATTTTAATTTCATTCGGTTTTTCTATTTTTCTCCAAACATATATATCTCTATATATATATCTATATATATATATATATATATATAGATATATATATAATACTTTCAATTTGTTTGTACGAAAGCAGTAATGTCTTACTATACAGTCATGCGAATGACTATGTAGTAACACATGACTGCTTATGTAAAAACAAATTAAAAGTATTCCCTGCTTTATCTTGGTATTGAGCACTCTTGTATTAACCTCGTTATACTTCATGGGTTACTTTTCCTTTAGAAAATAACAACCCCCAAATTATATATATGCACTAGCAATTCAGCTCGGTTTTGCTTGGGCCCTATGTACTGTTCATAATTTTAGGTGCATATGTATATACATATATATTAAAAAGTTTGACTCATATCCAGGTAACCTACTTCTAAAATTTAAGTGTTTAGACCCAAAATTGGCGAAGTTTTGTAGAGTCTGCAAAGGTCAACTCTTTTCAACTCTGACCTGCTGGCATTTCAAATGTTTAGACCAAAAATTGGCTGAGTAATTTGGTTGAGACCGCAGAGGTAAAATTTTTTTTTAAACTTTGACCCCAATTTTGGCTCCTTAACAGTTATTGTTTTGAGCTCAAATCAAATGAAAAAGTTTGGTCGTTTTCAAAGGTCAAATCGTTGAACTTTGACCCCTTGATAGCTAAATTTGTGTCCGAAAACTGATTAAAAAGATTTTTCCAAATCTCAATTCTCCTTATGTCAAATCTCGAGTCTGTAGACTGAAAATTGACAGAAGTTAGGTAGGGAAATGTACACATATAGACAAAGAGACCATTTCACTTTTGATGGGACGATTCTAGAATTTTTTCCCCGATTCCAATACTATTACCGATTCTGATGTAATTATAGATTCTAATCCTTTTTAAAGACTGTAAATATGTAGTTTTTTTTAAGGATTTTCTTTTTACCGATTACCGTAAAAATGCATATATTATATGCATATATTTTCACAAACATTTATAGTAATTTATAAATTTTAATTTTATTGGCAGTTTAAAATCAATAAATATTCATCATTTTATTTTTAATTACAGCATTGGAAAATTAATTTTAAACAAAATAAAACCGAAAAGATGAACAATTAAAGGAATCGTATTTTTTGGCATTAGAAAATAGGCACTAATTTTTCCAATGCCTATCCCAATACCCCTAAAAGTTCCAATTTTTCTGATTCCCGAGTAATCGTCCCACCACTTATTTTTATATATATCTACATAGTACTGATTTCAAGTTTTAAAAATATTGACTTTTATGCCATCAGCTAGAATCGGAACCAAAATAGTTAGTGCTTCAAACTCATTTAGAGCTCTAGCCATGTTTGCTACTGTTTGAGCTAACTCAACAGATAGATAAGAAAGTGATAAAATTAAACCACTTTTAGTTATGCTTAGTTTATGCATGTGCAAACTAATAGAAATGTCGGCAATTGTAAAGAATATTTTGTATTTCAACTTGCCGACTTCTGTATGCGTTATTCATCCATTCAAACAAATATTATAAACCATCCTTTGTGTATGATTGCTATTTCCTGTTAACTTCAGTGTTATGTGACCAGTAGTTCAAGAGTTTATAGGTTAAATATTTAGACAGATATACATGCATACATCTATTGTTTTATATATATATATATATATATATATATATATATATATATATTAT
The DNA here is from genome assembly GCF_053919585.1 of Euprymna scolopes. Taxonomy (NCBI): domain Eukaryota; kingdom Metazoa; phylum Mollusca; class Cephalopoda; order Sepiida; family Sepiolidae; genus Euprymna; species Euprymna scolopes. Next base: position 45,286,620 of record NC_136485.1, read on the forward strand.
TGTATTCATTTAACTCCATTTAAAACAAGTATTTTCTGTCTTCTTACCATAAAAATAATTGTTAGCAAAATATTCTTCAACTCCATAAAACAAATGTCACTTCTTGAAATGTATTTCTTGAAAATTGTTTTTTTTTTCTTATTTATTTAAAGCTGTATTCATTTAAAATTGAACGAGCAAGAATTGAATGTCTTAGAGTGTTTCTGTATAGATGGGACTAAAAGACAAATGCATGCTAATCGATTTTTACCAACTTATTCATTTTTAATTTGGACTTTTGTGAAGTTTAAAACAATTTTCAGTAAATTAATTGAATGAATTTTTTTAAGTCAGAAGCTTTATCTTAATGATGATGAAAGTCGTCTGGAATTTTCTGAATAAAGATAAAAAAAACCCCAGAAAACTTAGATCAAAGAGATCTCTACAAAGTAAACTAAACTAACAATTTATCAATTAGCACAGAAGATAAAAAGAAAATGATTTTCATGAACAACAATTTGAGCATCTGTGAATGTATATAAGTCATTGAAAAACTTTATAAAAGTTGTTTCTAAAAATAAATTACTGTTTAACAAATTTTCTGCAATTCTACCGACCACCCTATAACTGGTCCTTGTTGATTGTAGTGTAGTCTTAGATCTGTGCAATTCTAGGGGGTTCACTCTCCCAGACTTTGCTTTCTCTCTTTTAGTGGGAGTTAGTTTATTGTTAATCACCTGATGCACCTTTACCGGAAATGCCGATGGGGCTGCCCGGTCACTTTTTGCAAGTCAGAGTGCCTCTCCTCGAGGGGAATGACTTTTCAATCCCACTTTCCGACCCTGGTTTCACAGTTTTTGCAGTGAGAGAGAGAGAACTAAATACACCCTCCTCCCCATAATTGCAAATTTTTCCTTTCATTTTTTTTATTTATTTATTTATTTTTTTTCATTTACATTTTTCTTTCTTACAAGATAACAAGAACCTTTTTTTCTTCTGTTTTGTTGATGATCTGGAAATTAATATATAAAATTTATGTTTGCGAACATTTGCATAATGGGACATGAAAATATATGTGGTTAGAAATATTAAAATAAAAAATAATTAAAAGCTTTTACATTACAAAATTAAAAAATATCTTTTTTACTCCATTTTATTTGAATAGCACAAAAATATAAAATTATAGGCCAGATAAATATTATTAATGAATTCTTATTTAAAAAAAAATGTCTTTAAATATTTTCTTTTTTATTTCAGAACTTCTTGCCATTGAATACATGAAGGAGGATTTTTATAAAGATTGTCATGAACAGCAAACATTTTGGGAGTCACAGGTAGGTTTTTACATATGAAGATTTTTTAGTCATTGCTGATAGTTATGACCCCTAGGTTAGCTCTTGTCTGTACTATAATTTCCAGATGATAATGACCCCTTTTATGAGAGGATGCATAGCACAAGTGATTGAAAACAAGAATTTAAGAAACCTAATAAATTAAAAAAATAATTCTTATACACTTTGGGGGGGGGATAGAATATGAACATATATATTGATAATAAATAATAATCGATAGAAACGACATTAAAAGGTAGGAATCATGAGGTTCAGGTTTGCTTTCAAAGTCCTAGGAAAATCAGTAAAAATGCCAAAAGTAATTTATTATGTAAAAAGGAATATATTGAATAAACGTTTGGATTAAAGGTAGTATTTCATGGAAATGTAAGAAAAAAAAAAAAAAAAATTAAATACTACTTTAAGGTAAAAGATCAGCCAACAGTAAGTGCTAGATAAATTTTTGCCCAGAAAGTAGCAATTCTTCCTCCTTTGTCAGAAATAGATTATAAGAACTTAATCAATAGATGCCTCCATTCAGTCTCAAGGGATAATAGATACCCCTTTAAAGGTAGTTGCGCATTTAATTGGGAGGCCAGGGTTGTGCAAACCACGACCACACTTCTCCTGAATCGAGACTGTTTGAGTCCAGTGGCAATAAATGCTAGATGACTGAAAACAATGCCAAGATAAGCGGAGAGCACTTGCAGCACCTGGAATTTCCAAATAATCATCCATTTTAGTACTGATCAGGCTTAACATTGCTTACCTTTGGTGGTCTAACTGGAACCTGTGTGTCAACGTGAATTATGTCGTATATTTATAAGGACTTGGGGACAAACCAACAGAATTGATTTACAAAGTTACGAATTGTTGTTGATCACAGTTGGATCAAGCATATTTTATTTGTTTTCCTCTGTCTTTCTTGATCTTTAGGATTGGCCTATCTCCATTCAAACATTCGTCAAAATTCAACCATTAGTATCTTGTTTGGACAAATAGAAAAACATAATTTTTATATATAGGATTATATTGCCCGTTCTTATTATGTAGACCAACTGTCTTTCAGGAAGAGACATATTAGAATTCCATCCCACACTTAAGTTTGGTGAAATGAGTCACTCTTCTGAGTTTCCTTTTGGGAAGCAGACCACTCCCCATACATCTATATTACTCAAGATAAGTGTGATAACATTGCTTTCACAGTTGCTTTAAATACGGATTGAAAAAAATCTAAAATTTTCTTCAGAATCTTTTAGATGAGGGTTGATAATTTTGAATCTATCATTCTCATCTTTGTTGTCTTCGCACCTTGGCAAACGTAACATTTATCCTCCTTGAAGTGCATCTTTCTAAACTTGGAAATCTTTGAACTCAGGATGCATAACACAATAGTTAAGATCATTAACTAATATGATAACACGTGTGCTGCATTGTTCACAGAAAACGCCGACTCCAATGCTGTGTGGTGAGGTCGTCTTCTTCTTCATCTTCTCTTCTGGCTATGTTGTTGTCTCCACATTGGTGACTGCAAGGTAGGGGTGTACACCGGTTTGCAAGCATGAATAAAGTAAAATACACTAAAGAAACATAAACTTTAACAGATTCTGCAAATATCTGTCACATTCTGGATGTGTGCATGACACCATTGACTTTCTACATGTAAAGTTTGCAACGTTTTGTTGAGGTATGCATTCCAGTTAATGTTATCTCATTTTGATCTCATAAAGCTCTCTCTATCCGCTCCTAGTCATAACCTGCATTTAACTGTGTCCAACTCGCAACTTTCCTCAACTCTGTCAACCATCGTACACCTGTAATAGTTTGCAACTTTCACAAAACTCTCCGCTCTACCTAAAACTGCCTGTAGACTAACTCTAAATATGTCTAGTCCTGTGAACGCTACATTTTGAAATATTTATTTGCACAAAATATAAGAATACATAATGAGCAAATAATCTTTTTATCACATCTAATCTTGACCTTCAGCTGGTGCTTGAAGAATGCAATCAGATCTTGATCAGTAAATGATTCAATCTTTTGATCTATTCTCCGACATGAAGTTCATACTGCCATCCATGCTACAGCCAACATTGTGAGAAACATCATTTATCTCTTCTTGTCCCTCAGCAAGCCGACGTTGTTGATAATGTAAGAAATATTTTATGGGCAAGGATGCTCAGGATAGATACGAACTGTCACCTTGTTGACATACCTCCAGTAGTGTCAGAGTTAGGGGCATTCAAAGAAAACGTGCTCAATCAGTTAATCTTCAGACAAACTCTAGCGTGGACAATCAGGTGTCTCAACTATTCTGGCACTGTGTTACATGGCATCGAGGGGCAATACATTCTGGGCAAGTCTCTACACTTTGATAACCAATCCTACTCGGCTTCCTTTGTGTACCTTGATGAACAACTTTCTTTTCATTGTTCTGCAGATAAACTCGTTTCTTCTTTTTTTATTTTTGTTATATTCTTTCTTCTTTTTATTTTCTAACGTGTGGAGATGCGTCACTCATATCACGTTAACAATGAGTCTTTTAGAGGTTGAAGAGCCAATCTTAATTACGGATAATAACAAAGAATAGCATAATGATGAACACTTCTACCCAATCATGGCTGATGGAATGAGAATAATCGACATCCATTAAAGTATTCAATTCAGAATTTTGTATAAGTTCTAGGGTTGGACATAAATATTTCCAAGTTTTAAAAGCTGCATCTGAATGAGACCATAGATTATGATGGCTGAAACGTTTTGAAGATAATGACAATATGAACACTAGTCTGAATAATACAAATTTTTAATTTCCATTTTACTAATCATATTTTTGTTTAGTGTTGGATCAGCAAGGTTAAGCATATACGGCATAATCACATTGACACACTGGTTCCCGTCAGATCACTGAAGTTAAACAACGTTGAGCCTGGTCATTACTAAAATGGGTGACCAATTTGGGAAATCCAGGTGCTGTATGTAGGAGGACGTCGACACCTCCCTGCAAAAAGTTGCAAAAACCTTACATCGTCATCTCCCCTAACGGGATATACATGCAACTGGGGACCACTTGTGAATTTCATAGTCCCATGAAACTTCCTCCTTCGGAGGAAGCTGGTTAAACCCTGAATAGGGTTGGTGCTGACTGCACACACTGCACAAGATTAAGCAACATCCAGCTTGGTTAGTATTTAGAGGGGACCACAAGGTCATAGATTCTGAAACGAAAATGTTTTCTGTTGGTGAGGTTTTTAAACCGATCAGAGGTTTTCTAAACTGATTTCTTTCTTTTTATGATCGTCAGACATTTTGTCTGTTAGGCTTACTTTTCTGAAGGACTCTTTTCACTCAAAAGATGTTTATATATTCTTATAGTTGCATTTTCATTCATTTACACACTTTAATGTTACGCAACCAAGGGTGTAATTTTTTTTTTTTTATTTCCTTTTATAAGGGAGTCACCACTTATCAAGGCCCAAAGGCCACTTGAGGATAAGAGTTAATAAGTGTATGGGTGTCAATAGGACAACAATGGTGGAAATTGAGTAGAATTTGATTATGTAAAGGTTCGACTCAACAAGAATTTGTTTACGTTTAGTTTGAAGACAACCAGATTGTAGCGACCTGTAAAGCAGGCCAGCTAAACAGTTCCACTGACGAGCAGTTCTAGAAAATAAGCTTTGTTTATGTAAGTTGTGTTTAGATTTAGGCACATATTAGGAGTAAGAGAAATTGTTGATAGTGGTTGTAGCTAGAAGTGTGTTTTTTTGTGAAGTTTTGTCAAGATCGGACCATAGATTGGAGCTCAGACGAGTACTTACTATGAAAATAATGATAGAGCAGGGACAGGCTTGTAACGTCTCTTCTGTGGGAAAGAGGTTGCAGGGAAAAGAAAAGGACATCTCCTAAGTTTCAAAACCGGTTTTGAACTCTGTCAAGGCAGGATAGAATGCCCCTAACAGCTCCTGTCTAGATGTGACAGCAGTACTCCATTTTATGATGTATCTTACTCTTATACCGGTAGAGGATTACATCAGGGGTGAGTTATATTCTGGAACAGTAGAATGACGCAACCATTTTTCCAGTGACTTCCGCAACTGATTTAATGTAGGTCTTCCCTTTCAGGTCAAGCGTGAAGGTCTGGCCTAGAAGCTTGTAAAACAGAGAGCTTATTAAGAGTGATTCATATCAATTGGGGCCAAGTGGGGATCAGAGCGTTTATTGTGAAAAAAGAGAAGCTTAGTTTTTCGAAGTGTTAAAATTAACCAGCCACCTTTTGCATCCTGTGCTCGTGGTTGGAGGAAAGAGACTTAGAGATCTTAGTTGTTGTGTGTCTTTGAAGTGTTGCCATCAATGGAAGTGCCATTTGCATATATGTCAACGAAGGAACTTTAAACTTAAATGTGATTTGTGAGATCATTGATAAAGATAAAGAAGTTTGAATACAAGTTTTCCTCTTTCTGGCAACATTTCAAAAATTGTAAATCATTGCTTCCTGTTGCTCCATTGAAAAGGTGACGTATACAATATCACCTAAGGCGTGCACGACACGGACATCTTATATAAATCTCTACTTGTATATAAAAGGCACTGTGTGTGTGTCTCTATGGACTCCGAAATGGCTGGACTGATTTCATTTTTTTAAATCTCTCAAAAATGTACTTTGTCTCTCGGAGTGTTCGTAGATTGGCTTTTTAAAAGGATACCTCTGATAAGTATCAAAAATCGATAATTGAAAAAAATCCGATTAAATAATTTTGACCACAGTTAAAAGCCTACTGCAGCCTTACATCACAAGTTTATATGAAAAGTTTTATTACTACACAAGCAGAAAGGCCTGGTGTCTAAAATAAACAGTAGGTTCTTTGATAAGACTGGGGAGTGTTCAAAACGGATGTTTCTGTTCAGAGCACAACTGCACCATGATACTTAACTTACACATTTTAAACTTTAAATCATTAAGGAAATGACTTTGAAAGAAAATATGCCACATTTCAGGTTATATAGTTTAAATAATGATTTAGCCATTATATAAAAATAATTTTATAAAATCAACAGTAGGTTCTCTCCAGTGCAATGTAAACTACAGTGTATTGTGGACTAAGTAACTGCAGAGAAGTATATAAAGCTTCTAACCTGGGCACCATGGTGGGTTCCTGAGTGTAGCAGGCAATCAATTGATTTGATTTAAAAATGGGTGATTTCACCGATTTTTTTATGACAAAAGCATTGGAAGTTTGGAATATTTGTTAATCTTCAGTGTTGCGTTCCCCTGTATATGTATATTTTCATAGAAATCACCCCATACAAAGCATGAAGTCACGTGATGCAAGGAACTATTATGTATGTGTGTGTGTGTGTGTGTGTGTGTGTGTGTGTGTGTGTGTGTGTGTGTGTATATATATTTATTTGTGTGTATATATATATAGTCTTGGAAGTTTTTAACCTTTAAAACTATACAAAAAAAATTTATCATTCGTTAGAAAACTATTTAGTCAGTAAGTCATCTAATCACCTGCAATCACTGCATCAACTTGCTCTCAAATTTACTATAGTACTACTAACAATTTTTATTTATTCATTTATTTTTATTTTTTTAAGGGATTATTGTTTCAAGATCAAAAACTAAACAATGATACATAGATTCCAACCCAGAAAATAGCAATCACTTATGGAATGTGAGGACTGAAGGACAAAATAAGAGCAAGAATTACGAGACTGCCAAATGCATACCTAGGATCGATTTCTACTCTCCTGCATAAATATTTCTATTTCCTTCTCTCACTCGCCCCCCCCCCCCTCTCTCACCTGTGTAAGTAACCCTCACTTTAAAGGGTTAATTTCTGGGTTTCTGTGACTATTACTTTCTATTTAATGAATTTATCTATGAAATTGGAGCCTTTGTGTAAAAACAATTTTAGATGCTTATGGAACCTGCACTGAAGCCTGAATGGCATTGCAACGTTTTAAGAAATGTGTTTGGGTAGAAGTACTGAGAGCTAGCACCACATCGAGTTGGACTGAGAAGGGATATCTAGCCTGTAAAAATCTTGCTTCAACTAAATGACTTCCAAAGAAAATATGCTGCATTTCAGGTATTAGTTTAAATAATAACCCAGCTAGAGATACGCTAGTTTGGAAGTTTCTAAAATTAATCCAACACATGTAAAACGAAGATATAATTATAATTTAACATCACATGCGGTTTTGTATTGTTGAATAGGGCAACTGGACTCCTGAAAAATAATTTCAAACACTATCGGACAAATATACCCGGTGCACCAAGTGCAAGGGAGATTCAAATAATTATATTTAAAGGAATGGTTAAAATCATGAAATAAGATCTTAGTCCGAATATATGGGATAGCGAGTGAATATTTGTCATTCAATGGGATACTTCATCCTCAGCTTGAACGAAATAAGGAAATTGGAGAAAAAAAAGTGGGAGAATATTGTATTTTTATTATGAATATTAGGTTCGTTGTGATATTGTTTTTATATCTTTTCATTTACCTTCAAATTATTTGTGTAGGATAATTTTAACATTTAATCGGTTTTACTAATATAATTGCAAGTTTCATTGTCCACGTGAAATACTAAAATGAAAATTTTGGAAAAATATGTTCGCCATCTTTACATCTATATATATATATATATATATATATATAGGTATATATAAAAGACAAAACTGCTGCGCGCATATTTGTGTGTCCAGCAAAGGCTTTTTCCACGAGGGTTCTCGGGTCGGGGGTGGGGTAGTATTATTCTTTAGAACTTTTTATATACTCCCTAGAGTTTAATATCTACGATTTGCAAACAGAGATCGTCTATATCTTTTATTTGAGCGACTTTTACGCTATTTTCTTCTGTCGTGTGTTTGTTGGGCTTTTCCGTATAAATAAAATGAAAGTTACCAATGTAAAGGCATCAGCAGCCTTTTGTGCTGGGACGTCTTCAAAGCAATTAGCTTTGATCAATGTGGGGAAAACCCTTTATATCAGACAATTGCTATTCATTTGAGAGTTCCTTCTTTTTGGGGGAGCTTGGTTTCCCCAGTATCGTGGGGAAACAAATCAGCAGAAAGCTTAACTGGCTTTCAGCCAATGTTCATTTCTGCATCTGAGTGAGCTCATTCACTTAGCAAGTCAACTTTTGATTGACATCATTAAATTTGAATGCTGTTCACTTCCAGTGTCTTCTTAGCGTAAGTTGTCATGTTTCTTTCACTTTCTTTTCCACCTTTGCATCACAGGTTCGAGCCTGCCTGTCTACTAACACTTTTTTTTTTCTTTCACACCTCCACACACCCGGGCAATGCCGGATACCCCTGCTAGTCTAATATAAAAAAAGGCAAAATGGGCATGCATGTATGTGTATTTCCACGAAAGGCTTTTTAGCTGGAGGTTCTTGCATCAGTTAGATTCTGGGAGAAATTTTTTTATACTTCCTAGATCATAATATCTCAGATTCGCAAACGGATATCGTCTCTATCTTTTTTTGATTTTGAGTTTTAAAAAATTCCCTCCATGCCGTTGTTTTGAGTGTTTGTTTGTCTTTTCTGTATAAATAAAGCAAAACTAATCGAAAGAAAATGCCTGGCCTTCGGCCGGGTAGTATCTGTTCTGTAATTGGTCCTTGGTCAATGTAGGGGAAACCCTTCATACTGAAACAATTACTATTTATTTGGATACTGCCAGAGTGCCTCCTTTTTTTGGGGCAGCTGATTAAAAACGCCCTTTGTGGGAGGGTTAAAAGCACTGCAAGTCGTCATTTTGATTGACTACGTTAAATTTGAATGCTTTACACTTTCTGTCGCGTCATGGAGTAGGGGTAAGACACCAGATTTTCTTTCACTTTCTTTTCTGCCTTCGTGTCATGGGTTCGAACCTGCCTGCCTACTACCACTTTTATTTTTAACACCTTTAAACACTCTGGCAACGCCAGGCACCCAGGCTAGTATACTAATATAATGCCAACAAACTGTAAATAAATGTTGAATTGATATTACCTTTCTGTCTAGCATGTATTCTAGCATGTGTTCTATTTGTCAATGTAATTGAGATCCTTTATAGTAACTTCCATGACTAAACATTCCACTGCATATTAGATTTGCTCAGGCGTAAAAAAAATAAATGGTGAAAATCTAACATAATCACATGGTTACTACCAGTTATCCATTCAAATTAGCTTAACACTAGCTGTATACACCCGGCGTTACCAGGTCGAAACATATTGGCGGTCAGAGAGCTTAATTGCATACCATTTAAGCTACACTGAGTATCCTGTTTACGATTTTCCTGAAAGTGGACCGCATGTTGGATTTATGAAAGCATAAAACGCATCCGTTTTCTGTCTATGAAAATAAAATGGGAAATAACTCATAGCTTAAAGAAATACACTTACTTCCGCTTTTAAAAGCATCTGGTGTCAGCTAATAATAATTGAAAATAAATCAACTGTAAATAATATTTCGAAATGGAACAATTAAAACAATTCTATTACAACAAATAATTAATAACATAGAGACAATTACTAAAGTAGATTTTCTTTAATGTACTATGCGAATAAGGTTACTTCATGAATGTAGATTTTCTTTGAATAAATAGTATTTATAGAAATAACGCTGGAATGTAAGTGTGTAAACATAGGTTTTCAGTATAATTAAATTGTGAAACAGTGTACCCTCAAATTGTAAACAAACAAACAAACAAACAAACAGGAATACGACTTTATTATAATAGATCACGGAAATCAAATGGAGATTATTGGTGGAGAAAAATAAGACAATTTATTTAGTTTTAGAGAAAAAAAATTACTGTAATGTTGTTCTCTCTGACAGACCTAAACGTATGTAAAGATAATCACAAATGAAAATTAGAACTTCAACACAAAGTTGTGCATTTTCTTTGTTTACCATACTAGTTGCTGATATGTATTTAACATCAGTATGTTCTCTCTTTCTTACTTTCACACCACCTGGTTATCAATACACTGCACCATACACAGCTGGCTGCCAATACACTGCACCATACACAGCTGGCTGCCAATACACTGCACCATACACAGCTGGCTGCCAATACGCTGCACCATACACAGCTGGCTGCCAATACGCTGCACCATACACAGCTGGCTGCCAATACACTGCACCATACACAGCTGGCTGCCAATACGCTGCACCATACACAGCTGGCTGCCAATACACTGCACCATACACAGCTGGCTGCCAATACGCTGCACCATACACAGCTGGCTGCCAATACGCTGCACCATACACAGCTGGCTGCCAATACGCTGCACCATACACAGCTGGCTGCCAATACACTGCACCATACACAGCTGGCTGCCAATACACTGCACCATACACAGCTGGCTGCCAATACGCTGCACCATACGCAGCTGGCTGCCAATACGCTGCACCATACACAGCTGGCTGCCAATACACTGCACCATACACAGCTGGCTGCCAATACGCTGCACCATACACAGCTGGCTGCCAATACACTGCACCATACACAGCTGGCTGCCAATACACTGCACCATACACAGCTGGCTGCCAATACACTGCACCATACACAGCTGGCTGCCAATACGCTGCACCATACACAGCTGGCTGCCAATACACTGCACCATACACAGCTGGCTGCCAATACACTGCACCATACACAGCTGGCTGCCAATACGCTGCACCATACACAGCTGGCTGCCAATACACTGCACCATACACAGCTGGCTGCCAATACACTGCACCATACACAGCTGGCTGCCAATACGCTGCACCATACACAGCTGGCTGCCAATACACTGCACCATACACAGCTGGCTGCCAATACGCTGCACCATACACAGCTGGCTGCCAATACACTGCACCATACACAGCTGGCTGCCAATACGCTGCACCATACACAGCTGGCTGCCAATACGCTGCACCATACACAGCTGGCTGCCAATACGCTGCACCATACACAGCTGGCTGCCAATACACTGCACCATACACAGCTGGCTGCCAATACACTGCACCATACACAGCTGGCTGCCAATACGCTGCACCATACACAGCTGGCTGCCAATACGCTGCACCATACACAGCTGGCTGCCAATACACTGCACCATACACAGCTGGCTGCCAATACGCTGCACCATACACAGCTGGCTGCCAATACACTGCACCATACACAGCTGGCTGCCAATACACTGCACCATACACAGCTGGCTGCCAATACACTGCACCATACACAGCTGGCTGCCAATACACTGCACCATACACAGCTGGCTGCCAATACACTGCACCATACACAGCTGGCTGCCAATACACTGCACCATACACAGCTGGCTGCCAATACACTGCACCATACACAGCTGGCTGCCAATACACTGCACCATACACAGCTGGCTGCCAATACACTGCACCATACACAGCTGGCTGTCAGTACACTGCACCATACGCAGCTGGCTTTCAGTACACTGCGTCATACACAGTTGGCTGTTTATACACTTCACCATACACAGCTGGCTGTCAATACACTGCACCATATGCAGCTGGCTGTCAATACACTGCACCATATGCAGCTGGCTGTCAATACACTGCACCATACGCAGCTGGCTGTCAATACACTGCACTATATGCAGCTGGCTGTCAATACACTGCACCATACGCAGCTGGCTGTCAATACACTGCACCATACGAAGCTGGCTGTCAATACACTGCACCATACGCAGCTGGCTGTCAATACACTGCACCATACGCAGCTGGCTGTCAATACACTGCACCAAACACAACTGGCTGTCAATACACTGCACCAAACACAGCTGGCTGTCAACACACTGCACCCTACGCAGCTGGCTGTCAACACACTGCACCATATGCAGTTGGCTTTCAATACACTGCACCATATGCAGTTGGCTTTCAATACACTGCACCATACGCAGCTGGCTGTCAATACTCGGCACCAGACATGGCGAGCTATCAATCAAAGGGGTAAAGGGAAGAGCTGTATTGTAATTCCCACTCGCCATAGTCTTCTTTTTCTCCTTCCTTTTTTCCCCTGATCTATATACCTATATATGCATTCCGCTCTTTGCTTTTATGCCCACATCAAGGCTTAAAATGCTCAATCGAAACATAAGTTGTCCCTTAATGGCGGCACCAGAATATTACTTGCTGATTCCTGACAACATTCTCAATTCTCCACCTTTGACATAAAATAAGATTTAAAATTTACTGCTTTTGTGAATCTCTGGTCTTTAAAAGGAGTCTTACTTTAAATTGTTGTTGTATGGCGTTCACCCTTGGTTGGATCAAGGGAATATTAAATTTACATGTTGTCACCAGTCATTTGTAATGCTTGGTGCATTTTTGGTCAGGGAGCTAGTTTCAGACAGCCTGATCTGTTAGCACCAGATGCCCTAGCAGGTATTACTACTCTGGGCCAAAATTAATCTGGGAGCAATAGTAAAGGGCAACTCCACATTTCCCACAGTTCTCAAGTGGGGCCTCACCACTTGATGTCTTTTAACATCCTACCCAAGACTAAACTTTTTTGTTTTGGTAGCTCTTGTTAAAAATTCCCAAAATAAACAGATCGGTTGAAAATTAAATTTGATTGATGGACAGTTATTAGTTGTATATTTTTTTAATTTTGGATTTTTTTTAAAGCACATTTGATTTTACATAGAATAATCACTGTCGTGTGTAAGTACTTTGTAGTTTGCAATATCACTTTGTAGCTTGTGATATCACTTTGTAGCTTGTGATATCACTTTGCAACTTGCAATATCTCATTTTTATTTTTTTTCACAAATAGATACTAGAACAGGGATCAGTAACCTTTTGGAGAATGAGGATTAAACACCTATGGCTGCAGTGTCATGGAGGAAAACCATGTTATTAAATATTTAAATAAAGTTTCCGGATGTTTAAAGAAAGCAAGGATTTTATATAATATAATTATATTTATACAATACCGCTTGTTTTGCTACACGAATAACAATAATAAAAAAAGAAATAAGATACAAACACATTTAGGAAAAAAAATCATTATTTCACTGCATGAATAAAAAAAATTATCACGATCAATAAAAAAAAAAAGCAAATTTCTACAAACGAAATAAACTTAGAAACGGTAAATGCTTTAATAAGAACCTTTTTTCTGCTTATTGTGTTATAACTTCTCTACATCATTTATTTGTCAATAACAGGAGCAAAACATCACCCAGGTGGTCATCATGCAATCTTGTTCTCAAATGACTTTTAGTAGATTTCATTTTGAAAAAAAGTTGTTCACAAGCATATGTACTTTCAAATGATGACGTCATCAGTTTCGCATTAACCATGATTTTTTTTTAATATTTTCTGCTTGGCAATATATATTTCTTGTAGAACTCGGCAATGAAGTTCAAATGAAATTTCAATTTCAAAGATTTGTCACACTGTAAGTCAATTAACTGACTGATAGTCTTCTGGCATTTGCTCCACATCCGTTTCGTAAGGAGTACCAAATAACTCAAACAGAATTCTATATTTCGGGAAGTCAGCAAAACAAAAGGAAAACTTCTCAGAGAGCTCACAGTAATGTCTGGTATTATATCTCTCTTGTGATATTGGGGACTTGTAGTTTTGTTTTTGAAGCTGTGATTCCCACTGTCGAAACGTTCTCTTAAACGTAGTAATTTGACCAAACATCTCAAATACAACCATTTTGTTTCCTTGAAGCTCAAGATTCAGAGTGTTCATGTGGGTTGTAATATCCAATAAAAAAAGCTAACTTGACAACTCACTGTGGATCTTGAAAGTGACAATTATTTTATTCTTTGCTCTCTAACTCTAGCTGAAACAACTGACATTAATTTTCCCTACTCTTTATCTGTGCCTAAATCAAAACATAGATTCCATGAGCAAAGCTTCTTTCTTAGAAGTGTACGATTGTAGAACTCTCTTCCATTTGCCTGTTTCCCACTTGACTACAACTTGGATGTCTTCAAGTCCAACATGAACAAATTCCTGACAAACCGTCCCCTTAAGTAAGACGCTTTATCAAATCTCCAATACTAACGATTACTACGATACTATCCCATTGATTACTGTACACGCAATAACCCTTATCCCCGAGTGGCTTCCGGGCCTTTATCAGTGGTGATCTCCATGTAAAAAAAAAAAAAACAACAAAAAAAAACAAAAAACATGGAAATCTCTTCTCTCAATGCATGTACTGGTTTTAGCATTTTTCTGCGGGTAAGTCATTGAACCTTTGAAATATGCTTAATATGATATTTTAATTTATGCAAACTTCATAACTTCAGCCAATTCTCTATTAAGTATTTTATTGCATCCAGTATATAACAGTGATTTCAAAGATTAGAAAAAATAAATAAAATAAAAATGATATTGGGGCCATTATCTAGAATCAAAACCAAAATATTTGTGGTATTGACTTCCATATGGCCTAAGGACACACACACACATAAAAACTTTACAAATTAGACACATTAACTTATGAATGTACATTTTCACATGTGTAAAGGATATATATTAAGTTGACTTGTGCCTGCCAAGTTCCAATTTTTCAATTTTAAGCAACTATTTTTTCTGGTTAAAAGTAAATTGAATTTGCTTTACAGCCCATATATTACGTTTACACTATGTAAACTAAGAATTGACAATTTTATAAACCATTCTGCACTTATATATATATATATATATATATAAAATATATTTGTAGTCATCGACATACAGTCCGGTTTCGTTGTATCACAACTCATCAGTGCCGCTAGACTAGCACCTATCCCAAGCCGAGGATCGAACCTGGAACCGTCGTGATGACAGTCGGCAGTTCTACCCCTTGACTACGGAAGCGGTGCCCGCAACTAATCTGTCCGAATGTCTATTTAAATAAACATCCGTCCGCCACTCGTAAAGTGCTCAAACGTTTGTTTGTAAACAAATCGCGAGCTTCGCATTTTTTCAGCCAAATAAAGTAGCGAGTGAGATTATTTACGATAGTGCTCAACCCAAAGTAGTGATTCCAATACAATTCCCAATTCCGATTCTTTAAAATTTTTAAATATAGATGTACTTATTTGGTGGTAGGAGTTGGATTACCTTAAAACATCTATGTAATATTTGTATATATTTTCACAAACATAACGGTATGTATGGGGGGATGACCTATGGACTTTTGTTTCACTAGTAGTTTAAAATTAATATATATTTTTCATTTCATCATTATTATGAGCCACGGAAAATCAATTTCTTAAACAAAAAAAAATAATAAACAGTTAAAAGAATCGTTTTTGGCATTGGAAAATAGGCACAAATTTTCCCAGATTCCGATATCCTAAAAAGTCATGATTTTTTTTTTATTCACATTTCCAATTTATCGTTCCAATACTAATATATAGATAGATTAAATTTGACATGGTTGATATGTCAGAAACAAACCAAAATAAATCGATCCCTTTTTATTGTTCTAGAGTAATAATGAAACTGCCTTCTAAAAATGTTTTCCCAGAGGGATACAATTTATTCTGAGATCAATGCAGTCTAAATATATATAACTAGAAAAGTGAAAATGTGTGTATGTGTCTGTCTGTGTACATTTCCCTACACAATATCTCTGTCAATTTTTAGTCTACAGACTCGAAATTTGATATACAGGGTACTGAGATTTGGGAAAATCTTTGTAATCGGTTTTCGGCCGGAAATTTGGCTGTTAAGGGGTCAAAGTTCAACGATTTGACCTTTGAAAACTCTACCAAACTCCTCCGCCAATTTTGGGTCTAAACACTTGAAATTTTAGATATAGGTTCCTTGGACATGGATCTAACTTAATAACTTGATTTGAGGCCAAAACAATAAATGTTAAGGGGTCATAATAGGGGTCAAATTTTTAAAAAATTGACCTTTTTTTTTTTTTTTTTTTTTTTTTTGCTCAATATACACCTCCAAACACCCGGGCAACGCCGGGCTGAATGCTAGTATAAAAATAAATAGCCATCCAACCTATATAATTAGATTTGACAACTTTATTCGACATTAAAATAAAACAGTGTTGATATGTCGTAAAATAAACGAAACTGAACCTATCAATGCAGATGTGCTTATGTGCATGTTCAGATCTGCTTTGATATTAAAGTATTAAAAAATGTCACTAGCTTTTTTCAGCCATTACATTAGTCTCATTTAGTTTAAAACAAATCTGTGTCTGAGAGAAATATTTGTTTTATTATGGGTGGTGCAGCTTCATGATTACATGCATATGAAGAATTCGTTTTCCCTTCTGAATCGAAATCCTTCTTGCATAAGTTGAATAATAATTTTCTCTACACTAAACCAAGTCTGTAGCCTGACAGAGAAACTATAAAAAAAATGGTTTTCCTATTTATACTTTGAAACAAAAGTCATTTTTTTTTAAATTTTTTTATTGGCATCATTATCTATTAAGCTCCACATCTACTCAAATTAACCATTACCATTATATTACATACCAAGCTTTTCATTTCGAACATAAATTTAGGTCACCCCCCCTCTCCATCTTTTCTCATAATGTTTTAATATGGACGCCTTTCTTCTCACTTACTTTCGGTTATATAACTTTCATTTCATCTTCTAACTCATATAGGTATAACCTTCCCACCCATTTGATGCGTACCAAATTGGTAAAAAGGAAAATTATTCCCAACTTGCATTTAGGTAAAAATGCATTTTTCTATAAATAATTGAATTCATTCAAAAAGTATCGCAAACCAAACAAATAAATAACATCTACATAAAAGCTCTGATCCCCATCTGGTATCAATTGAAATGAGTGGCTCTCGTCTTTGGGAGACTTCATGTTTTGACAAGCTTCTGGGATTGACCTTTATTCCTGATCTGAAATGGAACACGTACATCAAATCTGTTACCAAGGTCGCTGGAAAAATGGTGGGCTCCTTCTACCGCTCCAGTAGATATCTCATTGCGGATGCAATTCTCTATCTATATGAAAGCCAAGTACGTCCAAGGATGGAGTACTGCTGCCATATCTGGGCAAGAGCTGCTAAAAACAGCGTATCCTGCCTTGACAAAGTACAAAATAAACTTTGTAGCCTAGTGGGGGATGCCCTTTTCTCTTCCCTGCAACCTCTCTCCCACAGAAGGGACATTGCGAGCCTTTCATTGTTTTATCATTATTTCCATGGCAAGTGCTCGTCTGAGCTCCAATCTCTGGTTCCCCCTCGCCAATCTTTCATGAAAAACACCCGTCTAGCTGAAACCACTGTCAGTAATTTTTCCCACTCTTTATCTGTGTCTAAATCAAAACGTAGATTCCATGAACAGAGCTTCTTTCTTAGAAGTGTACACTTGTTGAACTCTCTTCCGTTTGCCTGTTTCCCACTTGACTACAACTTGGATGTCTTCAAGTCCAACATAAACAAATTCCTGATGAACCGCCCCCTTAAGTAAGACACTTTATCAGATCTCCATTACTAGTGATTATTAAGATACTATCCCATTGATTACTGTTCACGCAATAATAACCCTTATCCCTGAGTGGCCTCCGGGCCTTGATAAGTGGTGACTTCCATGTAAAAAAAAAAAAAATTTTTTTTTAAATATAACCCAGTGGTAAAAGTTGGCTTCTTTTCACGAGTCCCGATTTCGAATCCCGCTAGATTCAGCTACTCGGATGAGTTGTAGACGACGAAACACGTGTCATTGGATAATTATATATCCAAAACGATATATATGTTGCTCCCCATTTGGGGGTACCAAATTAGTAAAAAGGAAAATTATTCCCAACTCACATTTAAATAAAAAATACACTTGCATATAAATAATTGAATTCATTCAAAAATCATCGCAAACAAAAACAAATACCATATAACCTTCATGATATAAATAGAAAAAAATGTTATTGTACTAAATCTATTTATAAGATCTAATAAATAAAACCAGAAAAATGTTAGGTATTTTGCTATTTTCTATTTATTTTCTTATTAGTTGCTAGTGTGATCGAAAGAGTTAAGAGTGGTTGGAATCAGTTCAAAGAACTTAAGTCATGATTAACTAGCAGAGTATTACTATTGTTGAGCAAGGGAAGAGTCTGTCGGGCATGTGTGAGCAGTGTGATAATTAGGGCTATGACAACAACATATTCTTATCATTGTTTTGACTCTCGAGTATATATACGACACAGTTAATCAACTGAGAACCACATCACTTTATATAAAAGTATATGAGATATCAACGGATACACACTCGAGTCAAAGCAATGAAAAGAATATGCTGTTGTCATAGCCCTAGTTATAATGTATGGAGGTGAAAACGAGCCATAGAACGTTGACGATATGTGAGTACTTATGAACTTGTCTCCTTGTTTATAGCTTCGTTTTGGTGCTGAAAAATTCTCATCACGTGATTATGGTACAAGACGAGAAAAATTAATGCATCTTACAATTACGCCTTGTTATGAAGTCAAGATAAAAACGCAAGCCGGAAATGACAAATATATATATATATATATATATATATATATATATATATATAAAATACAAAAATAAGAAATTCAGTTGCGCTTTTATTCTTTGAATTTTGAATAAGTTTGCATGTAATTGTGTGTGTGTTTTTTTTTTTTTTTTTTTTTTTTTTTTTTTTGACACCCTTTTGCTTTTTGGCTTCTCCAATATATCACAAGGAGTTTTATAAATAAACCTGTGCGGTTTTGACAACAGAAACAACTGAAAGGTCAATGTGCGCTAGAGTACTAAATTAAGCCTTTCCTTTCAAAAGTTGATTTTTAAGGGTATTCCTTAAAGTTTTGAACGAATATCACATTTTTTAATGTCACCGACAAATATTTTTTTATGATATTGAGACCTTTATGAATAATATTGAGACCTTTATGAATAATATTGAGACCTTTATGAATAATATTGAGACCTTTATGAATAATATTGAGACCTTTATGAATAATATTGAGACCTTTATGAATAATATTGAGACCTTTATAAATAATATTGAGACCTTTATAAATAATATTAAGATCTTTATCAACCAACGTATTCTTTATTATTTTATTGGTGGCCATGTTTGTTTCTGTGCACACAGTCAATTTTATGTACACATGAAAACAGATGTACAACCCTTTTGGCAACCTTATATTACAATGATAACCACGATAACATACTAAAATAATTATCAATATCCAGATGTAAAAGTCAGATTGGCAAGAGTTGCACACTTTTTCAGTGTGAAGTTTTAAACGTATCGTCCACTCTATAATAAAGACCAATATGTATTTTGTTTGTATATATATTTCTAATGTACTTCCACCCTGTATTGCAAAATTTAGCGATTTATTTATTTTTTCAGCCATTAGAATGTAGAAGGAAACAAGGAAATCAAACTACAATTCAAACAACCACTTCAGACTTATCCTTCTGCTTGAAAGGAATTTGGAAAAAAACCTTTAATTTTATTTAAAAAAAAAATAGTGACTTTGTTTCATAGAACAGAAAATAGGATGGTTCTTCAAGTAAATGTGGTATTGTGCTAACTGTAAATATTCTAGACAAGAAAAGAAAAACATGTTAAACTCGAGAAAAGATAATAGGGCTAGGACAACAGCATATTTTTTTTTTTTATCGAATGTGTATCTGTTGATATTTTATGTTTTTATATAGAATGATGTGGTTCTCAGTTGATTAACTGTCTAAATGTGTCGGATATATACTCGAGAGTCAAAACAATGATAAGAATATTCTGTTATAGCCCTAATGATTAACAAACCCCATTTTCTCCGCACACTTTTCATGGCTTTATTCCTAAATTTTTCCAAATGTAACTTTTTATATCTTTAGCAAATAAATAAATGAAAGTGTAGTATCTGTTCTGATACTGCATTCAATGGTTCTATCCTTGTTCCTTTGACTGAGAAAATTTTGGTTTTTGTCTCAATTTAAAGTGTCCCTAATTTTCCCCACATTAAAAACTAACTCTGTCCTCATGGAGGACTAAACAGAGCCAATAGAAAAGAGTCATTTATTTCCAACTCGGGACACTTACACAATTTATAGAGCATGTATGCTTAAATGAGTCTCTACTTATCAAGATTCAAAACCCACTCGAGCAGAACCGTTATTTATATTGCCGGGTGGATGCTGACTGATTGAGGGGATCAGCAACGATGGTTGTAACTGGCCAGAAATTGATTATTTAAGAGGATGGCTCAAGAATAATTTGTTTACATTAAACTTGAAAATACATTAAACTTGAAAACGGTAAGTTTTAGGAAAGAAACTTTGCTCACAAATGCACTGGATAGTTTTAGGTACACAGATGTGAGGAAAATAAATTATTGACAATGCTTGTAGCTAGACGAGTTTTTGTTGCGACTGTATTATGACATAATCACGTTGACATACCAGTTCTTATCAGATCACTGAAGTTAAGCAACAATGAGCCTGGCCAGTACCAGATGGGTGACCATTTGAGAATAGCAGGTGCTGTATGTGCTCTCTGTTTAACTTGGTATTGTTTCCATTTGTCCTGAATTTCAATTTGCCATTTAGAATAAAACAGTTCCGACTCAAAAGAGGTGAGGTTGGAGATTGTGCAACTCTTACCACAAAATTTCATACACAAATTGCATCATCATCAGTGATATTCGTAGTCTTCATTGGTAACAATGGACGAGCAATCTTTTTTTTTTATTACAGAGCGAAAGTACCATAGATTGAAGCTCAGTCGAGCACTTGCTATGAAAATAACGATAGAGTAGAGAAAGACTAGTAACTTGTCTTCTGTGAGAAAAAGGCTGCAGGGTAGAGGATTTTAACTAGATTTTAAAGTCGATTTAAGTTTGGAAAAGCATATTTATTGCTAAGCATGCGAATTAAATGGATGCATCTCAAAATATCCGATCTATTGTTTTTTTTTGTTTGTTTTTTATCTGTTTGCAAGTTTGATAGTAAATGATATCCATTTCTTGAAAAGAGCATTAAATGATTAAAAACATGAAATGAAAGCAGTCTTTGTTTTCATTAAAAAAAAAAAAAATGTTGAGGTTCAAAAATAACCGTTTGAGTTTAAAAAAATAAATAAAATGCTTCGCTAAAATTATTTTTGGTAATAAATTTGAGAATAAAAAAACAAAGTAATTTACGTCTATTTAAAGACAATAGTTATTCTTTAAGTCCTAGAAAATAACTTTGTCCTCTTTATTTTTGCTATTGCTGATTTAGGATTTTCCAACTCTGACATTTCATATTCTTCTATTTTCTTTTTCTTCATTGTTTTTTTTCTTCATTCTTTTTTCATTACATTTTTCTTCATTCTTTTTTCATTACATTTTTCTTCATTCTTTTTTCATTGTTTTTTCTTCATTCTTTTTTCATTGTTTTTTCTTCATTCTTGTTTCATTGTTTTTTCTTCATTCTTGTTTCATTGTTTTTTCTTCATTGTTTTTGCTTCGTTTTTTCTTCATTCTTTTTCATTTTTTTTTCATTCTTTTTTCTTCGTTTTTTCTTCATTCTTTTTCCATTGCTTTTCTTCATTCTTTTTCCATTGCTTTTCTTCATTCTTTTTCCATTGCTTTTCTTCATTCTTTTTCCATTGCTTCTCTTCATTCTTTTTCCATTGCTTTTTTCATCATTCTTTTTTCTTCATTGTTTTTTTTTCATTCTTTTTTCATTGTTTTTTTTAATTCTCTTTTCTTCATTTACTTTTATTGTTTTTTCATTGTTTTTTCATTATTTTTTCTTCGTTGTTTTCTCTTCATTCTTTTTCATTTTTTCATTCTTTTTTCTTAGTTTTTCCTTCATTCTTTTTTCTTAGTTTTTCCTTCATTCTTTTTTCTTAGTTTTTCCTTCATTCTTTTTTCTTAGTTTTTCCTTCATTCTTTTTTCTTAGTTTTTCCTTCATTCTTTTTTCTTAGTTTTTCCTTCATTCTTTTTTCATTGTTTTTCCTTCATTCTTTTTTCATTGTTTTTCCTTCATTCTTTTTTCATTGTTTTTCATTCATTCTTTTTTCATTGTTTTTCATTCATTCTTTTTTCATTGTTTTTCCTTCATTCTTTTTTCATTGTTTTTCCTTCATTCTTTTTTCATTGTTTTTTATTCATTCTTTTTTCATTGTTTTTTATTCATTCTTTTTCCATTGTTTTTTCTTCGTTTTTTCTTCATTCTGTTTCCATTTTTTTTCATCCTTTTTTCATTGCTTTTTCTTCATTGTTTTTTCCTCATTGTTTATTTTGTCTTTTCTTCAGTCTTTTTCCATTGTTTTTTTTCTTCATTTCTTTCATTGTTTTTTCTTCATTCTGTTTCCATTGTTTTTTCTTTATTGGTTTTTCTTCGTTTTTTCTTTATTCAGTTTCCAGTTTTCTTTCATTCTTTTCTCTTCGTTTTTTCTTCATTATTTTTCCACTGTTTTTTCTTCATTCTTTTTTCTTCGTTTTTTCTTCATTCTTTTTTCTTCGTTTTTTCTTCATTCTGTTGCCACTGTTTTTTCTTCATTGCTTTTTTCATTGTTTTATCTTCATTGTTTTTTCTTTATTGTTTAATTCGTTTTTTCTTCATTGTTTAATTTGTTTTTTCTTCAATCTTTTTCCCATTGTTTTTTTCTTCAATCTTTTCCCATTGTTTTTTTCTTCAATCTTTTCCCATTGTTTTTTTCTTCAATCTTTTCCCATTGTTTTTTTCTTCAATCTTTTCCCATTGTTTTTTTCTTCAATCTTTTCCCATTGTTTTTTTCTTCAATCTTTTTCCCATTGTTTTTTCTTCAATCTTTTTCCCATTGTTTTTTCTTCATTGTTTTTTCATTATTTTTTCTTCATTGTTTTTTCATTATTTTTTCTTCATTGTTTATTTTCGTTTTTTCTTTAGTCTTTTTCCATTGTTTTATCTTCATTGTTTTTTCTTCATTCTTTTTTCATTGTTTTTTCTTCATTGTTTTTTCATTGTTTTATCTTCATTGTTTTTTCATTGTTTTATCTTCATTGTTTTTTCATTGTTTTATCTTCATTGTTTTTTCATTGTTTTATCTTCATTGTTTTTTCTTCATTGTTTAATTCGTTTTTTCTTCAATCTTTTTCCCATTGTTTGTTTTTCTTCATTCTTTTTTTATTGTTTTTTCTTCATTCTTTTTTTATTGTTTTTTCTTCATTGTTTTTTCATTATTTTTTCTTCATTGTTTATTTTCGTTTTTTCTTTAGTCTTTTTCCATTATTTTTTCTTCATTTTTCTTCATTGTTTTTTCTTCATTCTTTTTTCATTGTTTTTTCAATGTTTTTTTCATTCTTTTTTCAATGTTTTTTTCATTCTTTTTTCATTGTTTTTTCAATGTTTTTTTCATTCTTTTTTCACTGTTTTTCATTCTTTTTTCTTCATTCTTTTCCATTGTTTTTTCTTCATTCTGTCATTTCCAGATTCTTTTCTTTTTCATTCTGTGTTTTCTTTAATTTTTGTGTCTCAATCTTTCCTTCTTTAATCTTTTCTCTTTTATTTGCTTCTTCATTCCTTTCTCTATTCTGGCTGCTAGACTCCCAGAGAAACTACATACTTGATTATATACATATAACAGCTTGGTATGTTTTGTTTTCAAATAATAACACTTCTTAAACAACTTCTTTTCAATAGTGTCAAGCAAAGTAACATATCCTTTTATACATGAATTTTGTTTTAAAAATAAGACAATTTATTTGAATTCTTACAGTTGGTGAGTTTAATTTAAAAAATATAGCAACAATAGTTAAGTGGATGTCAGAAAAGAATTTTTAAAAGCACCAAAGCCTGCAAAGTCAAGTAGTTTGAGGGGAGGAGTCTTTTAGGTTTGGAATCCAAAACTAAATGTCTTGTCATTCAGTAACATAACATTTTTATCCCACAATCTAGATACAATTGTAATTTCATCTGATTGTGTCGTTCTATTTAGTTAAGTGTTTGCATTTGCTTGAGATATCACAAGGGTACCTTAAAGACTGGTGGAGTATCTTAAAGACGTGTGGCATGTCTTAAACATTTTGAGATATCATATTCATATGATATCTTTGACAATGATCTTAAATCGTTCTTTTTCTGCTATCATGTGTGAGTATGTAGAGTTGAAAACGTTTGGTATTCCTGTCTTGTAGAATTTGGTATCTAGGTGAAATATATTTTTGTATTTTGGATCAACTGTTTAGTTCATTTTTTTTTTTTTTTTTTTTTTAGAGTTTACATAAACAAAACACACTACACGTACACAGCAAGTTTCTTTCGTGATAACCCTGTTTGACCATACACACTCTTCAGACCTGATAATGGTTTTGTTGGCCTTTTCAATTCTTAGGCATACTTCTTTCATGATGTCAATGGCATAGTGATACCCTGATAATGTTTTGGGCAAACTCCATGACGGTATGCTTGTATTGAGAAATGTTATGAGAAAGGGAGATAATTGCAATAATATTGGGATGTCTCTACTTCCAAATTTGGATGCTAGAAGCAATCGCCTTATCATCCTCACAGGTCTTCTGGATGCCACTGCTTGGAAATGTTGGTTAGTTTAAAATATTGATGTCCTGATCGCTTGGTTTCCTCCAGATTCACCGTAAGCGCAAAGAGATCCATTATTCTGTGCATATTCTCCTCAGCAACAGTCTGCATCATCAGCAGGAAGGAGCTCCTGTACAAGGTTTTCACAAAGTCTTAGACTTTACATTAAAATGAATGAGATTGAAGATTCTACAAGTAGTTTTGAGAATGCAAGAATACCGGTTTTTTTTTTTATTCATTTAATCATTCATCGACAATTATTATTTTTATGTTTTTGTATTTCTAGGATTTTCATTTACTTTTAATTTATATATTAACTAGTTAGTTTTTTTCTTTTTTGCTTGCAAATACTTGAAATATTATTTTAAAAACAATAAACATTGCATTTATGTTTGCTGTGAGAATAAAACAATATATTTCTCATTTATTCATAGAGATAAACATTTAACATTTAGTTACTTGCTGTACAAATATATCCTTTAAATATGACAGTACTCGTGCTATTGGATCAGCCTGTCTGAAGATATTGGCTTCCTGAGACGAAATGCACCTAACATTGATGCTTTTTGTTTCTCTACTTCTTTTGTAAAACTTCATTATGTTCTGCAAAACCAAAAACCAAAACAACAATCCACCTTTTCCCCTCTTTTCCTTCTTCGCATTTCTTTCCCTTTCTCTATCTCCCCTATTTCTTGACTGGTTTCCTAACTTAAAATGTTCCAAACATTAATACTGTAACCCTTTCTCCTTTTCCATTGCAAAACTCATTCATGTTCTGCCAAGCAGGGAACAAAAATCGATAAAATCCACTAGAAAACAACCAAACCAAACATGACAAACTAGCGATTGAAGATACAAAGAGCTTAAAGAATAAAAACCTTCCACGAAATAACTAGATGCAACATGAATACTATTTTTAAAATAACGGGATTCGGCATTAAATAACCCGAGAACGGTTGATATGCTGTAAAACAACCAAACCAAACCAAAATATGACAGAGAAAGGAAAAAGAAAGAAATTTTCCTTTTTATTGCAATTTCGAATTAGATCCTAATTGGTCTAAAGCAGCCATTCTCAACCTTTTCTTTATCATTGACCACCTGGCTTTATGTATTTCTCCATTTATCTCCTATTCCTATAGGACCCTGTCGGTGGGGCATTAGAATACGCCGACTGCCCCCCTGCAGAGGGTAAAAGTCCCTCAATGGAGGTCCTGGATATGACCTTAAACTATATCCAGTGGTGAGGCCCCAGCTTGTGGGCTTTGGGGAGTGTGGAGCCACCCTTTAATTACCATTGCTCCCAGGTCCACTCTGATCCGGAGTGGTAGTACCTGTTAGGGTCCCAACTATGGGTTAAATAGAAACTGACGTGAAAACAAAAAATATATTTTATTAAAAAAAATTTTCTTCAAAATCTTTGGATTCGGCATTAAATAACTCGAAAAGGGTGGATATGCCTTAAAACAAAAACAACCAACCAACCAACCAACCTATTCCCATACAACTTAGAACTGCATGCTTGTGGAACTCTGTTCCATTTTCCCACTTTCCAACTGACTACCATATGGTCATCTTCAAGTCCAATGTGAACAAGTTCTTGATGAGCCGTCCCCTTTAGTAATCCAATTTACCAAATTTCCACTAGTAATGATTACTACATTGATAAGTAGTGATTCCTTTGTAAAAAAAAAAATCATAACCATCACAAAGTGATAGAAAAAAAAAATCATAACCATCACAAAGTGATAGAAAAAAAAAATCATAACCATCACAAAGTGATAGAAAAAAAAAAGCATAACCATCACAAAGTGATAGAAAAAAAAAATCATAACCATCACAAAGTGATAGAAAAAAAAAATCATAACCATCACAAAGTGATAGAAAAAAAAAATCATAACCATCACAAAGTGATAGAAAAAAAAAAGCATAACCATCACAAAGTGATAGAAAAAAAAAAGCATAACCATCACAAAGTGATAGAAAAAAAAATCATAACCATCACAAAGTGATAGAAAAAAAAAAGCATAACCATCACAAAGTGATAGAAAAAAAAATCATAACCATCACAAAGTGATAGAAAAAAAAAAGCATAACCATCACAAAGTGATAGAAAAAAAATCATAACCATCACAAAGTGATAGAAAAAAAAAAGCATAACCATCACAAAGTGATAGAAAAAAAAATCATAACCATCACAAAGTGATAGAAAAAAAAATCATAACCATCACAAAGTGATAGAAAAAAAAATCATAACCATCACAAAGTGATAGAAAAAAAAAGCATAACCATCACAAAGTGATAGAAAAAAAAAATCATAACCATCACAAAGTGATAGAAAAAAAAAATCATAACCATCACAAAGTGATAGAAAAAAAAAATCATAACCATCACAAAGTGATAGAAAAAAAAAAGCATAACCATCACAAAGTGATAGAAAAAAAAAATCATAACCATCACAAAGTGATAGAAAAAAAAATCATAACCATCACAAAGTGATAGAAAAAAAAAAAGCATAACCATCACAAAGTGATAGAAAAAAAAAAGCATAACCATCACAAAGTGATAGAAAAAAAAATCATAACCATCACAAAGTGATAGAAAAAAAAAGCATAACCATCACAAAGTGATAGAAAAAAAAATCATAACCATCACAAAGTGATAGAAAAAAAAAATCATAACCATCACAAAGTGATAGAAAAAAAAAAGCATAACCATCACAAAGTGATAGAAAAAAAATCATAACCATCACAAAGTGATAGAAAAAAAAAAGCATAACCATCACAAAGTGATAGAAAAAAAAATCATAACCATCACAAAGTGATAGAAAAAAAAATCATAACCATCACAAAGTGATAGAAAAAAAAATCATAACCATCACAAAGTGATAGAAAAAAAAAAGCATAACCATCACAAAGTGATAGAAAAAAAAAAGCATAACCATCACAAAGTGATAGAAAAAAAAAATCATAACCATCACAAAGTGATAGAAAAAAAAAAGCATAACCATCACAAAGTGATAGAAAAAAAAAATCATAACCATCACAAAGTGATAGAAAAAAAAATCATAACCATCACAAAGTGATAGAAAAAAAAAAAAAGCATAACCATCACAAAGTGATAGAAAAAAAAAAGCATAACCATCACAAAGTGATAGAAAAAAAAATCATAACCATCACAAAGTGATAGAAAAAAAAAAGCATAACCATCACAAAGTGATAGAAAAAAAAATCATAACCATCACAAAGTGATAGAAAAAAAAAAGCATAACCATCACAAAGTGATAGAAAAAAAAATCATAACCATCACAAAGTGATAGAAAAAAAAATCATAACCATCACAAAGTGATAGAAAAAAAAATCATAACCATCACAAAGTGATAGAAAAAAAAAAGCATAACCATCACAAAGTGATAGAAAAAAAAAAGCATAACCATCACAAAGTGATAGAAAAAAAAAGCATAACCATCACAAAGTGATAGAAAAAAAAAAGCATAACCATCACAAAGTGATAGAAAAAAAATCATAACCATCACAAAGTGATAGAAAAAAAAATCATAACCATCACAAAGTGATAGAAAAAAAAATCATAACCATCACAAAGTGATAGAAAAAAAAATCATAACCATCACAAAGTGATAGAAAAAAAAAAGCATAACCATCACAAAGTGATAGAAAAAAAAAATCATAACCATCACAAAGTGATAGAAAAAAAAAAGCATAACCATCACAAAGTGATAGAAAAAAAAAATCATAACCATCATAAAGTGATAGAAAAAAAAATCATAACCATCACAAAGTGATAGAAAAAAAAAAAGCATAACCATCACAAAGTGATAGAAAAAAAAAAGCATAACCATCACAAAGTGATAGAAAAAAAAATCATAACCATCACAAAGTGATAGAAAAAAAAAAGCATAACCATCACAAAGTGATAGAAAAAAAAATCATAACCATCACAAAGTGATAGAAAAAAAAAAGCATAACCATCACAAAGTGATAGAAAAAAAATCATAACCATCACAAAGTGATAGAAAAAAAAATCATAACCATCACAAAGTGATAGAAAAAAAAAGCATAACCATCACAAAGTGATAGAAAAAAAAAGCATAACCATCACAAAGTGATAGAAAAAAAAATCATAACCATCACAAAGTGATAGAAAAAAAAATCATAACCATCACAAAGTGATAGAAAAAAAAGAAAGTCAAAAAGAAATACTTAATACTTTTATTCAATTCTATAAAACATGCTGAAAAATCCATAAAATGAACTTTAAACAATCAAAATTAACTTAGGTCATCAATATTGCAAAATTGAAGCACTAATTTAATAAAAAATGTTAATTAACCAAAACAGGAGACCATGTTGAATTTTGTGTTGCTGTTTCCTTACTGTGCACCAGTCCAGAAAAAAACTCTCGTAAAACATCTTGGGAGGATATGTGTGTTTAGTTAAATTACTCCACGCTTAAAGGTTAATGTTTTACAGTAGAACCCCGGGATATAGTGGCCCTAGTATGTTTTTTTCAGGTTATAATGTGAAATACAATGTTTTTCCGGTCTCTGGTTATGGTATTTGCCCCTCCTTATGGTATGTTGTTACTAATTTTTAGTATGTACTGTATAAAATTTTGCTTAGTCCCTCCCTCCACCATATGGCGATTTCACCTTATGATCCCAACCATGGTCGAATCATCTTGGAGGGAGAATATTATAGTATTTGTTTGTTTGTTTTTTTTTCTCATTTAGTTGTTTTTTTTTCTCATTTAGTTGTTTTTTTTGGAATCACCCATGTTGAGGTAGGATCAGAAAATGAGAGTAGAAATCCTGTTATAAGTTGCACTGTTTATTGTTTAGGATTTTAGGTTTTATGAAATGAAGATTCCAGTTTCTTTTTATGCCATGCATAATACTTTAATATTTCACCATCTTCTTCCTATAAGCTCTGTTTAATCCAGGATCATTAGGGACACTGATTTCATATAGAGTATCTACTTTTTCCCTCTTGTCCCACATTACTATATCAGGTGTAATAGCTTCGTTTTCTAAGTACATAGCTATATAATGATAGTGGATGGTGTATGACTTATTTCCAACTGTTCTTTCTGGTAAACATGTCCCCAGGACTTGCCACTGCACTGGATATTCAACTTTTTACAGGTAGTTGAAAGGATATATTTATGCACTTCATTGTGTCACATTGTATAGTAGCAGCCCCCCCCCCAGTAGAACTGAATGTCACGTGGCTCATATTTTCTATTTCTGTGTGGCACAACCTGCAATTGTCATTGCTGAGACCATTCATCTATAAATATAAAAGCGAAAATGTATGTATGTGTGTTCGCTTTTTCTGTATGTCTACAGAGAAGTGGTCGCTCGCCTAACAACTTTTTATATCACATATAAATCGTAATATCTCAGTTAACAACGAAGCTCGCCTGTCTATTTAATTTGCTCGACTTTGGGAAGATAAATATTCAACATTTGTCGCTCGCCGCATGTGGGTTAGTCTTTTTCCTATAACATCTTGGGAAGCGTTCCCGCAGTAAATGAAATACTATCCCGCAGTCAAACTTGACCTCATTAAGTCATTAAAACGGGCACCTGCCAAATCCAAGTAATTAAATAAATTCAAACGTGTTTCCGTTAGCATCTCGCGGTGGGGCAATCGTTAACGTCGCACATTTTTTTTTTTTTCGCACTTTAATTTACAACTTTGCCTCAACGGTTCGGATTCGATCCTCATACTTACCTACCAAAACATTTTTTTTTAACCCCCCACCCCACCCCCGGAGTTTCCACACACACCTCTAAACACCTGGGCAACGCCGGGTACCCCTCGCTAGTCTTTTTAAAAGCATTGGTCATCAAGCTTTGACCTTAGGCAGCCATTTTTATTCTGTCCTGATCGTATTGAAGCGATTGTCTTTTTAGCCAGTCTAGAGAGCCTTCCACATCTATATGTTCCTGGCATAGTTCATCCAGAAAATACTTGGCATCCAGTTGGTTGGCCCATTCTTCTAGTTTTCTGCAATGGAAAGCAGTAGTGCATTTTTAAGAATACTTTTGGGCTATTTCGGTGACAAACTTGTTATGCATTCCTGTCTCATTTTTATTAGACAACCTGGGTCAGTTTTGCAATGGCGGTTGTTCTACTGGTCTGTATGAAGTTATCGTATTATCATTAATTATATACATAAAAGATGAAAGATCTAGAACAATACTGATGTCTCTGGCTGTATTAGCCAGCTCATTTTTTTTTTTCTATTAGCCAAAATCAAGGCTAGAAGTTACTTAAGGATATGGATTGATGAGATGGATGTCTGATATAGGTCTCTGCTTGTGGGTAGAAAACAAAACTCTTTTCTATTGCACCAAATAGCTTAAATAAGGCAGACGAATCATGATTTTATGTACCAGCTTAAATCCCTCCCCCCTTATTTTTAATTATTGGTGAAAAATTACAGGATTTATTTCTTTCATTTGCTGGTATCATCACTCAGTTTCTTTGTCTATCATAAAGGAGAAATGGCTAAAGGGAGACATGTATGAACTCGAAACTCAGTTGAAGGATGAAGAAATTTTCTTAAAAATGATGCATTGAATGAATGAAATTTGAGCACGATTTATGATAAATATTTATCAACATTGGGTCAGAAGATGGTCCTGTTGTAGCCTGCAGGAAATCCTGTGGCACTATGTTCCACGGAATGCAGATTAAAAAAAAAAAAAATAAATACTGTTCATGAAAATTCCATTTGATGTTAACCCAAATGAAAGAAAAAAAGTTTAGCGCTTCTTGTTGAAATAACTTCAGCTGCCGATTTTCCCTTTTCAAAAAACAAAAAAAAATCAATTCATTCTTGCAACAGTTGCTTCCTGGTAATGGTTAAACAAAATGCCCGTTGACTTCATTTCCTTCCTTCTCCCCCTCTTTCACTTCTCACACCGTGTTTATCCCCCCCCCCTATCACATGACTTGTAAACATGTAACTCGGGTTTGGTATAAAAGCTCAATCTTTGTGGTGTCTCTCTTTCAAATCCTACTTGAACGTAAGTTCCTTATTGTTGTCGTTTTTATGTACAGCCACACAAGGCACAAGGACGTGCTTGCTTCTTTGATGACTATCACACTCCCTCCTGATCTCATGATCACATAGAGTGCATTGTGGAGTTGGTCTTTTATTCTACTTGCTTCTGTGAAGGGGCACATTCATCATCTCTGGTTCTGGGTCAGGTTTTAGTTCTGGTTTGTCAATACTCTCTGGTGGAGGGGGTTTGCTGATAGCGTTTATCAGCAGCTCATCACTTGATGATTCATCGCTCTCCTCTGTAGTTGTGTAATGTAGCTCGGCAGCTGGGCAAAGATCGCGCACATGGCGTTGGGTCCCATCAACTAGAACTGACTGCTAGCTAATCGCCCCAGATATTTGTCCTTATCTGAGCTTGGTGGCGAACCAGTTTCCTGAGGATGCCATCCAGACTGGATCCCCTATCCCATATCCGTTGTGTGTTTCCTCATCGACTGGCTGTTTAGTGTTAATTCCCTTTTTCTTAAGAATAAGTTGACAGGGGAGTTAATAAAGTATTGTTGCTTACGTCATGTGACGAATGTCATTCAAAATGTCTAGCAAATTTTATTCCTCCATATTAACTTTGTCGAAAAATATTTTTCATGAATAATTATTTTTCTACCTGAATGTTTCCATATTTTTTGGATATGTTACTATTTACGACAGGACAATTATGTGAGTACAATTTGTTTTACCTGAAATTTAATATTTTGATTTTCAAATTTCGATTGTTCAATATAGAAGTGTGACAGTCATCAAAGTTAATATGGAGGAATAAAATTTGCTTGACATTTTGAATCACATTCGTCATGTGACGTAAGCAACAATACTTTATTAACTCCCCTGTCAACTTATCTTAATTTTAGTAAGCTAAATATAGTGATTTACAAATTTTTTTCATTTATAATTATTTTTCTACCCTATTGTTTTTCATAATTTTTGGACAGAGTACTATTAGCGACATGACAATTATGTAGGTACCATTTGTTTTACTTGAAATTTAATATTTCAATTCATTTGTTCAATATCGAAGCACCAAATGTTCTTTGCAATTGTTCTAAACAAAAAGAAACACAAAAACAATTAAAAGAATCATTTATGGCATCGGAAGATTAATACAAATATTTCCGATTCAGATATTGTTGTGATACCTCCAAAAGTTCAAATTATTTTTGATTCCCAATTCTGATTAATAGTCCCAACACTACTTTTTACCAACTGTTCTTTCTGGTAAATGTTTCTATGCCTTGCTGGATATATTGGATATTCTAACAAAAATTCCTCTAACTCTAAAATTATAGACTTTAGAAAAGTTCTTTAAAGTTTAAATAATTTTCCTTCCTTCCTCTGGGTTTCTCAAAAATTTCCAAGAAAAAAGTTTCATCCTCAAAATTTCTCATCTTAATATGGTCATTTTCAAGTCCAATATTAACAAATTCTTGTGGAGCCTTCCATTTAAATATTAATTTTAGCCATCATTTCCAATTCTTTAACAAACTTATTAACTTATTTTTTAAGTCACCTTTAAACCTTGATAAATACTGACATTAGTAAAACATAATCTATTGTTGAAGCTGAATTTCTTTCAACAAAAGTTGAGATTCTATCTTAGTATATATTAGAGAGCTGGAAGATGAGGTTGAACTGTGAACTTTTATAGTAACCATAGAAACCATTATGATGATTAATAGCACCAGCATCTTAGTGCCCTGTTCAATTTGGGGTTTGTTTAGTTTATTTTCTAGCTACACTCTCACCCCACCCTGGCACCATGCTCTAAACTGCCTGATATAGGTCTCTGCCTGATTTGTGGGTAGAAAAAGGAACCCTTTCCTACTGCCCCAAACGGCCTAAATAAGGGTAAAGTAAGAGATGAGTCATGATTTTTACCAACTTTGCTGCCCCCCCCCTCCCTATTTTATTTTGAATCTCTGGAGAATAATTGGGTTTATTTCTTTTATTTGCTTGTATCATCACTCTATCAAGATCAATGTGTACTATCTGTTCTGATGCTACACTTCAATTTTTTGTTCTCGGTTAGTGGAGAAGAAATCTTTCACAACTGAGAGAATTTTTATTTTTGTTCCTCCCCCCCCCCCCCGCATTAAAAACCGACCATGGTATCTAACTCTGCCCTCGTGGGGAGGCAAGTAAATAGGATCATCACTCTATTTATTCCTCTATTATAAAGAAATAATCGTGAAATTGCCGATGTGTATAAACTAAACACTCATCTTTCAAAAGTTGAATTTTAGAAGTACTGGCGTCTGTTTTGAACAAATAATCACATTTAAGATTGTCACACACGAGTAGTTTTTATGATATCAACACCTTTATTAGCTAATATATTCTCTAAGAGCATTTATAGCCTAGATCCCAATGATATTTCTTCGTTATTGAACATATGCATTCATATATTTGATTTATCTTGTCTATAGCTTTCTTTATATGCTTATAACTTGGTAAATCTCTCTCTCTCTCTCTCTCTCTCTCTCTATATATATATATATATATATATATATATATATATATATATATATATATGGAAGTGATATACAAATTACCATTAGCGTATGAAGCGATGCTTTTGTGTAAACAAATTGAGCTTCGGTATTTGGACAATGTCAATACATTAATTATATATATGATTGTTGAGCTGGATTAAATCCGACGATAGGAAATAGAATGGAGGTGGAAAGACCTGAATAGTCAATGACCATCGCTCTTGAAAAAGCCTGCATAAATTGGGCAAAACGTTGAGTATTCAGGTCCTTCCACCTCCATTCTACTTTCATATATATATAATAGGGAAAGGTAGTTTGCTTGAAGCATTGCTGATGAATAAAATATATGTGTATAAGAAGGCTATAGCAATGTGGGTTACCGATGTGCGAAATGGTGTGGAAAATGAACAAAAATAAACAGGTGGAAATTTTGTAGAATAGTGAAATACCGTATGTCTATTTTTCAAAGTCGCATATAACATGACATATAAAATCATTAAATGAGAACTTTCTGTTTGTTTATTTTTTTTTGTTTTAATTTTTTTATTTTGGGACCGGAATGATTGGTATTTGTGATATTTCGGAATAACATCCCTTTGTCAAAAAGAAATAAATAAAGTGTGAAAATCGATGAATGTTTCAAAAGAGAGAAAACGCCATCGTAATGAAACAGAAGTTGAGTTGAAACTACCATGCAGAAAACAAAGTCTAATTAATAGTGATGTGTTCTTAGGTTCTAATTAAATCTGGTGTGTAATAATATATTTATTTTAATAATTTATCAGTACTTTATTTTATTTTTACTTTTATTTATTTTATATATATATATATATATATATATATATATATATATATATATATATATAAAATTAAATATTATATATATAGAAAATTAAATATATATATAGAAAATTAAATATTATATATATAGAAAATTAAATATTATATATATAGAAAATTAAATATTATATATATATATATATAATTCAATATTATATATATATATAATTCAATATTATATATATAATTCAATATTATATATATAATTAAATATTATAGAAAATTAAATATTATATATATATAATTCAATATTATATATATATATAATTAAATATTATATATATATATATAATTAAATATTATATATATAATTAAATATTATATATATAATTAAATATTATATATAATTCAATATTATATATATAATTAAATATTATATATAATTCAATATTATATATATAATTAAATATATATAATTCAATATTATATATATAATTAAATATTATATATAATTCAATATTATATATATAATTAAATATTATATATATAATTAAATATTATATATAATTCAATATTATATATATAATTAAATATTATATATAATTCAATATTATATATATAATTCAATATTATATATATAATTAAATATTATATATAATTCAATATTATATATAATTCAATATTATATATATAATTCAATATTATATATATATATAATTAAATATTATATATATAATTAAATATCATATATATGATTAAATATTATATATATATATATATATATATATATATATATATATATGATTAAATATTATATATATATATATATATAATTAAATATTATATATATATATATAATTAAATATTATATATATATATACAATTAAATATTATATATATATACAATTAAATATTATATATATATATATAGATATAATTTAATATTTTTATATACATATATAAATAAATATTTTTATATATATAATTTAATATTTATATATATATATATATATATATATATATATATATATATATATAGTAATTTATAAAATATATATGCCGATTAAGCTACACTGAATATTCGGCGTTTCATCCACTCTAAGATTCCTCAAGCTTATGCGCAAATTCTGTGGTTGTTTATCGTTTTTATATAAAACGATAAACAACCACAGAATTCGCGCATAAGCCTGAGGAATCTTAGAGTGGATGAAACGCTGAATATTCAGTGTAGCTTAATCGCCATATATATTTTATAAATTACTAACTAGCTCTACCTACGTATTGAGCACTTTTGAAGAAAATACTTAAAGTTTACGCATAAATCTATACTTTCGTATATTAATTTTATGCGAGTAAATGAAGTAGTTATATATATGTATATATATATATATATATATATATATATATATATATTTAATTTAATATTTTTACATACATATAAATTAATATTTATATATATATAGTTTAATATATTTTGTATATATATATATATAGTTTAATATATTTTGTATATATATATAGTTTAATATATTTTGTATATATATATATAGTTTAATATATTTTGTATATATATATATATAGTTTAATATATTAAACTATATATATATATATATAGTTTAATATATTTTGTAGTTTAGTATATTTTTTATATATATATATATAGTTTAATATTTTTTGTATGTATAGTTTAATATTTTTTGTGTGTGTATATGTATATATATATATATATATATATATATATGCTTTAATATTTTTATATATATATATACGCTTTAATATTTTTATATATATATATATATGCTTTAATATTTTTATATATATATATATGCTTTAATATTTTTATATATATATATATATATATGATTTAATATTTATATTTATATATATACACAGGATGACCCCCCCCCAAAAAAAAACGGGCCCCAACTCTAATTAGGCCCCGTTTCTTAGTGTTTTGTCCAAATGAAATGAAACTTTGGTCATAACTAGTTTATTATATTCAAAACATCACATCCAAACAACTAGAGCCTTTGGCCTTTTTTTTCTCCGTTCTACAGCATATGTTCTAGATGGCCTCCATTTAGCTTTTGTTTTTTTCGGGTCACCCTGTGATATATATATATATATATATATACATAAGCCAGATAAGACATGATCACTATTCAAGGAAATGTCTTGAGCCTGCTCGTTTTCTGCTTATCCAGCAAGACTTCACATAAAACTTATGGACATTAGACATATCCGTATTAAAAAAAAAGGACATTTTATAACTTTTCTTTGTTATTGGATGAATCTTAGAATTACATTTATTTTGTATTATTTAAAATATATAAAGGAAAGGTAAATATTTAAAAATAACTGGATGTTATCTACTTTGGAAAAATAAAAATATCAGGATAATCTATACTATAAACCTCTCCTGTCTGTTTAAATGTATGTATGCATGTTTTTATGTCTGCCTAAAACTTTCGACAGAGGAGACCGATTTTCACAAGGTCGGTAGAGTTTTGACGCTTGACCCTTCTGACAGCAAATATTGAAAAATTAGCTGAAAACATTTATTCCTTCTCCCTCAACTTAGCACTTTTCTACAGGGAGGGGTCGCTTGTTTCACGATATTTTCGAAAGACATCCCCTCTTTTCGATTGACTAATATTAATTTAAACCGTCACCACTTCCGGACGTCACGTTTTTTTTTTGTTTTTTTTTCACGTTCTTTTTCTCCTTCGCAGTACGGGTTCGAGCCTTCCTGCTTACTACCACTTTTTTTTTTTTTTTGCTCAACATACACCTCCAAACACCCGTGCAACCAGACTAGTAAATAAATAAAACTCTCTATATCTGGTGCAAGTTTTCCGGATATTACACTTCAATTTAAACCAGTATCGTATCTTCCTATAATAATTCCGGCAAAATCTACTTCATCATACAATACATACACACAAGTAGTAGCACATTACTTATGCCTTAATTACTTTCTCCTCACACATTCTCATTATACACCGGAATCAGTATTTTATAGTAATAACTTCTCACCAACGATCGGAATTATTACATTTTATTAGTTACTGTTTTCCTCTTTTCACCACACCTCATTTTTGATGAAAATAATGATTTGCCCCTTTACAACCGTCACCTTACTTTTCCAACGATTTCATCGGTAGTTTTCTATCATTCCATTAATCCATTATTCTTTCGATCTTTCACTATTTCCGAATGGTTAGAGAGTATTAACTAAATTAAAACATGGCGTACCGTAATTCGGATATATGACACCGTAAAATAAGAAAAATGGATATAGGAGAGATTTTCTCTGGTCTCAAATTATAGCCTGTATTAATGTACACTGTAACCCGGATTTAAAAGTCCCGGATATAAGTGTAACCCGGATATAAGTGAGTTCTAGGGACAGGAGGAGTATCTTATATTCGGGTTACCCTGTATTAGATAAGAAACCTTTTGTATTATTGTGACGTTTTCACCTGACGTTTTCATCTTAGTTGTTATTGAAACAATGTTTTGGATGATGTAACTTCCGACCTTTTTCTTTGGTGTGATCAGAACAAGCTGTTTAAATATAACTGATTTTTTAACCAAAAATATATCAAACATTGATATTATTGTTTTTCCTTTCCCTTTGCTAAACTCTAACTCTCACTTTCTTCAAAATCAAAACTCCAAACTATTATCTTGTACAAAACAACTAAACCAAGCATCCTGAATAAATATTCAAAGATATAAAAAAAAAAAGCTTTAAGCACAAAAACTTTTTGTTTTAAAAAAATTATTAGATTCTGCATTAAATAACCTGAAAAGTGTTGACCTGATGTAAGACCAAACAAATCCGATCTCTTTCAGATAAATTTTGAGCCGAACACTAATCAATAAACGCAATTTTTTTTTTTCAATCTGTCGGCCATGACTGGGTGGAAGTGGTAATTATATTCTTAGTTATTTTTGTGTGTACTAAAGATTGAACCTTTAGAAGATTGTCACTGAAAGCTAATGGTTAACCATTACTTTAAACCAGGATTGCTCAAACTTTTTCAGGCTGGTACCTCCTTGGCTTCTAGAATAGACCGCTTGCCCCCTCCCCTTCTCATGAACCCATGTAAGCTTTTTCTGAAGTGCAAGCAACAACATTATAAACAAAATATGTATTTAAAAACAATGATATAGTACACTAGCTTAACTTGGTCAGCTTGTAAACATTTTATCTTGAGAATAATCCCTGAATCACATCAGCATTTGTTTTTTCAAATTGAAAAAAACAAAATTTGCTTTTCAAAACAATAAATCTAATTAGCCATTTTTTCGACTTCAGAATTCTAATTTACATATTTTTTTTTTAAATTGAAAACAATATTAAACACAAAATTTTATGTAATTATATATTGTCCCTTATTTACACGATACAACTTTTTAATTGAAAATAATATTGAACATGAAATTGTTTGCTTATTTTCTCGCTATATAAGTATGTGTATATATTTTAGTTATCACCCCCCCCCCCTTTTTTGCATACCGCCTCCCTCCGATATCAAAGGTTCCATCCTAATTGTTAACCATTACTTTAAACGAATACAATTGGAAAATTAATTCAAATCAATTCATTTTCTTTTACTTACTCAGTTTTGACAGACTTGAATAAAAATATTTTAAATATATATATATATATATATATATATATATATATATATATAAAATATAAGCATATGAAACTAATGTAAAGATTGCTCGTTCATAGCTTACCATTAGTCAGCTATGTT
This sequence comes from Euprymna scolopes, assembly GCF_053919585.1. Classification (NCBI taxonomy): domain Eukaryota; kingdom Metazoa; phylum Mollusca; class Cephalopoda; order Sepiida; family Sepiolidae; genus Euprymna; species Euprymna scolopes. The sequence continues at coordinate 45,326,563 of NC_136485.1, forward strand.
ATTTTTTCCGGAGTTAGGATATGCTGCGAGTGAACCGGAAAAGACTAATATAAATTAAGCCACAAGTGTTATGAAAAATAAAAAATATATCAAAAATATTTCAGCAGCTTACATTTAGATTTAAGGCAATTTTTTGAAATATATATTTAATATAAAAAATATTTCAGCAGCTTAAATATATATTGAATATATTTACCAGAATGGAGACGTTCACGAAAGTTGATTTGATTTTGTATGCAGAGAAGATAACAGTTTATGGTTTTGTACGCTTTGTATTGGACGTATTGTTTGATACGCTTACTTTTGACGATGCACAGAAAGAACAAAAAAGCTATTGTTAATGGGACATAGTCCTACTGTAAAACATTCACAACAAAAACTCCACTAGCTACAACCATTACCAACAATTTTCTCTACTTTCTATCTGTGCTTAAAACTAAAATCTAAAATGCATGAACAAAGTTTCCTAGAACTGTCCGTCTGGGGAAGTTTATAATGAGGAACAGCTGACAACAACATGGGAACTTTCAAGTCCAATGTAAACAAGTTCTTAAATAATCAAATTCTACTCATTTTCCACCATTACTGATCATGGCAGTGGTGTCTCACCCAATTACCTAACACTCATTAATATTTATCCTTGAGTTGCCTTTGGGCTTTGATAAGCAGCGATTCCATCGTTAAAAAGAAAAGCATTTTGTAGTCTGTCTAGACTGATAGCAGGTTACCAAGAAGGTTTAGGAGTATAATCGGCGTAATCTTTTCTGTTCCAACCAAAAGAGGCAGACCAATCTGATTGTAAATCATAATTCCTTATCTCAGAAATTCAGACAGAAAACGAGCGAGAAAAATATTTGAAAAACATGTCGACCTTCACCGAATTCTCTGTTGCAAAGAATATTTAAGTGATGATATTGTAGGCATTGGGCGGAGCTTGTTTGTCGGGTCAGTGTCACCAAAAACTTTGTCTCCACATAGTTTTTCTATTATACATTATTTACTTTTTTTCTTTTTTTTTTTCCGCAAAAGTCTGCAAATTCCGTTGCATTGAGTTACCAAAGACGTTCATTCTTATTTTCTTCAACTTGAAATGCTTTCTCTTGCCTCTCTTGAACTCATGTTTTCAATTGCACGTTTGTTTGTTTTTTTTCTGCACTGTCTCAACTGCCCCTCCCTCTTCCCGATGTCTGGTTTTAGTCTTCTAGGGGTTTTTAGGGCACCCAAATTCTTTCAGATATAGGTTGCTTAGTTTATATACTATTGTAATTGATGGAGTGTGGTTGGATCCTCGCTGGGTTCTCCTTAATCCGTATGGTTTGTCCACTTCGTTAATGGGATTCAGTGGTTGGATTTTTGTGCTGATCTTTCAGAAGTCACTTTTTTTTTTTTTTTTTTAGCTAAAGCTTACATTATAGCCTTCCATCCATTAATCGCTTCTCATTCAACTAACGACTTATGTATCATCATCTACAGGGTGGTCAAAAAGTCAGGTAACATTTTAAAGAAAAACGATATTAGCAATACACGTATATTTAAGTACCATACATTGAAATATAAAATGAAACAAGCATGAAATACGTTTATTTTGTTAATTGTCGTCCATTTCTCTCTATCAATCGCTGGAAGCGATTAACCACTGATTGTGTAACACGTGTAATCATGTCAGCTGATATCCGCACAATCTCCTCTTCAATAAATAACTTTAAAGACGCTATTGTATCAGGCTTCTTGCCATAAACGCTATCCTTTACATAGCCCCAAAGCCAGAAATCAGGAGGGGTAGTTTATATATTAACTCAAATATTTAAACAAATAATATTAAACGAATAGAGATTATAATGGATCATATTGTTTTTGCTACCTTTAACATGTTACCTGACTTTTTGACCACCCTGTATATATATAAAAGGCAAAAGTGGCGCACACATTTCTGTATGCCCAAGAAAGGCTTTTTTCGGGTGGGGTGGGGGTTCTCGAGAGGGTTAATATACTCCCTAGATCATAATATCTACGATTTGCGAACGGATGTCGTGTCTACATTTATTTTGATCGACTTTTATAGAATTCACACTATTCCATCCTTTCCTTTTACGTATAAATAAAGTGAAATTCACCGATGCAAAGGCGTCAGCGGCCTTTCGTGCTGGGACGTCTTGAAAGCAATTAGCTTTGATCAATGTGGGGAAAACATTTCATATCAGACAATTGCTATTCATTTGAAAGTTCCCCCTTTTTCGGGGGAGCTTTGTTTCCCCAAGATCGTGGGAAAACAAATGAATGAAATGGCAGAAAGCTGAACTGGCTTTACGTTCATTTCTGTACCTGTGTATTCACTTAGCAAGTCAACTTTTTTATTGACAGTCTAATATATAAAAGACAAAATGGGTGCATGTGTTTGTGTATGTTCACAAAAGGCTTTTTGCGTCGGGCTTCTCATGTTGGTTAAATTCTGGGAAAAGTTTTCTCATACTTCCTAGATCGTAATATCTCAGATTTACAAACGGACATTGTCTCTATCTTTTTTTTTATCTAGTTTTAAAAAATTCCCTTGTTTCGAGTGTTTGTTTGTCTTTTTCATATAAATAAAGTGAAATTAATCGAAGCAAACGTAACTACCTAGCCTTCGAGCCGGGTAGTATCTGGTCTCTAATTGATCCTTGGTCAATGTAGGGAAAACCCTTCATACTGAAACAATTGCTATTTATTTAGATACTTTTTTTTTTTTTTTTTTACATTTTCACCGCAAACAAGACACATTGCCACTTTGGTGTAGGGGGCTACTATCAGGGGTAACATCTACTGGGGTACTATGTGGGGATTTTGGCAGCAAGATGTCTGTTCACGTTACACTTGGACTTCTGCTCATCAGTACTGTTGGGGAAGCAGGGACCTGGAATGGAATTCCAAAGTCTAGCGGTTCTGGGGAAGAAACTACTGGAGTAGAAATATCTTTTACATCTAGAGATCTCTACTGTGTGGGGGTGAAATTTAGCTGCTTGTTGGATTTGTCGAGGGTGTTTACGTCGTGGGGGCACAAGTGCTTGCAGTTCGTCAGAGCATTCTCCATTAAAATACTTGTAGAATAGGCAGAGGGATGCAACATTTCGTTGATGGGACAGAGGCTGAAGCTTAGATGCCAGTTCAGGGCCTATCAGATTGGCGACTCTCTTTTGAACCTTGTCTAGGAGTGAGAGACTAGTAGCAAATGCACCAGCCCAAATATGACAGCAATACTCCATACATGGGCGAATGGTGGCCTTATAGAGGTACAGGATACTTTTGGGTGTTAGTAATTTTCTAGCACGGTAGAGAGAGCCTACCTTCTTTGCAGCGGCCCTGGCAATGCTTTCGATGTAATTGTTCCAACTCATGTTTCCTGTGAATGTTAGGCCAAGGAGTTTGAAAGATGTACTCTCAGATAAAGAGTCGTTGGCCATTGCTATTGGTGGTAAAGAAAGTTTCTTGTAATTATTGAAGGAAACTAGTTTAGTCTTGGCAGCATTGAACGTGACCATCCACTTTTGTCCCCATTCCACTACAGATTGGAGGTCATCCTCTAGTGTTTCTGCCATTTCTTTAGATATGTGTTCATTTGTTTTCCTGTCGTGCCTGTTATAGTGTGTGGTGTCATCAGCATATATACCCATCTCAGAGGTAATTTTGTCGGGGAGGTCATTTATGAATATCAGGAACAGTAGAGGTCCAAGGATAGACCCCTGGGGAACTCCCGCATTTATATCATATTGTTTAGATGTATGACCGTTGAGGACAACCTGGATTTTTCTCTCCTCTAAGAAGGATTTAATTATGTTAAGTATTCTACCAGTGATACCGTATGATCTAATTTTCCTGAGGAGACCCTCATGCCATACCCTGTCAAAAGCATTAGATATATCTAGAGCTACCGCTCTGCCCTCCCCCGGCTTTGTCCAGTGAGTGGTATATACGTTCAGAGATTACAGTGAGGATGTCTGCTGTGAAACGGGCTTGTCTAAATCCATATTGTTGGTCAGTCAGAAGTTTAGCATCCGTAAGGTGATGGACTAGAGCATTGTTAATTAAGGTCTCAAATATTTTGGCAAAAAGTGGGATACTGCCAAAGTGCCCCCTTTTTTGGGGGGAGCTGATTTTCCCCCCACATTAAAAATGAGCTTTGTGGAAGGTTTAAGAGAGTTTAAAAGCAACGGCTTTTCTGTAAGTCATCTTTTTGATTGACTGCGTTAAAATTGGACGCTTTACACTTCCGGTCGCATCATGGAGTAGGGGTACTAAGATGTCAGGTTTTCTTTTCTGCCTTCCCGTCATGATTTTGAGCCTGTCTGCCTACTACCACTTTTTTTTTTTTTATTCAACACACACTTCCAAACACCCGGGCAACGCCGGGCACCCCTGCTAATCATTATCATAAGAACAATTAAATATTATGATGATGATGATGTTACAAATTATTGCAAATTTTGTTTTAAATTATCTCTTTGTGGTTCTTATTTCAAATGATGCCTTATTTTTCTTTTTTTTTGTTTCTATCTACGGCATTTCTCAGATTGTTTAATATCGACTGTGCTCCGGTTGAAATAGATGTCTCTTTCTCCTTGAAGAAGCTTTTTGTTTTGAGAAGCTGCTAGGATTGACTTTCACTCCAGGCATGAAGTAGAAAACTTATGTCAGACCTGTTGCTAAATTGCAATGGTGAATTAGTTTGATCACTCTGCCACTCTAGGAAGTATATTACTTCAAAAGCAATCTTTAACATACCTATGAGCCAAATATATCTTAAAATAGATTACTGTTGCCTCATCTGGGGAGGTGCCACTCAAAGCCCCATTTGTTGCATTAACAGCGTACAAAATCAATTTCAAAAACGAGCAAGGTATGTCTTATTCTTTGTCTCAGTTTTTTCTCGTAGAAGAAATGTTAGTATTCTATTGTTATTTTATGGGATTTGTTTTACAATACTCATCAGTACAGAAAAATTGGTAAAAAAACAAATATATAACAATATTATTAAAGGCAAGGTATATTACTCTTCTACCTACTTTCATCTTAGATTTATTCTGTCTGATTCAAATCTTTTCGCCCCTTTTTTTTTTAAAAAGTAAAAGTAGCATAAGGGTCATCTACAGACTTGGTGTGCAGTGTTCAAGTTCCACGACCAACTTTGAGAAAAAGGTCATCAACCCACATTTCCACGACTCCATACAACCCGTTCCCAAACATGGATCGAATAGTAGGGTAAACTAGACTCTTCAGTCATAATAGTGAAGACAAGGAAAATTACAAACAAGTGTAAACTTTTGGGTGAGGTGATGGAATGGTAACCAAAGATAGCCATTAGTAGTAGTATTAGTAGTACCTATATAAGAGCCAGGTACGTCCAAGGATGGAATACTGTTGCCACATCTGGGCAGGAGCTGCTAGAAAGGACTTGTCCTGCCTTGATAGAGTTCAAAATAGACTTCGTAGCCTCGTAGGAGATGTCCTTTTCTCCTCCTTGCAACCTCTATCTCACAGAAGAGATGTTGCGAGTTTGTCTCTGATGTATCGTTATTTTCATGGAAAGTGTTCAACTGAGCTTCAATCTATGGTCCCCCCCCCGCCAAACTTTCACAAGAAACACTCGTCTAGCTGTAAACACTATCAATAATTCCCCCCACTCTTTATCTGTGCCTAAACCTAAACGTAGATTCCATGAACAAAGCTTCTTTCTTAGAACTGCACGCCTGTGGAATTGTCTTCCGTTTTCCTGCTTTCCGGCTGACTACAATATGGTTGTGTTCAAGTCTAAAGTAAATAAGTTCTTGATGAGCCGTTCCATATAAGTTATTAAATTTACCAAATTTTCATTACTAATGATTACTATATTGACCAATTTCTACTGTACACTCTTTAACCCTTATCCTTGAGTGGCCTCTGGGCCTTGATAATGTGGTGATGCCTTTGTAAAAAAAAAAAAAAAAAAAAAAAAAAATCACTGTCTTTATTCATCTGGCTGGTCTTAATTTCGAAGAAGGGAGAGGGTCAGCAGAGTTGCAGCTAAAACAAGAAATGTTTTTAAAATTTATATGAACTTATTGTATGGAAATGAAACCTTGCATAGAGATAGAAATGAGATGGGAATAAAACGATGAGTATGTCTTAAAAGCAGCCCTGGTTCTTGATGATCACAGAAGATTAAATTCAGACAATATAGAAAGATGTGTGCTGAAGAATAGACTTCATTGGTGTAAGCATGTTTAAAGAATGGGTAAGAGTTATTGGATTAGTAGAGAAGTTGAACTGTTGAGGTTGCATTTCAAGTTCATCAAGGGAAACATTAGAGAAAGTGACAAAAATAGAGCTGAGCAATAGATAAAGACTTGGTCAGAGATAGGTCTGTTTGGAAGTCAATTTTTTTAAGCCTTTCAACACGTCATCATGAAAGTTAAAATGGATATGTGATAAACCAACACAGCCATCTAAGATCTCGTTTGATAGTTTCATTTATACAAAAATTATTACTTTTGTGTAGGATATATATGTATATGTAGGAATGTAGGATATATATATCACTGCCTTTTGGATGCCTTAGGAAAGGTAAAGGAAAAGGGAGTAAACCCCGACAAAAAATGTGGTTTGGAGTCCTGATAGGTGGATGGTGAACCTCTGCAACATCGTTCCGGCAGCTCTTGGTACCGACTGTTTTGGTTTACCTTTTTGTTGGAGTCTGCCTGCAATGCTAAGAGGGGAGCCTGATAAATGGGCAAACTAAAGGTTCTTTTATTACCTGCCAAGGCCTGCACCTGGTTAGCCACAGCAGACACTGCTGTAAACCAAACTAGGTGCCGAATACCATTGTCGCAAGAGACAGAAGGTTGCCATCACATATATATATATATATATATATATATATGACTAGCAGATCGCCCGGAATTGCCCATTCATAAAATATGCATAAATATGATATTTTAATTAACGTAGATTTCATATTTATTGTAGAACAAATGTTCTATTGATTATTATCTGGTAATGATTTCAAAGTTTAAAAAAAAAATGACTTTGGTGCCATTAGCTGTAATCGAAACCAAAACATTAATCCTTAGTCGTTATTTAGTGCTGCAGCCTTGATAGTTACTGAGTTATTGCCGGATGGATGAAAAGGGCTAAAAATTAAGCGACTTCAAGCTAGAAATGTATATATATGCATGCTCAGACATTAGATTTACTCCTGCGATGATCATTTATTTATTATTTTTTTTTCAATGTAGACACCTTAGCAGCTATTTTCACATATATAGAGCGGAGTTTGTTAGAGAATTTTTGCACACGCACAGACACAGACAAGGTCACTTTTGTATATATATACTAGCAGACCACCTGGCATTGTATGGTCATAAAATATGCATAAATATTATAATATAAATATTATATTTTAATTCATGCAGATTTCTTATCATTATACAACCAATTTTCTGTTGATTATTAGCTGATATATAGTAATGATTTTTAAAATTATAAAAAAATTAATTTTAAAAGATGCTGATTTATTTTTTTAAGGTAGATAATGTATTTAGGAGAGAAAAAAAGAACTTGTTTCTTGGATTTCTAATAATATTTCAAATATGAACACTATCTTAAAAGTGTCAATATAATTTCATTCAGATAAATCACTTGTTGCACAAAACAAAACAACAAAAAAAAGACAGTCAAAATAATCCAATCATCTGCAATTAATGACAAATTTTCATTCATCAGATATATCTCGGATGAAAAAATGATTAGCAAAAAAACAAAAAAAAAAAACGCTTGAAAAGTATGCTCATGTATTTCATAAAAAAATAATTTTGAAGAAAACTTTGAAAAAAAAAAATTGGAGAGGAAAATAAAAATTTTGGAAAGAAAAAAAAATTAAAATTTCTAATAATGTCATTTACAGACAGCTGTTTTAACGTTTCCAACTCATCGTTGATGCAAAATTCAAAACCTGACTATCATATCCAAAACTGATTAGTGTTATACTAACAAAACCTCCTCGTAAATATGATAAATATGATATATTAATTCATGCTGATTACTTATTTATTACTGTAGAGACAATTCTCTATCGATTATTATATTGAACTTAATATATGGTAGTGAGATCAAAACTAAATATATATATATATATATATATATATATATATATATATATATATATATATGACTTGGATGCCATCAGCTAGAATCGAAATGAAAACGTACAACTATCTCCCTTTATTCCTTAGTCTCTGAGTCACACCCACATATATATATATATAATTTAAAGGAGATTAGAAT
>NC_136485.1:45339854-45557354 GCF_053919585.1 Euprymna scolopes
CTGTATTGAATTTCAAACAGAACCCTTTTATTTAATCCGCAAGAATAGCATGTTCTCATTTCAGTCCTAAATAAATCTACAATTTATACTTTAATGTCACCTGCACTGAGGATTGAAACTTCAACCTCCAGAAGAGGATAATTCATATCTGAATGCCACCAAGTACTTAATCCACTACACTACAGATCCTTGCGAACAATTCTAGTATGAATTTAAGGAGGCTTAAACTATGACTGATGAAGAGCATGGATTAAATAAAGGGTTCTATTCATAATTCCATGAAGATTCTCAAGTTTGACAGAAAGATTCCAGAGTTTGATAAAATACACCTAAAGAAGGTCGAAGGTTATATCAACTAAAACATTGTGAAAATAACACTACAGATGAGAGCAAATAATGCGAAAAGGATTTCATATAATCATCTTATTTGGGTTAACGTGTTGGTATATGTTGGACAGTTAGATGTTCAAATTTCTTGCGCACAACATCAGTCAACAGATCTTCTCTCAAGAAATCTAATCTCATTTGACCTTTCAAACAATCTTCCAGAATTCAAACGGTTTCATTGTAAAGAGTTAGTAAAATACATTATATTATTATTTATAATGTCGTAATAGGGTCCTCTCTTTAAAACGTTTTCAACAATTGCCAGTAACTTTTCTCACACCTTGTCAGTGCCTAAAACAAAACAAGAAGTCCACAGGCAGAGTTTCTTTCCCAGAACTGCCCGTCTGTGGAATTCAATATTGTGTGTCTGCTTCCTGACTGACTATAAAATGGTCATCTTCAAATCTATGTTGAACAAATTCCTATTGAACGGTCCTCTAAAATAATGTATGCCCTACCCTAGTTCCACCAAAACTGATCATGTCTCGCCATCTGCTCAACACTTAACCCTTATCCTAGTGTTGTAAGCCATGTTTAGTTTCAGAACAGTTTCCGATGGCTAGATGTTCTATACAAGTGCTGGAGGTAAGTGGTTCTCGGTAGACAGAACAGTTTCCGATAGTTGTTCTATACAAGTCCTGGAGGTGAGTAGTTCTCAGTAGACAGAACAGTTTATGATAGTTGTTCTATACAAGTCCTGGAGGTGAGTGGTTCTCAGTAGACAGAACAGTTTCCGATGGTTAGTTGTTCCATACAAATCCTGGAGGTGAGTGGTTCTCAGTAGACAGAACAGTTTCTGATGGTTAGTTGTTCTATACAAGTCCTGGAGGTGACTAGTTCTCAGTAAACAGTTCTTAAGTTGGAAGCCTAAGAGCAAAAGATTCTTCCTGTGTTGACACGAAGAAAACATATGTAAAGTTGCTACAGAAAAGGTTTCATTTTTATGGAGCAATTCTGGTTTCTGATTGGTTGGTAGCAGAACGTGAATTAATTTGATTCATCAGTACCTAGCAGCATCGTTTATAAATAGAATCTCCCAATTATGCAGGATTATACCCCATTATAAGTAAAAAATATTGCAACAGTCGTACAGGCCTTGATAAGTTATCTCCCAAGTAAAAACAAAAATTAAAAAAAAAACATCTATGATAATCATTGCATTACCACGATTCTAAAATTGACTCTAAAATACCAACATCAATTTTAAATTGACTTGTAATATTTTGAGTTTGAGTCTTGTCTTGTTGGTTTGATAACATGTAGCAGCAGTTTATTCTCTTGCTTTTTTGTCTTTTTTCTCTTAATAACAGTGATTGTAATTGTTATTAAAAAATGACAGTACAAAATGATAAGAGTTTAACAGTGGGTTTTTTTTTTAATCTTCTCCAGTGTACACATATAATACTCTCAAAGCATGAAAATTTTCTCTTGGGAGTCCAGAAAATAGAGGAGGACTTCATCAGCTTATGTGTCACTATCCACTTTCTGTTTGTGAACCAATATCCTGACATCTAGCCTAACTTGGATTTTAATAGAATTTTACACTGCTTTAAACTTATGTGAAAATACCGTTTTTAACATTTAAAAAAAAAATTCTACAAATGTACAGAACTGAAACTAGTTTTCTGTAGATTGTTGTACACAACAGACTTTCAATCTTATGCTGTAAATGGAACTTCAGTGTTAATCCTAATGAGTGTTCCTATTTATTTGCCTCTCCACAGGGACAGAGTTAGACACAAGGTCGGTTTTTAATGTGGGGCAAAATCCAGCTATCAAAAAGGGGCATTCTGGATAGAAACAAGAATAAAAATTGTCTCAGTCATGAAGGATTTCTTCTCCATTGACCCAGAACAGAAAAGGTGAAGTGTAGCATCAAAACAGATACTACACTGTGATCTAAGCCCGAAGACCAAGTGCGTTTTTATTCATCAATCAATATCAGAAATTTAATTTTACTAATGAAAGTTCTCATGTTTGAACCTACTTGTAAAAAAAAAAAAAATTCTGCTTTAGTTTTGCTCACCCCAATGAAGGCATATTGTTGCTGTGATAGGGGTTGGATTTATAAGAGGTAAGAATTAAATTCCAAAATCAAGCAGTCCAAGGAAAGAAACGATTAGAGTAGTAAATCTTTCGGGTAGAATGTTGCGGTTCATCAGATTAGTTGGGAGTGTGTAGGTTGAGGGGAACAAATGCACCAAGTCCATCAAAGCCGTGGAAGTACTTATGAAACAAGAACAGTGATGCAACACTGTTGAGATGTGACAGGGGATAGAGCTTGGCAACCAGTGGGATTAGAAAAATTTATTTTGTATCCAAAACAGAAAACAATAAAATAAAATGGTTCTTCTTTGTTACTCGAACAAAATTCGAAAATTGAAACATTGAATTTTAAGTAAAATCAATGGAATCGTCATGTCACAGTAATGAAAATATCCAAAAATTATGAAAAACGATAATGTAGAAAATTATTTGTATTTTATTTTTTTTTTTTTACATGAGGGTCACCACTTATCAAGGCCCGGAAGCCACTCGGGGATAAGGGTTATTTTGTGTACAATAATCAATGGGATAATATCGTAGTAATAGTTGGTATTGGAGATTTGATAAAGTGTCTTACTTAAGGGGGCGATTAATCAGGAATTTATTTATGTTGAACTTGAAGACATCCAAGTTGTAGCCAGGTGGGAAACAGACAAACGGAAGAGAGTTCCACATGCGTGCACTTCTCAGAAAGAAGCTTTGTTCATGGAATCTACGTTTTGATTTAAGCACAGATAAAGAGTGGGGGAAATTACTGACAGTGGTTTTAGCTAGACGGGTGTTTATCATGAAGTATTGGCGAGGGGGGACCAGAGATTGGAGCTCGGACGAGCACTTCCCATGGAAATAAAAATAAAACAGAGACAGGCTCGCAACGTCTCTTATGTGGGAGAGAGGTTGCAGGGAGGAGAAAAGAGCATACCCCACTAAACCACGAAGTCTATTTTGTACTTTGTCAAGGCAGGATAGGCTGTTTTTAGAAGCACCAGCCCAGATGTGGCAGCAGTATTCCATCTTTGGACGTACTTGGCTTTTATGTAATTAGAGAATTGCATCAGCAGTGAGATATCTTCTGAGGCGGTAGAAGGATCCCACCATATCCCAGCAGCCAGGGCAAGAGACTTGATATACGTGTTCCATTTTAGATCAGGAGTAAACCCAAGAGCTTGTCAAAACATGAAGCCTCCCCAAGACAAGAGCCATCCATTTCAATTGATGCTAGATGAGGAACAGAGCATTGATGATGTAAAGTTAGGAGCTTGGTTTTAGATGCATTAAAAGTAACCAGCCATCTCTTCCCCCACTGAACCACGCGCTCAAGATCAGAGGAGAGGGAATCAGAGAGAGCTTTGTCATTTATGGCCTTTGATGTGTTTCCGTAGATGGTCATGTCATCAGCATAGATGTCAACAAATGATTTAAGTATTTTGGGAGATCATTGATGTAGATCAGGAAGAGAGTTGGGCCCAGGATGGACCCCTGGGGGACTCCAGCATTAATACTGTGGGCCTCTGATTTCTGCCCATCAACCACTACTCTAATGAACCTATCAGAGAGAAATGATTTAATTATTGAGAAAACATTTCCAGTGATACCGTAGCTGGAAATCTTGTGAAGTAGGTCCTTATGCCAAACCTTATCAAAGGCCTTTGATATGTCAAGAGCAATAAACCTTTGTTGAGATTCACTAATCCTATGGGGTATAATTGTTAGCACATCAGCTGTAGATCTAGCAGAACGGAAACCATATTGCATGTCACTAAGGAGGTTAATTCTGCTGAGGTGGTAGACTACTTTTTTATTTAATATGGATTCCAGTAACTTACTCATGACACACAAGAGACTTATTAGTCTGTACTGAGAGGGAGATGACTTCTCACCTGAGTTCTTAGATACAGGGCATACTGACGAGGGTTTCCAGGGTGTTGGAAAGCACTTCTCCTTAAGGCAACACTTAAATAGTTTTGTAAGTATGAGGGCAAGTTCTGGTCGAAGCTTTTTCAACGCTATAATTGGAATGCTGTCTGAGCCAGTTGCTTTACTGGAATCAAGGTTCTTGATTAGTTTGGCGACCTCGTGCACAGATATTTGTATGTTGGATAGTGTGTTGTCTGTTGTAGGAGGAAATACGGGGAGTTGATGACCTTCGTCGCAGAGGGTAGAGTTAGCTGAAAAGTTCTTGCCAAATAGTTTGGCCTTGTCTGATGCTGATGAGATAACCTCAGGTCCATTGATGATGGTTGGGATAGAATGCACGCATCTGGTCAGGATCCTGTTTGCTATTTGCCAAAACTGGTGGGAACCAAGCCGCTGCTCAGCTACTTTGGATTTGACAGACTGAGCATATAGCTCTCTTGCATTTTTATTACTCTTTTACAGTGGTTGCTGGCAGTCCTGAAAGCAGCTTTAGTCTCAGTACATCTATTACGTTGGTAGCTATGGAAAAAGTGATTTCTGTATGCAATGGCAACAGCACATTCTGGGGAGAACCATGGCTGGCTGTTAGGTTTTAGTTGGAATTTCTTGGATGGTATGAATGGGTTTATGCCTACAATTAACCATTCGGTTAGGTCTGATACTATAGAGGACACATCCCTTTTTAATATGGAATGCAGAGGTAGATCAGATATGAATGTATGGAAGCTATCCCAGTCAGCCATAGAGTATCTATATACAGTATGGTGGAGAGGTACATCTGAAGACTTATTTCATTTTTATCTTAACTAATACAACTGTGTGGTCGGAAGATCTCAGAGGAGACAGAACAGAACATGAACATAGCTCAGGGGAAGTTGTGAGGAAAAGGTCTAGAAGGCTTGCATACTGACCAGTAGTATTTGGCACATGGGTGAGTTCGTGAACAATCTGAGTGAGGTCATAGGCAATGGCAAAATCATGACAGAACCTCCCCTCATCATCTGTCCTATTTAAGTGGGTCAGCCATTCCACATTATTGACATTGAAGTCACCGCAAATGTGAATGTTAGCCGAAGGATGAGCAGACAGGATGAGGTCAATTTTCTCAGATATACTCTTAAGGACAGTAACCCCACTGTTATGGGGGCGATAGAGGGCAAATATGAATGCGGTAGTGTAAGCAAGTGCAGCCCGGAAGCACATATAAGATATAGCTCTACCACACCAGAAGCCATCTTTAATGTAGGCGCATATTCCATGTCCATGGCGATCTTGGGGGTCAGATTTAGATGTTAAGTTAGAGTATCCTTTTATTATGAACTCATCTAGGGAAGTGGTCGGCCCTATGCCAGTTTCGCTTAGAAAGAATAAATCTGGTTTTGTCTCCTGTCATTGGGTTTCAACCTCTGGAAGGTTGGAACGTAGACCCCTGATGTTGGAGAAGGAGACATGGTAGTAGGGGTCTACATTGGAGGATGGGGTTCTAGGTTTATTCGTGTTTTTTTTGTTTTTTTTTTAAACAGTTTTCGAAGACAATTAAGGAAAATTAAGTTTTGCTAAATTGGCCAAATATTTTCAGTTTTTAGAAAATATTTGGCCCCTGTTTTGCTATGATTCAAATTCTCTTTTTTATTTTAAAAAATGTTTTTTTTTATTTTTACAAAACCTAATTTTCACTAATTGTCTTCAAAAACTACTTTCATTAATAATCAATTTTCTACTTTATCGTTTTTAGTAATTTTTGGATATGTTCATTACTGTGACATAACAATGCAGTAGATATTATTGATTTCACTTGAAATTCAATGAAAAAATAAGCAATAATAAATAACTCACAAATAATTTTATTTATATAGTTAATTCTTATAGTTGTGAAAATAACAACCAAGTTATGGAATTAGGTAGTTACAGGCAATACTATTGAGAAAAGTCAGAAAGCACAAACAATGGGAGGATTAGAATCTGAGGAAAAGTGGCCTCAACTTTCACAAAAAACACCTGTCTATCTGAAAGCACTATTAATAATTTCCCCCACTCTTTATCCGTGCCTAAACTGCTTTCTTACTGACTAAAATATCATCGTCTTTAATCCAATTAACCAAATTTTCACTACTAATGATTACTACGATATTTTCCTGTTGATTACTGTACACTCATTAATCCTTATCCTCGAGTGACCGCTGGGCCTTTATAAGTGATAACTCCTTTGTGAAAAAAAAAGTTATGAAATTAGATAGTTACAGGCAATTTAATGGTGGAAACTGATAAGGGGACATGGCTTTGAAAGTCGGTTTATCATAATTTTTTGTAGGTTTCCGATTACTTTTTCATTGTATTTGAAAGAGTAAAGCATAAAGTTGATCTCTAAAATGGGGAAAAAAATTTTTAAATGTGAAAAAAAAAAGTTATAATGAAAAATATTTTCACTGCGACATCGGAAACTAAATATTAGTTTTATGGGACTATTTCAAAGATAATTAGTAAAGACTTAAGATATTGAATGAAATAATAATAAAAAATAGTTTGTTTGTACAAAAATAGCTTAATTAGTCCCCAAAAGCAAGAAATAAAATAGGTTTAAATCTCCTAAAATTAGTACTAGAATTTTCCATAGTGCAGGGGTTAGAATACTTGGAAAAATCAATTGTAAAAGTGATATTCACCTGAAGGTTAAAGGTTCAATTCTCATTGTGGGCAAGCAAAAAGTACAATTGTCAATTACTTAGGACCTCTATCAAATCATGGCCGATGGAACAAGAGCACGCTACCACCATGAAATAAAAGGGTTCCGTTCGAAATTCTGTCCAAATTCCCAAGTTCGACAAGATACACCTGAAAAACGTCGGAGGTTAAATTGACCGAAACATTGTGAAAATCATACTCACGATGAGAGCAGTAGTGCAATGAATTCAAATTATACGAATATCATGATATTTCTTTATTTTTGAAGATTATAAAAAATATTCATTAATTTAGGTAATCCTATTTGTAGTAATAAAAAGGGAGTGCTTATTTAATTAGAATATTTATTTACTTTTGTTTTACATGATGACTCGATTTATTCTCAAACGTGTTGTAATGATAAATTAAATTAATTTTTTTTTAAATAACATAAAAGTGCATTTTAAGTGTGAAAAAAAAAAAAGTCAATTAAAATCCCTGATTATACTGACAATTTATTCATTGAAAAAATAAGCAAACACAATTTATTAAAAATTAAAGAGAATCCTGTCTTTTTTTAATTTTAATTTTTTTTTTTTTTTTTTTTTACAATTTTGCCCATCCGTATTTGTCTAAATTAATCGTTATGGATCTCAGTTTTTTTCAATTTTTTTTTTTTTTTCAGGCTTATAAAAAAATTTCTGACGCTAATCGTGCATACAAAGAAAAAATATATTACATTTGAAATTTTTGTGAGAATTGTTATTAAAATCACATGAAATATTTTTTTCAATTATATTTTTTTTTTGTGAAAATATTAAATAAACAATGCTTAATTCAATGATAATATTGATAGTTTGAGAAATTATTTTTTCTTTAAGTTATATTGATTTCATTAACACGGAATTAAGGGGAGGGTTTTTTTTCGTAATGTTTCTGAAATATTAAAAAAAAATTAATAATCTTTAACATCTACAATGATTTTTTTTTTTTAAATAAAAATGCAAACAGAAATCCATGCATCTTTTTTTTTTTTAATACTTAAAACTCTAAATTTAGCAAAGGTTTACAAAAAATACATTTTCACTAAAATTAAAAAGAACTCATGAGTTCTGTGATTGTTAATTAATAAATACTGAACATTTCATTAAAATTGGTTGATTTCCTGAATTTTGGTGAATTTTTAAATGAAGGGAGGGGTCAAAACGTTTATGCGTTCTAGGGATCGGCATTCATTTTGCACGTACTTAAATTAGGTCAACCCATAAGTTAAAAATATCGTTTCGAAAAATTAAAGCAATCGTCGACATTGGTTCATGGGAGATAACTCTATTTTACTAAATGATTTCAATTTTTCATACGAGGATTGGGACGCTAGTTGCAGAATTATTATTTTTTTTTTAATTAAAAAACGCAACTTCTTTACAATATTCCGTCAGCTGATATTTGAGCTTGACTATGAATGCCCTGGAAAAGTTACTTCTGGTTAATTGCAAGAAAAAAATGTTTTTTTTTTTTAACTGCTTTAATGTAAAACAGTTTTATATAACAAAAAAACAAAAAAAACAAAAACAAAAACAAAAAAAGGAAAACGCGAGGTTAACTGCAAAGTGATTTCTATTTCTATGACTATTTTTTTCTGTAATTATCGGCGAATTTTTAAATAGTCGCATATTTTTATGCAAACGGACTTGGCTGTTTTTCAGAATAACAGATTATTTTAGAACTGGTAAACATTAATTAGAAGTGACTTTTCCAGGACATTTATCGTCAAGGCCAAATATCTACTAATGTGATATTGAAAATAAACATAGACGAAACTCGATGTCATATTGGTAGGTAATTGTTACGGCTTTACCTTATGATCTACAATAAAAAATTTCTTCACTTCTTTTTCTTCCTTACTTTGCCTCTCTGTCCTGTTCTAACCAAGTCTGTCAACCTATTCCACAAATTCTGGAAACCCTCATCGGTATGTTCCGTATTTAAAATTTCAGGTGATTGGTCATCTCCCTCTCAATTAGTCTCCTGTGCGTCAGGAGTAAGTTGCTTGAATCTATCTTAAATAGAGATGTAGTCAACCACCTCCGCCAAATTATCCTCCTCAGTGACCTGCAACATAGTTTCCATTCTGCTAAATCTATAGCAGATGTGCTAACATTTATATCTCATAGGATTAGTGAATCTCTCCACGGAGGCTTCCTTTCTAGGACAATTACCCTTGACATATCACAGGCCTTTGATAGGGGATGACATAAAGGTTGACTTTACAAAAGCTTCAGCTATGGTATAGCTGGAAATATCTTTTCAATTATTACATCATTTTCATAAGAGTAGTGGGTGATAGGCAGAAATCAGAAGCTCACAATATTGATGCTGAAGTCTCTCAGAGGTCTATCCTGGGCCCAACTCTCTTCCTGATCTACATAAATTATCTCCCAAATCATATTCTAAGATCATTCGTAGACATTTATGCTGATGACACTTCAAAGGCTGTAAATGACCAAGTTTTCTGATCTTGATCATGTGGTGCACTGGGGAAAGAGGTGGCTGGTTAATTTTAATGTATCTAAAACTAAGCTTCTATCTTTCCATCATGAATGCTCTGATCCCCGTCTAGCATTAATCGAAATGAATGGCTCTCGTCTTGGGGAGTCTCCATGTTTTGACAAGCTTCTAGGTCTGACGTTTCCTCCTGATCTCAGATGGAACACATACATCAAATCCGTTGCCAAGGCTGCCTTGACAGAGTTTAAAATAGATTCCATAGCCTAGTAGGGGATGTCCTTTTCTTTTCCCTGCAACCTCTTTCCCACAGAAGAGACGTTGCGAGCATGTCCATGCTTTACTGTTATTTTCATTGCAAGTGCTCATCTTAGCTCTAATCTACAGTCCCTTCATCCTGACTCTCATGAAAAACACTTATCTTGCTGAAACCACTGTCAATAATTTCTCCCACTCTTTATACATGCCTAAACCTAAACGTAGATTCCATGGACAAAGCTTTTTTCTTAGAACTGCATGCTCATGGAACTCTGTTTCATTTTCCAACTTTCCAACTGATTACAATATGGTTGTTTTCAAGTCCAATGTGAACAAATTCTTGATAAGCGATCCCCTTCAGTACTCCAATTTATCAAATTTACACTACTAATAATTACTACATGTTCCCTTTGACCACTATACACTCATTAATCCTTATCCTCGAGTGCCCTTCAGATCTTGATAAGTGATGACTCCTTAGTAATACAAAAAAACAAAAAATTAATTAAAGCTCTCTCTCTCTCTCTCTCTCTCTCTCTATATATATATATATATATATATATATATATGTTACAATTTTTTGAAGTTGCCTTTTTTTAATAAAAAAAAATAGTCAAAGAGAAAGTAGAGAAAGAAATAAAAATCTCTTAGCAATTAGCATAGTCTTTACCCTTTTTTTTCTGGCAATTAATCAGAAGTAACTTTTCCAGGGCATCTATCGTCAAACCCCAAAGTAACTCTGCAATTAGCGTCCCAAATTCCCATATAAAAATTTCAAGGAATCACTGAGTAAAATAGTTATCTCCCATAAACCAATGACGATGATAACAAAAGCGCTGAAGACTTGATATATGATGTGAAGTATTTTATAATCTTGAGAAACATAACAAAGATTAAGTCCTGTAGATAACGTGAGCACTCACGAGGTCAGAATTTATATAAAAGAACCGATACTATTCAGTTTTCCTGCATGTGAGATAAATCACAACAAACGCTAGATCATATTTGTACAACTTGTCGCTATTGGAATCTTCACCTCATAATGCTCCATACCTACTTTATCAACTTTCTATTAACAAAAGTGGGCTATGATTGTTTAAAAAAAAAACGAAAAGTCTTGTCTTAAATTATTTTTTCCGCTGATTTTCTCATATTTATTTGTCTTTATTACAGATGGATCCATACAGTTTAATTCCCTTCGATTGGAGGTAGCCAGTGGAGAGATCAGAAGGACATTAAAAATGTACGTACATACCTTCATTTGTAATGTAGCACACACGTTTACACATGAAGACCCAACACGTAGAGTGCAGAGCAAGGAACATAAGACAAATAATAACGCAATGCTTTCTTTTTTTTTTAATTTTGTTTTGTAACATTTATTTCTGGGTACTTTCCTGAATAAACCTTGATCGTGCTCCTCTCTGACCTCTGTTCTCTTGAACATGGTGAATGTGATCATCAATCTGTGCACAAGATCCCATCATACTTCCAGCGACCTTGGCAACAGATTTGATGTACGTTTTCCATTTTAGATCAGAAGTAAAGGTCAAGCCCAGAAGTTTGTCAAAAGATGAAGCTTCTCCAAGATGAGAGCTCTCCATTTCTATTGATGTCAGATGGAGATCAAGGCGTTGATGATGTAAAGATAGGAGCTTGGTTTAGATGCATTAAAAGTAACCAGCCACCTCTTCCCCTATTGTACCACATGCTCAAGATCTGAGGAGAGAGAATTAGAGAGAACTTGGTCATTTATGGCCTTTGATGTGCTGGCATAGATGATAGTGTCATCAGCATAGATGTAAACGAATGATCTAAGTATGTGTTTTTGTAGATCAGAGAGAGAGAGTTGGGCCCAAGATGGACTCCTGAGGAACTCCAGCGTTAATACTGTGAGCTTATGATTTCTGCCCATCAACCACTACTCTTATGAGCCTATTAGAAAGAAATGATTTAATAATTGAGAAGACATTTCCAGCTATACCATAGCTGAACATCTTGTGAAGTAGGCCGTTATGCCATACCCTATCAAAAGTCTTTGATTTGTCAAGAACAGTTGCCCTAGATAGGAAGCCTTTGTCGAGAAATTCACTAGTCCTATGAGATAAAACCCTTAGCACATCTGCTGTAGATCTAGCAGAATGGAAACCATATTGCATGGTTTTAAATGTCTACATTATTAAATCTCCATTTATTGATATGAACAGTTAATTTACTTGCAATTCAGATAATGATATTTGACTGAATCAATTTATTCTTATTCAATGTAAAACTCTGTACAAATATTAGACACTTGAATATGTCTTCCTTAAGGTCTCCAAGTTTGAACCATTCACATTGAGTATTCTCTTTCCTGGCGTATCCTACGAAATCTTCATCTTTTTTTAATTTTGTTCAAATATTTATAGATGGTACGAAACAAACTTTCCTGTTCTCCATAATTTTGGATCGTTACTACAGTTTCTTCAAACAACACCTGTTCTGGTTTATTTGGCAAAATATACTTTGTATACTTTGTGTTTCTATGAACACCTAACTTTTGTAGTACTAGCATAAATTTTTTTCTTCATCAGATCATGATTGACACCTTTTTGCAAAAATTATTTTGTACCATTTGATGTACGCAGGAAATGTTTTTCCTTCAGTTTTATATCTAAATTCTAACAATGAATTTGCTATGTCTTCTGCAGAAAAAGTGTTCGAATCTTGCTTTGGTTCATTTTACAATATTTACAATAGTTTTTGTAAAATGTCCTGCTGTTTTACGATTTGTTTTTGCACATCTGTTTCTGGTTCATTTCTCGTTGCTGTGCAAATTGATGTTGTAATTGTTGCACCACAACTCCCAGCATTTTTGTCAATTCCTTTTAATTGTTCCATATGCACAACAATATATAACACAAAAACCGAAACAAAAAATTTACTAATGATTAAATACTTTTGGTAACACAACATAGTTTTACTTTTTTACTTTCCATGAGGCGGGAAATTAAAAAAAAATGTTTGCCTTAATTTTTTATGTTTTGCACTAGCATTGAAACTCAACTGCCCAGGAGACAATCCGCGCTTCTCACTGTTACACTGTCTTGATAATGCTGAGATGGGCATGCGAAATTACAATGTTAAAAATTGTCCAAATGCCTAAGCTCTATTTGTTTACACAAAGAGCATTGCTTTTTATGCTGGCGGAAGTTTGTTATTTCGCTCCCCAATATGTTTAACCCAAGATAGGGAGCATTTATAGTCATCTACATACAGTACTGTTTTCGCTGTGTCATAGGTCATCAACAACTACCTCAAACCAGGATTGAAACTGGACCGCCCAGGAGACAATCAACGCTTCTCCTCATTACACTTTTAGCTAATGTTTAGATGGGTATGCGAAATATTTAAACATCACCAACATTTAAAAAAAATCAATTTTGGTGCAAAAGATTTTTTTATTTGAAAAATAGAAAATAAATCCAAATATTTCAGTTATTATCCGACTTTCCTCAGTGAATTTTCCTCATTGTCAGTAGTTAACGGTGGTGGTGGAGATGTCTGTTCCAATCATAATTCAAGTTGGCACGTCCATTAGTTCATAAATCAATATTTCTACACTTCAAAACATCGAAGATATGAAAACATTAAATAAACATTTAAAAAATCAATTTCAGTGCAGAAGATGTATTATAATTTTCTTTTTAAATGGAAAATAAATAAAAGATTTCTGTAAATATCCGACTTTAATTAATTAAACATATTTTTATAATCTATCTACCTATATATATATATATAAAGTTAAAAAGAATAATAATAATTTAATTATAATTATCAAGCCGCTTCAAGAATACTTAAGGATGGGTACTGTCTGTGAATTATAAACTAAGAGGCAGTCAACTAGCGTTTATGCCACTTTCACAACTTTCATTGTTTGAACACTCTGGATTGTCTAATATATGCACCCAAATGTTGCATTTATTAATTACTAGCGGGAGTACCCGGTGTTGCCCTGGTGTTAGTAGGTGTGTGTGGTGTTAAATAAAAAAGAACTCCGGGGGGGGGGGGGGTAGGATCGAACCCGAAGCCCTGAGGCGAAGTTTGAAAATAAAATCGGCCAGCCAGAATGAGTTAGTGAAAGATGTTTGAATTTATTTAAGAACGAAATTGACAGGTGCGCGGTCGGAAGTCATCGAGCGTTACGACGACGACGTAGGTTTGTTTGTTATAAGTGAAGTAAAAAAAGAAAACAATGTTAACACTTAAGCGGGAAAAAAAAAAAAAAAACTAACGTAAAGCAAACGAATGATGAAAACAGAAAAATGAACACATGAAAAATGGCTTCAATAAGCCTGTTTTGATATTAAAATTTAAAAAATCGGTGGGTACCTGGGTGTTTTTGGGTGTCGCTAATAATAAGCGAAGGAAAAAAAAAAAAAAAAAAAAGCAGAAAAACGAAACACTGGTTCAATATTTAAATTTAAAAAATCGAAAAAAA
This sequence comes from Euprymna scolopes, assembly GCF_053919585.1. NCBI lineage: Eukaryota > Metazoa > Mollusca > Cephalopoda > Sepiida > Sepiolidae > Euprymna > Euprymna scolopes. Next base: position 45,354,109 of record NC_136485.1, read on the forward strand.
AACCCCCCAAAAAACATCTCACATCACGATTCGAACCCAAAACATTTAGATAATGAACCAAGGCCTTAACCAACTGAGCTAATGTGACGTATATGAAATTTGTTCGTTTTTTTTAACTATTTAAAGTAAATTGGGTCACAACGTCATCTGACGCATGCATAGGATCGGTCATTGTCACGAGAGGACCGTTTTTGTTGACGGGGGGGGGGGGGGCTGTCAAAAATTGTTGATTTCGGGGTGAAAAGTTAACGTTTTTGGCCAATTTTTCGAGCAAAGGATGGAGCTTTGATGTGATACCAAGTTTGTGAATTTTCGTCGTGTCTGTCAAAAGTTTTTAGCAGACATCCAAACATACACACATACATTTTCACTTTTATATATATATATAAATTAATTCCCTTCATTCTTGTAGCAGTTGTTTAGTGGTCTGGAGGTAAAAGCTTAACAAATTAAGGTGGTTTTGTGGCTGGGTTCAAATCTCCTGACTGGCAGGAATTGGCACTCCTATACTGATGATTGCGTAAGCATGAAACACTAGTATTTCGTTGGTGTAAAAGAATAATTATTATTTATATATATATATATATCAATAGTGTGTGTTTTAAATAATAATTGCAACTTTCTTTTTCTTTGCTCTTTAGACGATGGGAGTTCAACACTCAAAAAAGAAGAAAGAAAAGAAGTGGAAGAAGTTCTCGGACAAGGTACCGCCCGGCTTGACAAACACAGATTATGCACAGTCCCAGTTGTATAGAGCCAAAGAAATCTATGGCCGGCCTGTCAGCAGTAGCCCCAAATTTTACTATTCCCCCTCTTCCGAATCTGGCAGTACAATAAAATCAGTAGCATCATCGGCGCCATCTGAGAGCATGCTGCCGCCAATATATAGTACTGGCACACGTCCATGGTCTTCTCCTCTCGGAAATTTTGGTACAGACACTTTTTTTAATTACAATCTGGACAACCATCCCGATGTAACCAAGCTCCAAAATGAGCAGAATGCACGTCGGGAAAACATGGAACAACGAATTAGCAAGATACGGACAAGTGCTATCCAGGCAGCTGAGCGCCGGAAATTTGCGGAAATGTTTAAAGCAATTCCAAAAGAGTCATCACCTCCTGCACCTTCGCTTCAGCATCGGACAACACGGCTCTTACAAGAAGCCAGTGCAGCTCTAAATGCATTTGTGACCATGGACACATCGAAAAGCACGACTACACTGACCACAAGCAAGGTCGGCTCTGGTTGTACAGGTGAGACTGATGACCTCCCTCTCACATCGCGGACACAGTCGGATGAGGATGATGATGATGACAAAGGAGAAATTATACCTGTACAAATTCTTACAACGGATCAAAGATTATCCAAGGAAAACGAGGGGTTAAATTTTGGTGCCTTGAATTTTAGTAAGTATGCGTGACATTTTTGATTATAGGTTTTCATGAAATATTAATGTTTAAGTATACCTCATGTAGTTTGGCATTTAAACGTGTCCCCAACATATCGTAATATTTAGAAACTCTCCTGAACGTTGTTTACCATTTTAAAATTGTCCCCGATATGGCTTAACATGTTGCAATTGTTCCCACATGATTTAACATTTCGAAATTGTCCCCGATGTTGTTTAACATTGCAAAATTATCCCCAATGTTGTTTAACATTTCGAAATTGTTCCCGACATGTTTTTACATCTCGAAATTGTTCCCGACATGTTTTTACATTTCGAAATTGTTCCTGACATGTTTTTACATCTCGAAATTGTTCCCGACATGTTTTTACATTTCGAAATTGTTCCCGACATGTTTTTACATTTCGAAATTGTTCCCGACATGTTTTTACATTTCGAAATTGTTCCCGACATGTTTTTACATTTCGAAATTGTTCCCGACATGTTTTTACATTTCGAAATTGTTCCCGACATGTTTTTACATTTCGAAATTGTTCCCGACATGTTTTTACATTTCGAAATTGTTCCCGACATTTTTTTACATTTCGAAATTGTTCCCGACATGTTTTTACATTTCGAAATTGTTCCCGACATGTTTTTACATTTCGAAATTGTTCCCGACATGTTTTTACATTTCGAAATTGTTCCCGACATGTTTTTACATTTCGAAATTGTTCCCGACATGTTTTTACATTTCGAAATTGTTCCCGACATGTTTTTACATTTCGAAATTGTTCCCGACATGTTTTCACATTTGGAAACTATGACGGACATTGTTTTCCACTTAGAAATTGTCTCCAGGGTAGTTTTACATTTTCCAAGTGCCCTTTATCTGGTTGAACAGTTCAACATTTTCAAAGATGGTACAATAAGTTTTGGGATTATATCTACATAAGAAGATATATTCTGAAACTACAATCAAAGTACATAGATAAATGTTTCAGTTTGAGCAATAGTGGTACAATATCGTGAGGTCTATGTCTGTATTACGTGTCCATTGAATGAAAATATTTTTAAATAACTGGGGTCAACTGAGCTAGATTTTATCAGAAGAGGGTGCGTTTTGTCAGTAATTTCCAATATCATTTATTATATAAAGTGGTAAATGACTTTGAAGGGGTAAATGACTTGATTTTCAATATAGAAGAATTGGGCTGTATAGTATAATATTTAACATTGATAGAGTATCCCTGACAATGTTTTTCCTTTCTAAAATATCGCAGTTAGTTGTAGTAGACATTGATATCCTATGTTTAATCACTGATTCAATCTTAATTTGAAGGTTATAGAAGTAAATTCATTAAACTGAATCTGTTTTTATTATCTCTTTTAACGTTTACTAATATATTTTTCTGTTATTTTTCAGCAGATCCTTATATGTACTTATTACTTCCGGTGCTACTACCTATGTTCATCATTGTCTGTTTTATTCGTGGACTTGGTCAACAGTACCACCCTGGTGGTGGAGGGAGGATGATATTAGCCCCAGGAGGTCCGGGTTCTTCTTCCCTTTCGGACCCATCGTCATCTTCTTCTGGAAACACAGGTTCTGCTATTTCTACAAATGCTATTGGTATCTCTGATGGGGAATCGCTTCTCATGTCTTCTTCCTACCCACCAACAACGTCCCTGGTGGGCAACACAAACTATCCTTTTACCAGCTCAGCGGACACAACCACTACTTATTCTACTACAGCCTATGATTACAATATCCATGAGAATAGCATCGGAATGCCTTCAGCTATCAAACCAAAGAAAAATAAAAAATACAATTAACATTTCTGTTTGAAATATGGGCACGAGGATTTACCATTGTTTTGCATAGGTGCTGTTTATTCTTGCTATTGCATTTCAGCCTATGTGTTAGTTGGCCTTCGTCAGGTATACTCTCCATCTACGGTGATATTTGTACTCTATTCATTTCTGTTAATAATTCATACAAAAAGGTTATATAAAAAATCTAAATGCAACGAATTATTAAACATCATATTTTATCATGCGCGATTGCTTATTTTGTGTTAGCTTGTTAGTTTAACATCATAATGCAACATTGCAACACAACACCATTTTATTTTAGTAAAAACAAATCAAGGGACATAACTCTATATGCAGATTCCAAGGGACAAAACTCCACCAAGCTAAATAACTTAAACCATAACAATACACAACTGTTCAACTATTATAAAATTAATATCAAAATAATTCATCTGATTTTAGTACAAAGGAAACCTTGGTGTACAATATACATAACCAATCAAGGTGGAAGTTGAATATGGGGACAAAACATCACTAGATGAAAATTACACTTGCTGAAGACTGGAGGACACATTGATAGTCTGAAAATAAATAGCAACGTTTCAGACAGTCATTGAAAGAAAAGCGATGCATGTAATCAACATGTAAAACTGAAAAAAGAAAAATTAAAAACCAACAACAAAACTGATAGACATGGAAGTGAATGAAAACAAACAAAAACACGCTGATAGGAAATTTTTGTTTTTAATAGTCAATTTTTTTTTTTTTTTTTTTTTTTTTTTTTACAAAATAAAAGCACCCCCCCCCCAAAAAAAAAACAAAAAAAAACAACCCAGACATATTTTGTTATGGTAAAGAATCAAAAACTGAATATCAAGTGCAAAGAAATCCAAATCATTCAAAAGTTGCATTTTAAAGATTCGACATAACAAAATATAACATTTACGTGTTGCCATACATGTTTATGTTTGGAAATTATCATCTACTTAATTATATGCGTTCATACAGAATTATTATACCTAACCCTCATCCAATTTCTTTTTTTATTGCTGGAATTTGTCCATAGGAGTTAATCTGTGAATCCTGTCTGTGTTTATTTAATAGTTCTTAGTAACAAATAAAACAATATATTTAATAGAATTTTTTTACTTATACAAACATTTTAGCTACATTTGTATTATTTGGACTACTGTTCTTAACTAAGAGTTATTTTCACATTAACATACAAGATGTGAATAGTAGTCTGAATAATCCAGATAATACAAATAGTCAATTCTCCTCTAAACTATTCAGAAACATTTTAGCTACATATTTTCAAACATGTTTCAGTTCTAACCTCATAAAAGATTAACTTCCTTGGGTCAAATTGTTAGTATGAAAACAAAGATGCTGAAGAAAAACTTTGTGAAGCTAAACCTTTACAAGGCAAGAAGTGAAACTTTTCTACAAATATATTATAAATGTTTGTATAAATAAAAATTTAGGCTGAATAATTCGACATAAGACTGAATTTACATACAAAACTTTTGAAGCAAGCTATTTCACAAAAGACCACACACATACACAGGCATGTAAATACCCGTAGCTACTAAATTCTAAACATAATGTAGTGATATATATATAACATCAAATTAGAAATGAAGGAAATATGAACAATCTAGTTCATATGAGTATAGTGAAATAAATCTTTAAATTATAAATATGTGGGTTATACAAGTTAATATTGCATAAAAAATCAGGTAGAAAATTCTATTAAAAATAAGACATTCTTAGGGTTAATGATATGATTAGGTCGCCATTGTAAATCTCATCTAATTTGACCAGTATTATGAAAGGGCATGCAATAATGTTTTTAGATATATACATTACAAATATGAACATTACACACACACATGTAAAAAGCTATGTAGACAACCTTCATCAATACAGAAATCAAGCCTTGCATATAATTATTAGGTTGGTGCAAAAATAATGTCGTTTTTATAAATATAGTTAAACATAAAAAAACGACGTTATTTTTGCACCAACCTAATAATTAATAATGCTATTTATCCAAGCACTTAACTTAGGTCCACATTATCTTTGCAAACTGACCCTGCGTCTAACTTTGCCCATGTGAAGAGGCAAGTGAATTGGGACAAATGCATTAATTTTTATGGGGCAAAGCAATCCAAATTACAAACTAACACAATTTTTTTTATTATTACTCGATATAATTGTCATTGTATTTAGAGCAAGTTGGGAAGAATATTTTATGGAATAGTTTTTACTTTCTTTAGATTTATTTATTAATTGTAAAAAAAATTATTTTCAGAGTTTATGAAATAGAAGTTATTTTGAAATTTCTAACTTAAGCATTGGTTTATTTGTTCATAAGAGAGAAATAACATATATACATATTTAGCCAGTAGAGTTTAGTTTCCTAGAAGTACATCCAATGAAACAACATGTGTCAACCAAAATGTGCTCAATGAGTAAACAGAGCAGGTATATGAAATTTATTTATACAAACATTGATGGCTACATATGTGCATACATGTTTCTGTAATCACCCGCGTTGGGAATTACGTCTTCAGGCCAAGAGTTCTCGACGATAATTCTTGGGCTGAAGACGTAATCCCCAAACGCGAGTGATTACAGAAACATGTATGCACATATATAGCCATCAATGTTTGTATAAATAAATTTCATATATATATATATATATATATATAATTATTCCAGTCTAGATGCATCCAAAAGTAAAAACCAATGAATTTAACAAGTTTATCAATAGAGTTCAATAAAAGAGCAACATATATTTTTATTTAATATGAGGTAAATAAATTACATGCTTATGTCAATAACAAAGCTATTGTTTTGCTCAATTAAATAACCTTCATCTGCTGACCTAAACTTCTGATTGCAAAGACACATGCTCTCAACAAAAAAAGTTTAAGTTACCTGATGCAAGTCATTAATTAATCAAAACAGTAGCTTTGTTATTGTCATAACCATATAATTTGTTTACCTAGTATTAAATAAATATATATAGTCTAAGAAAATGTCTGCAGTAAGTAAGCTATGCAGAGGCGTCCATATTTCATCCCTACAGAGACTCATAAAGCTAAATGTTAGAAGTTGATCTTGTGCAATGATAGAGATTTAGCCTGATTATTCCCTGCTTGAATGAAACATTCACGCTTTTGTAAAGCTTACTTGCCATGAATATATTTCCATACTCTTACTACGAGTACTATATATTAAACACTTGAAGTAAATACTGAAAATCTATACATTAAATATCATAAAGCCTTATAATATGTGGGCATAAAGCAGTAATATATAAGGAATTTTGTTTCTTTGTTTTTCTTCATTAAAAGAAAACAAATGCTTTAAGTTAGATATGTAAAAATAACTTCAATGGCATAATGGAACTTTGGAAATTTTTATTTTGTAGTTATGTAACAATAATAAAAAAAAATGAAACAATATTTTTTTATCCTGAACATGATCTGTTTTCTACATAACACTGACACCTCAATAAGACCCAAGCATATATATATATATATATATATATATATATATATATATTGGAAGTTTTTAACTTTGAAAACTATATAAAAAATAATTAAAAATTTTTTTAAAAGTTTTTAGTCCATCGTTGGAAAACGATTTTGTCAGTAAGTCATTTAATCTCATAATCACTAAATCCACTTGCTTTCTCAAATTCACAGTAGTCCTAAGTTTTCAGGGATCATCAGTTGTTTATCATGAAACACTGTTTTGAGGATTATATATATATACACATACGCACAGATGTTTTTTCTGTCTTTCAATGCCTCATCAGTATAGTTAAAGGGAATGAGTATACCAATCCCAAGTGGAGTTTTGTCATTTCTGATCATGACTGCCAATTGCTCCGGCCTCTTATTTAAGAAATTGTAACCAAAGAAATTATATTACTTTTAAATGATACGTATATAATAAATGATTTATTTTATTTCATGGAAGAATATTGCTTTATTTTAAGTGGAAAGTTTCATTACATATGTATATATACATATTTCATTATGTATGTATATATACATGTTTCATTATGCATGTATGTGTCCATATAAACTTAAATAAAATGATCCGCTACACTTGAAAGTTCAGTTCAGATGAAGTAAAATTTAAAACGGTGCTCAATCTCATAGGATTATGCACAAGTCGAATATAAAATTTTCAAAAAGTATTAAAAGTTGACTATCATGATTAAAATTTTATGCTCTAACTACAAGGCCTCTCTTTTTTTCCCATGAATGACGACCCCTATCTTCCACTACCAACCTTTCACACTATGATACTATTTTTATTATTTCAAGTTTTCTTTCTTTAGCCATTGTCTTTCCTTCCTTTTACACTGCTACTCCCTCTATTCCTCGCATCCTACCATTTTCCTCTTCCTATTTCACTCTGTACACCACTTGTTTCAGATGCCCCCTTCCCTCAGTATATAAAACCTTCCATGTGCAAGAAAAGCAAGCAAAAGTATCAGAATTTTAGTATGATATGAACAATTACTGGGTGAACATGAAAGCTTGAATTAACACAATCACGTTAGTTGATTTTTGCATACATTTATAATTGCATATATTTTAATTATAATAGAAAAAAATGAAAGCAAACTTAGAGTTTAATACTGATTAAATCAAGTGTTGCTTCAACAAACATTAAATTTAATACAGTATTTATTAGAAGTTATATAAGTTATGGTCTAAATAAGCTCTTTTTTCTATTTTTATAGATTTGCATACACACAGACTAATAACACACAGACTAATATATATATATATATATATATATATATATATATATATATATCTTCAGAATGTAAGAGAATATATAATTATTTTCACAGCCGGACAATGTCGCAGCTCACAAGAGTTATGACAGGCAACAAACCTGAAGTTTAAGACTCGAGTTTTGCCCTCACTTTGGGTTCATCAGTTAGACACATCCGAACTCGGGATTTGAAACTTGAACCTGTTGCATGTGAGGCGAGCACTCTACTAAGCATATTTGCTCAATTGGTAGAGTGCTCCCCTTGCATGCAAGAGGCTTGTGTTCCAAATCCCAAGTTCAAATGTGTCTAACTGATGAGCCCAAAATGAGGGTGAAACTCGAGTCTTAGACTTCCGGTTTGTTCGCTGTCATAGCTCTTGTGAGCTGTGACGTTGTCTGGCTGTGAAAATGGATTTGCATACGCTTTCTATTCTTTATATATATATCAACTTTTTTAAGGTAGAAGCTCGATGATTGTTACCATATAACAGAGCATTCATAAACAAAATTTTGCTGCATTTCAAAGACTAATATTTTAGTCACTTTAACAAAACAAAACAAAAAATGTGTAATAACATAGATCTGTTTCATTTATAGAAGAACAACTGGTATTTTCTGATGAGTTTATGGAAAGTAGAACTCAGATTCGCATACAACAAAACCGATCCATAGTTGTAACAAAGTATTTTGTTTTGAAAAAAAAATCCGGTTGGTAAGATCATCGGTAAAATCTGGGTCTCTGGAATGTAGCAAAATATATATATATATATATATAATTTTTTTATTACCGTTTTATCTGCTTGGTTATACATGTTTCGGTTATCGAATCATCAACGATCCAGTAACTTCATCAGACCTTACAGAAATGTAAATTTTTGTAAAGTCTGATGAAATTATTGGATCGTTGATATGGTTCGGTAACCAAATTATGTGTAACTAACCAGATAAAATGATAATAATAAAAAAAATATATTTGCTCTGCAATAGTATTGAGCACTCCAAGTTTTTACTAATTACCATTTTTTTCTAAAATATATATATATATATATATATATATATATATATATATATATGAAATAAAACATAACATTTGAATAAGAAATTTACAACTAATGCAGGCTCTGGCTTATTTTACCTCTAATCCTGATACAAATTGAGCTATCTTATATGCATAAATATCAGTGCACTATAACGTGCATTTTATGTCTTAGATGTTTACAACAGAATATGTGAATGTTGTAGTGGCCGAAAATGCTCTTTTAGACCTATACCCACATATAAAACATAATACCATAGTTAGGTTATTGATTATAATACATTATGGTAAAATAACTAAAAATCTGTATGTAAAAAAAAACAAAAAACAAATAAAAAAGCCAGTAATAATGTCTTGTGTCAGCAGCAATCATTAAATTAAATATAAAATCATATGTGCACTCACCTTGTCCATTCATTAACCGGTTATCCGAATTTGCATTGAAATAAACATGTCTTTGTATTGTTAACAACACATACATATACAGAAACCTAAAAGCTAACGCTTAAAGAAAATAGTTAAAATGAATGTAAGTTTATCATGTGTGTGTGTGTGTGTGGGAGGGGGGTAGTTTTTCATAAATGCAACGCTATTTTTATATAAAGTCACAATTTAGATGTAAATAGTTCAGAATTTCAATGAATGCTGTGCCAAAATGTTTTAATAGTGCAATCGAATCTGAATATTATAGTGCTACTGACCATTGTAAAATATGTATATAGTATAAATATATACAACTGGGAAAATGTAAAATTTTTATTTTTTTTCGTGAAGAATGATAAAAGCAATTTTGTGGGAAAGAAAACTGTATTATATTTTTGGTTCTTATTTAGAAGTTAACTTAATTAAAAAAAAAAAAGGCTACAAAAAAATCTGTAAGATATATGTACCTGTGCCGAAGCGAAAATATCATACACCAAAAATCATGTAAATTGATCAAGTAGTTTTATTTTTAAGCAATTAATGCGAATTCGTTTGTATTACAACATAAATGTAGTAGTTATGAATTCTTGTTGGATTATCTCCCTTTGATTCTTGACATTTATGTCATAATAGCAAGCGAGACACTTACTACTTACATGCTCATAACATTTTATTTTCTTAATTTTAAATAAAACTATTAATTTACGTGACTTTTCAAATATGGCATCTTCGTTCCGTGTTGGATACATACATCATAAAGATTTTACTGGATTTTCTGTAGTTTTATTTATTTTTTATTTTTTTAATTAAATTTAAATTCTAAATAAAAACCATATTTTTTTTTTCCTCCAGATAAAATAAATTTATCAATGGTTCATAATTTTTTTTTCCTGGAAATTATAACACCTTCGATCTTCCATATTTTGACAAAACTCTGACCATTTTATCTTGAGTATGTGAATAATACTCGTTGATAATCAATAGCAAAAGCTAATCGAGCTAAAACTACCTTAGACAATTCTTAGGAGAAAAGTCTCCAGACGTGAAGAAGAAAAACAAAAGAATACAAGCACACGTTGCATGTGTATCTGTTGGTTCTTATTGTTTAAAAGGAAATCTTTTTGTATCATGCAATCATGTATACAGATTATCGACTCCTCATAGCCAATCAGTAGAGTCTAAGGTTCTATGAGATAGACACTAGAAAAATTTTTCCTATTTTCCATCGTGTATCTAAAACAAAACGGAGCTACCATGAACAAATTATCTTTCCACTTACCTAGATCTGCCTGTCTGTGGAATACAATACTATGGGGCTGCTTTCCAGCTGACTATAACATGGTCGTTTTGAAGTCTAATGTAAATAAGTTCTTGTTGAGCCGTCCTATTATATAATTAAACCATACCCAAATTCCACCATTACTGGTTGTTATAGTGTCTCACCGTCTATTTAACACTAATTGAACCTTATGCTGGAATGGCTTGTGTACCTTGATAAACAGTGACTCTAAAAAAAAACAAACAAAAAGAACAGGAAGCTTCCTGTTGGAATGCAACACTGCTCAACTGCTTCCCAGCTGGGTATAACACGGTCGTTTTTAAATCCAATGTTAAATAATTTCTTGTCAAGTTTCCCACACAAACAAGCAAATTTCCAGTTCTCATGTTCACTAGCTGGCAACAAAATATGCAATTCTACCTCAAAAGAGGATGTTTGCATATAGCTTCAGACTACTTATTGTATGATGAAAATGCAATTTGTGTATAATGATATAGTGAAATGATTATTTTCCTTTTTAACAATATTGACAAACACACATAAAAACATAACTTTTTCTTTTTCTTTCTCCAAATGTAAATGTTTCTAAACACAATTTAAACACTATTTATACCCTAGTCCAACTTAGGGTATTTTGCTTATTTCGAATAGGTCACATGTTCAACAAATATGGATAACCTGATATTTAAAAAAAATAAAAATGTATAAAAAAAAAAAAACTGATCGAAGTGATTTTATTTTTTTAAACAAATATGACTTTTTTATGCTTGAAAGAAAATATCTATAATAAAAACTGAAACAAAGCAACAATCAAAATATTTTACTAAATAGGAAAAAATTTGAGATGGAGGATAACACAGCTAAGATGAATGCCTTGATATTTATTGAAGTGTTTTATGAAGTGATGAATTTGTATTTATTGAAGTGTTGAGAAAAAATACCTGTAAATGTTGGATGTCATAAATAAGAAAAAAAAAATTTGGCGAAGATCTTCCAGATAAACTCTAACACTGCAAACTTGATTCTTTTTTTTCCCCTTTTATTTCTTTGTTATATGAATGTATACACACAAAAAAGTTGAATATATTTTTTTCAACTGTATATTTCTACTCGGCATATTTTTCTCGGAAAATACAGTTGCAACCATCTTTATTTTAAAAAAAAAAAAAAAAAAAAAGGAAAAACTTTAAGCATATTTTTTTAATTATTGATTGAAAAAAAAGTCTACCTTCCCCCTATGAACGTTAAAACAATCGGCAAAATGTCACCTGTATCACTCAATCTTACCCAAACCAGCTTTTGAAGGTCAAGAATTTAGTTGGAATTTTGACTTTTGTAAAATTAAACAAAATCCTGTATAAAATATATTTTCAGCTCACTGATATTTTTTTACTTTTTTATTTATTCACTTCTTTCTTTCTTTTTTTTTATGTCAAATAACAATTTCGGTACTTGTCCAGGATTATTTTTATATTAAAAGAAAAATCTGTATGATGTACATATGGAAAGAAAATATCATATTCCAAAAGTCATGTAAATTGATCAACTAGTTTTATTTATGAGTAAGAAAATCAAACCAAAGAGCAACTGTCTTTACGCTATTTTGAAATTTTGTCTCAGCAAGCAAGGGAGATAACTCAATATAATTGAAAAATTTTGAATTACTTTTGGTCAAGATCAAAGTGTAGTATCTGTTCTTCAGATGCTGCACTTCTATTTCTTGTTCTCTTTCGGTGGAGGAGAAATCCTTCACGACTGAGACAATTTTATTTTTGTACCTTTTCTCCACGTTAAAAAACGACCCTGGTGTCTAACTCTGTCCTGTGGGGAGGCATAGTAAATAGGTACTATTAAACGCTTAAAAATTATTTTATTTATAAACATAAAACTACTTGAATTATTTATGTGATTTTTGGAATACAATATATTCTTTTCATCACTGGTATGTACATCCTACAGATTTTTCATTATTTTTTTATTAATATCGGGGAATACTTGGCAAGCAACATCATTTCTTTTACCATTAACTTTTATCTTTCAGCTTTTCCAAAGAGGAAGTAAACTTGAATGAAATGGGAGAATAAAGAAATCTTTAGACAAAATAATACATCACACAATAAGCCTCAAACTGGATATGTAGACGCAATCACTAATAATAAAAAAAGGTTTTTATAAAATATTAACCATCAAATAACACATGTAAACATTTGAGCCTAGTTTAATTATTAGTTTACAAATTACAGTTATTTGAATGAAGTTATTTTTGCAAATTTTCAAAAGCGTGGAAAAATCCGAATTTCATGTGCTGATAAAGCATCACTTTGTTGATGTGGGAAATACTGTTCAAGCAAAGTAATGCCTTTCAGATTCTGGTTTGTCAAAAACAAAGATTAAGAAATGGTATGCTGATTTTTGAATGTGCTTGTACAGACAAAAATGATGCTGGAAGCTCAAGTTCTCAAATCACTCAAATTTGATAGTTGCCCTTCAAAACAGCAAAAAACAAAAAACAAAAAAAACCCCACAAACTTGTTTTGGTAAATGAAGCTTAGTAAAATAGCAAGCGAGTTGAAGTTATCAGAAGGCAGTGCATTCACCATTTTGCATAAAAGTTTGTCTATGAGAAGACTGTGTTGAAAGTGTATTGCAATTCAGTGTTTTTCTAACTGTTTCTACAATATAGTGTTTTCGCATCAATAGATGTAAATGCGTGAAAAACTAGTCTATCCGTTTACTCTGAAGTCAAATAGGCAGTCAACTGAGTGGCCAGCTGCAGGTGAAAGTCGTCCAAGGTGATCAAAGATGCAAACATCAGCAGTCAAGGTTTTGATCTCTGTATTTTGAGATATGCAGGCTATTTTGTTCACCAATTACTCCAGAAAAGAAATTAGTCATAGCAAGTGTTATAACAAATATAGCATTTTTTGTACGTTTTAAGGCAAAAAAGTGCTCTTTCACCAAGACAATGCACCATGTCACATGGCGATTGTGACTATGGCAAAACTACATGAATTGCACTTTGAATTATCTCCACACTTGCTCTGTTCTCCAGATCTGGTCTCCAATGGCTATTGGCTGTTTGCAAACCTCAAAAGTATGCTCCAGAGAAAAGGATTTGTTTCAAATAAAGAAATATTAGAAACTGAGGTGTATTTTGGTGTTCAAAGACAAATCATTCTATCAGCAAAATGTTATAGAATTGTTTGTACTGGAATCAGTATATAATGCAAGGAGACTATGTTGATAAATAAAGTCGAGTTTTGTCTTAAAGCTTATTTTGTTATTAGTTTAACCCGGGACTTATTTTGGATGTTATTTTTTTATGTGCATGTCCTCCTTAGAGTAATTGAGTACAAACTCGACTACGCAATGGAGGACATCGAAACGATGCCACCATGAACAAAATATTTTATTTTTAAGAACCTCCTATCCATAGAATACAAAATCGCATGACTGATTCTCATCTGAGTACAACATAGTCGTTTTAAATCCTGCTAGGGGAGGGGACACCCAGCTTTGCCTGGTCGTAAAATACGCTTAAATTTGATATTTTAATTTGTCCAGATTTCATATTTTTTATTATAGCATGATTTCAAAAGTAAAAAAAAAGTATTAGGGTATCATCAGTTGGAATCAAAACCGAAAGAAAAACTGTAGCATTCAAAGCTGGTGACGTTACCAACGTGATACGCATATGAACTGATTAAAAATTAACTAAGATGAATGTATAAAATGTATAACGATCTTTTTTCATTTTTGACCCCTTAAAAACTATTTTAATCGGTTAAATACCCATAAAAGAACGGTCATAAAAATCCAATCATTTGAGGCCCCTAGCATCGCTCTGTGACTTTTAGTTTCAGATGAGATAGTTTGAAAATATGGAGACAGAGAAACAGACATAGTGAATTTTATAAATTAGATTTTAACAATTTCTTGGCGAGCTGTCAACCTAAATAAAAAGTTCTGCTGATTAGGACTTACTTTTTATTCCATGGATTTGCCCTGTGATCTGTTCAAAATGACAATCTATGCTCTTCTGCTCTGAAACAGTACATTCTTATGAAGCCCCAGACTATCCATTGTTTCTAACAGTTTGATGAAGATACAGTATACATACGCCTCAGTGAAACAATTATTTTGCTTTGTAGCAAGATTGACAAACATGCATGATTAGTTTTGTTTTTTTTGTTTCTTTCTTCATATTTGAATTCTTAACAGAAGAAGCGAACAAATTGTAGTAGTCAGACTGTTATATACGTATGTAAACGAAAGACATCCCAAAATGATGGCTCCTATTTTTATTCCACCTGAATAGATCGGCTGGGGATGGCAAATTGCTTATACTGACTGAACTTATGCATCTATGACCTAAAAGTTTTATTTCTATGTTGCAGATATTGATGGTGTGATGCACAAAGAACGCAGACCCTATCATGAACATGCATCAGAAGTAGAAATGAGTTATTGAATTCTTGGGAAAAGCGCATTAATAATGCTGGTGACTATGTACAAAAATAAATTCTGCAGCACAAACGGTCATTCTTTTTAATGGCACTACTCCTATTTTCGTAGCTCTTCAACATTGTGAGTTTAAAAAATAGATGGATTTGCTTTTGGAACAACTGTTGTATGACAAAGTGCGGCTTCAAATGCCAATGCGCAGCTATCGTTCCATGCTTGATAAAGTTGAGAGTGATTGTGACTATGTAGTAAAAATCTGTAGCCAAATGGAATGTAAAATGCCTCCGATGTGTACCTAGTCAAGAATCATATACAGTCAAGCATGCAATAGACTGTCATAATCTTCAACAAAGCCAAAGGAAATACAACTTGAAAAATTTGATGCTTCTATTTAAAAATACAAACCCAACCAAAATCTTGGACTCTTCAAAAAAAAAAAAAAAATGCATTTCAAATTTTATGGCACTAGCTGGGCATCCAGCATTGCCTGGTCATAAAATATGCTTCAATATGATATTTTAATGCTTTCCAGCTGACTACAATATGGTTGTCTTCAAGTCCAATGTAAACAAGTTCCACTTAAGTTAACAAATTTATCGAATTTCCATTACTAACGATTACTATATTGTCCAATTGACTACTGCACACTCTTAACCCTTATCTTCGAGTGGTCTCTGGGCCTTGATAAGTGGTTATACCTATGTAAAAAAAAAATTATTCAGATTTAATTTTTATTATTATAAACGTCAATTCTATTATTCAATTATTATATATTATATTGTACTCCATATATAGTAGTGATTTCAAAAGTAAAAAAAAAAAATGGCTTGGATTTCATTAGCTAGAATCGAAACCAAAACATATAGCACTCCAATCTTCGTTTCTAAATGAAAAATGAACTATTTTTAACATGTAAATGTATATATTTATGCATATGTACATATAACGGGTTTAGTTGACTTGTGCATGACACGTTCCCATCTTTTTAAATTTTGACCCCTTAGCAATTATTTTTACCAGAATGGTCCACAAAAAATGTAAGCATTTGATGCGCTGCTCTGCGACCATATGTCTTAGAGGAGATGCACTTTGAAAAAATGGAGACAGACAGACAGACAGATATAGTGAGTTTTATAAATTAGATTAAATAACCAATAGAGGATTGATATACAATAAATCAAACAAAACAAAATCAATTCTTGATACAATACATCATCAAATAAGCAGCAAGAAGTAGAAGAACCAAACCAAAGTGGCAGTCACACTTACGGGTTGAACCAGTTTCCTCTAAAAGATGGAGTTTCATGGGAGTATAATATTCACAAGTGGTCCCCAGTCTCTGTTAGGGAAGATGATGATGTTAGGTTTTGCAATGAGATGTCGATACCCTCCTACATACAGCGGCTGGTATGCCCAAATGGTCACCCATCTGGTACTGATTAAGTTTAATATTGCTTAACTTCAGTGATCAAATGAGAATTGGTGTGTCAATGTGATTATGCCGTAATATATGGAGAAGAAGAAACCCAGATGGATATTTTATAAGATGTAAAGTTAAGTTAGTCCCCCTTATTTTTTCTTGGCCATAAATTGTTTTCTTCATACAAAATCAGTATTTGATCATGGTTCATCACGATTTATCTTCTGTTTTTTTTTACAGCCTCTGTCGGACAGAAGAGATGCTGCTACCCTCTTTCTATTTCTTCACTATTTCCATAAATGATGCTCGACTGAGCTCCAATTCCATGTTTTTTTTTTTAAGACATTCGCAACAAGAACTCATCTTGCTACCACAATTAAAATAAATTTGCTTTTCATTCTCCGTGTGCTAGCTGTCAAACTGAATTTCCACAAACTGAGCATACATTACTGTGGGACTAATTTTCATGTACATTACAATCTTCAGATTTTGGTCAAAAAAACCATTTCTACGAGTATTTGAACTTGGTCGACTCAGAATCATTCTCATTCTCCTCACAAAGATCTTTAATCGGTACATGAACCATCGCTCTTAGCTTTGAAAAGTGGTGAACTATCTATTATTAAATAAACAATAAAAAAATTACCAAACACGGATCGGTCCTGGATATGACCTTAAACTATATCCAGTGGTGAGGCCCCAGCTTGCGGGCTTTGGGGAGTGTGGAGCCACCCTTTAATTACCATTGCTCCCAGGTCCACTCTGACCCGAAGTGGTAGTACCTGTTAGGGTTCCAACTATGGATTAAATAGAAACTGACTTGAAAACAACAAATATATTCTATTAAAAATTTTTTGTTCAAAATCTTTGGATTCAGCATTAAATAACCCGAAAAGGGTTGATATGCCGTAAAACAAAAACAACCAATCAACCAAACACGGATCAAAACGGAGAAAAATCTAACATCTATTGTTTCATTAAATAATGTGATATATTTTGACGGCTTTTAATTTATGCAGAAATGTAATAAAATTAACACTTAAAGAAATGATCTTCTCTCCTCTCCTTTTAATAGCTTACAATGTACATCAGAATACTTCAATTTAACGAACAATGTCAAGAGTTAAGCCAACAAAATTAGTTTGGTTAAAAAGTATTGCATGAAAAATTAAGAAAGTATTAACTAGGGGAGGTAATTCAAAAATTCAAGGGAAATAATTCATTTTACAAGTTCGAATTTAGTTCAGTAAATATTTATTAACACTTTTGTTCACTGTCGAGAATGACATCAAAATTAATGTGCGTGCGCTCACTCGCGTGTATAATATATATATATATATATATATATATATATATATATATATATATACTGTGTGTGTGTGGAAATGTTTTTTCCATTATATTTCCTCTTTTATTTATACCAATACTTTTATTTATGAAGCTCAATGTAATTACAGAACATATAACAAGTAAATAACAAAAGTCTATATTCCAAATTTCAAGATGTCGTCCATCTTAAAATTTATTCCTTTAAGTATATTAACATGTAGAATTCTTGACAGCAGCTGTTTTGTTGCACAAAATCATTCATTTAATTATTGTATTAATAAATGAATATATTCTGCCCGTAACTCATCAGAAGAAAAAAGAGCTATCAATTTATTAAAAAAAAAATAAATACAAATGGGCATGATTATAAAATCCGAAAATTGTGAGAGAAGTTGCAATTACCTTTTTTATTTTTTATTTTATTATGTCGTGTTTGAATTTGTACCTATTTTCCGATGCCAAAAACGATTCTTTTAATTGTCTTTTTTATGCGCATTTGTTTAAAACAGAATCTTCTATTGCTGGTAATAATAATAAAGTAATAAATATTTATTGATTGTAAATTACTAGTAAAACTAAAATCTATAGATCATCCACCAAAAATGTGTTTTTATGTTTGAAAAAATATTTGCACATGTAACATTTTTTTTTCTTTACACTGATTAAGAAACAATAACAATTCTATAGTTTAATATTTAGAGATTTATAAAGAATTGAAATCGGGGGGAAAAATGTGCGAATCGTCCAACCACTAATACACATACATGTGTATATACATTTATATATCCTTCAAACGCAGTAATGTTTGTGAATATATGGTTAAGTAGCAATTTAAGTCATTTAGAACAGCTTTAAAGCTTCACCGCTCACTCATTTTTTGACCAAATTTCAAACAATTATTACAGTTTATAGATCACCTCCTCAGCTATATTGTGAAAATTTTTTTTCAATTTTCGTTCAGTAAAACAAAAATATGAATTTAGTGGTGTTCAAAATCGTAAAAAAAAAACGTAAGGAGGTAAGCGACGTTTTTTATGATGGGTTTCAATAGCAACCATGTCGCTTCAGCGACTAGTGTTGCTACTAATACACTGCTGTCGTGAAAAGAGAAATAACAAGTGAAACAGACAGAATGAAAGGGAGATAATTTGGTGATTTAATTGAAGCAGAAGAGTGCCGTACATTGTTATTACATATGTGTATGTTACGTTTATGGGGGCAAAAAAAATAAGATTGAAATCAAACAAAGAACAAGTGAATTTAGTGGAAGCTTGGAAAAATCATGGATTAAAATAGAAAAATGCGAGTATGAAAAATAATATGGTTAAGCTTAAACATGGGAAAGTAAAGGACTTGTTAAAACTGGAAAAGAAAAGGACAAGATATTTTAGTAAAAAATATAAATTTATAACTAAAAATATTGCAACATTAAGAATGTTTTTTTTTAATTCAATTCATAACATTATATAATCAATTCTTAATTCTGCAATATTTGAAGGTGTAAATTTGTTATATTTTTTTACAAGAATATCTTGTCCTTTTCTTTTCCAATTTTTACACCTAGTCCTTTACTTTTCCATGTTTAAGCTTAACCATATTATTTTTCATGCCTGCATTTTTCTATTGCAATGTGTATATGTATGTTTTTTCTTTTTGCATTGTTAGAATATTCCATAATTATCGTGTGTGTGTGTGTATATATATATATATATATATATATATATGGCACAATCATGTTGACACACCAGTTCTCACCAAAGTTAAACAACGTTGAGCCTGGCCAGTACCAGATGGGTGACTATTTGGGATGTCTAGGTGCTTTATGTACCACGCCAAGTTGTAAAAATTTCCAGGTTGGTATCTAGGGGCACATTAATTCACTTTGACAGATATACTCCAAGTCTTTAAGACATGTATCTATGGGAAGGAACACACTGATATAAAAACCTGCAGTTTACTGTATACTCTGTCCTGTGGCAGTTGTCTACACCGACAAAGGTTAGCAGTTATACCAAAAAGTGTGGATGGTTCTACACAAAGCCTTCACCACTAAACAAATCATCTGTGTAAATTTGCAAGCAACGTAGTTGTTGTGGCAGAAGCTAATACCTTGAAATCGATGGGAGAGTCCATCATATATAATTATCATATGTATATGTACAGGATGGTCCCTAGAAAAACAGGGAAATTTTAGGCTGTAAAGTTTATTTAGTTTAAATTTTATTGTGCCTGGCTTATTCACTTTCAGACTTGCAAGAGCAGGTAATTAGTCTTTTCAAAATTGAGAATCTGATTTGGAGGCTGACAATTGTAATTTTTTTATCACTGATTACAAAGCATCAGTTTGTTCAACTTTGAAACAAGAATGTCTTAAAGCAACTGCTACTCACCAAAAAGGAACGAGTCCCAACAAAACAAATTTCCTGCTTTTGTAGACAGAATTACTGCTTGCCAAATTTCCCACTTTTATAGCAACTACCCTGATATCTCTCTATACATAAATAGATATGTGTGTGTGTATATTTATATGTATATAGATACATGTCTAGACATATTGATGTATAGATATCGATAGAAATGTCATATATAGATAAAGAGATTATTTGTTCCCAATTAGACATTTTTTGTTTCATATTAATTATTTGAACAGGTGTTTTTATTTTACCATCTTTTACTGAACTGAAACTTAGTTATATACTTAGCTTTACAAATTATGTTAGTATATTAAAATGTAAAATAAAAAACGAAATTACTCACAATTTTCGATTTTGTTTTTGGAAATATACATTAAACAAAGAAATGAAAACAGTATAGTAATTGTCTGTATTTTTGAGATGAGGTGTTTTCATTGATTGAGATTGTTGGACTGACTTCCTCATCTTGGTTGTTATAGTCACAACGTTTCGGCCGTTTTGCCCTCCGGCCTTCATCAGGTGTTTTGTAACAAACTGGGGAACCGTTTGTTAGGAGTCTCGAAGGCAGTGAAAATTAACATTAAAAACAGAGAATCAGCAACTATGTCCCAGAGCCTAGCTGCAGTCCGAACACGGCACCCCCATAATAATAATAAAGGGTTGGGTTCGAGACTCCTAATAAACGGTTCCCCAGTTCGATACAAAACACCTGATGAAGGCCGGAGGGCAAAACGGCCGAAACGTTGTGACTATAACAACCAAGATGAGGAAGTCAGTCCGACAATCTCAATGAAAACAGTATATTTGATTATTTTGAACTTTTCAGCTTTAAGCTGTCTACAGCTGAACATTATCTTAATGAAATTAGTTAATTTCATAACAATTTGGTTATATCACCAGTGTGGAAATTGAAGGCCAAAATGAAATCACAATATAATCATCGATGTTCAAAGAAAAAAATGTTACTTAAATCGGCTTTTGTAGATATCATAGACCATGCATTATTCAAGAAGCCAGTTTCATAAGTCTTTCCAGATGAAACAAAAGTCTGGACACCATAAATGTTGTCTGACGAGGGAAAACAAAATGGGAGAAGTATTTCATGAGTGGGTTTGTAGAAGGAGCGCCAAATAAGAAATAGAGTGCTCCTTATGTTGCAGCCTGAATCCATTGGTTAGAAAAATAAATCTATCAGAAGGCCAAGAGTTTTTGTCTCGTTCGCCTCCTTGCGCAGTGCCATATCACTGCTGAAAGTAAGAGCTGAGTCAGTAGGCGGCCCTCTAACTTTATATTCTGATAAAGATATGTTTATTTTACGCGTACACATTTCTGCTAAATAGGCAAAATTATTGTATTTTGAAGTGAAATTAATATGAAAATGAAGTAAATTTAAAATGGAACTTTAAAAAATACTGATTTGAAGTTTTAATGCATAATTACTTCCCTTGGATCGTTTCTTTTATTTTCCACAATGTCTTTTAGCATTTACATCAATATTTACTTTTGGCCTGTTTAAAAAAAATACTCCACGTTCAATGTTTATGATGGACTATGCAAGCGAAAATGCGAAACATAGAATATTAGCAAGGAGGCTCGACATTGTCCGAGATTGAATGAGGATCAAAAAATTTTCAATTGTCATCAAAAAAGGTGAAATTGTCTATTTTTTAATCAAATTAATTGATTTCCTGCTCTGGTCAGGGGCTCATCTGCAGAAAACTTCACATGCTTCCTTTCAGTGACTTAGTTTACAGTACATTATAAGTTATTAGGTTGAGAAGAAAGTTCTTGTGGAATTTTAAATTTTGATTTGAAATGGTGTATTTTCTGATAAGTTTTTGTAATAATACCTTTACAGTAGAACCTGGGATACATCATTTAAAATTAGTAACAAAATACAGCATATAATCAAATAACATAATAAATAACACCGTACGACAGGACAAATACTGTAACCAGGGGCTGGAAAAAACATTGTAACCTGAAAAAAACATATCCTAGGATCACTGTATATCAAGGTTCTACTGTAATTTATATAATAATCATTTTAAAGAACATTTTTCTATGTAATTGTTTAAATTACAATCATTTTAAAACAATTATATCTTCTTTTCAGAATGTTGAATGCAAGATGGAAAAAAAATCTGTAGAATTTTCTTATTTCAATTCAAGTTAGGCTCGTGATATCAATGAAGCGTTTGGCCCAGGAACCACAGCTGAATGCACATCACAATGATGGTTTAAGAAATTTTGTGGTGGTGACGAGTCTTGAAGACGATGAGCATAGTGGTCGGCCATCGGATGTTGACAATGATCAATTAAGAGCCTTAGCCGAAGGTAATTCATGTGCAACTGTTCGAGAACTTGCTTCTGAATTAGACGTAACATATACAATGATTTCCATCCATTTGAGAGAGATTGGAAAACCAAACTAATTTGATAAATGGATGGCTCACAAATTGAGCGACAACCAACAGAAATGCTGTTATGAAGAGTCATCTTTCCTTCTTTTACGCAACAAAAATGATCCATTTCTTGACTGGGTTGTGACTTGCGATGAAAAATGGGTTCTTTACAAAAACTGGTGACACTCCACTCAGTGGTTAGAGGTTGACAAAGCTCCACAACACTTCTTGAAGCCAGAGTTGCACCAAAAGATGGTCATTCTGACTGTTTGGTGGTCTACGACCGGTCTCATCCATTAGTTTTTTGAATGCAGGCGAAACCATTACAGCGGATGAAATGCATCAGAAACTTCGACAACAGCACCCAGCATTAGTCAACAGAAAAAGCCCAATTTTCCTTTATGACAATGCCCAACCATATATTGCTAAACTGACCCTGCAGAAGTTGAGCATATTGGCCTGCGACACTCTGCCTCATCCGTCATATACTCTAGATCTCTCACCTCCCGACTACCACTGTTTCAAGCAACTTGATAGCTTTCTGCATGAGAAATGCTTAAAAAATCTAAGCAATATCAAAAACACCTTCAGCGACTTTGTCGCCACAAGAACTTCAGTCTTATTTTTTGCCCGTATAAACACATTTGTACTAACAATGTACGGCACTCGTCTGCTTTCATTCTGTCTGTTTCACTTGTTACTTCTCTTTTCGCGACAGCAGTGAATGATTAGCAACAGTAGTCGTTGAGGCAAGTGGTTGCCATGGAAACCAGCCATAAAAAGCGTTGCTCACCTCCTTACATATTTTCATGATTTTGAACACCAAAAAATTTATAACTTTTGTTTTATTGAACGAAAATTGAAAATATTTTGTTTCACAATATAGCTGAGGTGATCTATAAACTGTAATAATTGTTTGAAATTTGTTCGAAAAATGAGTGAGCTGTGAAGCTTTAAAGCAGTTCTAAATGACTAAAACTGCCACTTAACCATATGTTCAAACACACTAGTGTTTGAATAAGGATCATTTTTTTTCAAATTCAGTATCAAAGCAGGTTTAAACAGAATATTTGCCAGAATTTAAATTCAAATTTTAAGTTTAAAGAAACTCTTTATTAGATTTACCGACAAATTTTTAAGTAACTAGACAAAAAATAAATATAAGGAGACCTCCAGAGAGCTCCTTCCTTAGCTCTCAAAAACTTGCCCATCGGAACTAGTTAGCACCAACTCTGATATATTAATAATTTCCTCATCAATAATTTCCCCATCAATAACTTTGCCATTAAAATATATATCACAGATTAAAACTTTGAAAATGCGAAATTAATATTTAGTTTGTAATTTTTCTTGAAGAGGAAGAGAGAGGGGGTGGGTGGGAAGAGAGATGGAAAGAAATAAAGAAACAAACTATCAAATACCGGCTAGATAGAACATAAACTATTATTTCAGGGTTATTAACAATGATTGATTAAAGTAGTAGAACCAGTACTGATAGGATGTGCTTTTTTATGCAGTGTTTGGTTATTAAATTCGAACCCCAAAAATGTGCAAGTCTGATGACAAAAAAAAAAATATAATAAGCAAAAGAATATTAAAAAAATAAAAAAATCGCCCCCTTTTTTTTTGTCAGAAAATATTGCAAGAAATGGAAAAGTCAGTTTTTGACATTTTGAGAACAAAAGCTTGATTTTTCACTGAACGAATAACATTATTTCCTCTTTTAGTTCGAATCCTAATTTCTATTTGATGCAGAAAATAATTTTTCTAGTATTTAACTTTAGCAGCAAAGTTGCATATACATTACTAGCTGGAATATCAGTTCCATAATGGATTCGTTATATCTCAAAGAAGGGAAATATAATAAGACTACCCATAGCACATAGGGCAGAATCACATTAACACACCGGTTCCCACCAGATCACCAAAGTTAAGCAATGATGAGCCTAGCCAGTACAAATAGGTGACCATTTGGGAAAGCTAGGCGCTGTACGTACCACGCTGAATCATAAGAAATTTTCAGGTTGGTATCTGGAGACGCATTAATTCACTGAGAAAGATGCACCACTAATGTTAGTTAAGACATGCACATATGAGAAGGTAACTCTGATGTCGGAAGCAGCACGTTGGATGGCCATGGAGGAGGATGAATGTCTAGCAGATTAACGGCTCTATGGTATTAAGAGTTTGTATTTATTTGCTTCCCCTCTGAGCAAATTAGGCACAAGGCCATTTTTTAATGTGGAGAGATTGGGGAAATGGGGATCAGCTCCCTGGGGAGTAGGGGAGCTGGATAATGACAATTGGTATGAAGGGTTTCTCCTACATTGACCAATAACTGATTGCTACAAGAGCAATGGTCTGATATGTGGGGTTGCCCCCACATATAGTCTTTGATTGCACTATCTGCCGGAACAGATACTACACTTTTGAACTTTGATCTTGGCCAAAAGGCAAAGCAATACCTTATGGTATTAAGAGTTTGGATTTATTTGCTTCCCCACTGAGCAAATTAGGCACCAGGCCGTTTTTTAATGTAGAGGGAGGGGGAGGGAAAGGGGGATCCAGCTCCCGAGAGGTGGGAAATGGGAGCTGGAGAGTAACTGTGGTCTGTAGGGTGATCCCTACATTGACCAAGTTCAGATATGTGGGGTTGCCCCCACATATGGTCTTTGATTGCACTATCTGCCAGAACAGATACCACACTTTTGAACTTTGATCTTGGCCAAAAGGCAAAGCAATACCTTGTGGTATTAAGAGTTATGTTATTCGACTGCAACTATGCGGATGATCTAAGGACAACAGATAAATGCAAACAGGCGAGTCAGATGCCACTGCACTGGGGGAAGGTAATGGTAACTCATCACATGTATTCTGCCAAGTTCAAAATCATGTGATGTCTTCAGAGGAATCAGACAAGCAATGGACTGAAGTCTATGGAGAACACTAGCTATGATTTCATCTACGGCATGAACATGCTATCATATGAGAAAAAGTAGACCTTATTATAGGCCTCACAATTACCCTCCAAAAATTCTGTTTCCAATTTACTCTTAATGCTCTCAGCATCAGTTTAGCCGTTTCTAATGCATTTCACTCTGGATACATTGGAATCAAAGTTGCTATGTTATCAGTTTTTTGCGACTTTGAAACCATCTTCAGCTCATTAAGCTATACGACCACATCACCTTTTCTCTAGCCTCAGCATTTCACTGATTAACCTCACTCATTCGCCCATTTTGCCCGTTGCCGAAATAGCTTGTGGTTAAATAATCAAGTATTTACTATCCTGTCAAAATGCGCAACTCCAAAACTACCAAACTGGACACACTGCTGTCTCTCGAACACTCCATGCAATAAGTTAAAAAGAACTAACGATTATTAAGTTTCATGATAACAAAATGAAAGGAGAAAATGGAATCATTTCAAAACAATGCAGTCTTTTAATTGAGGATGATAAATTAAGAGACAAAACAATCAAATCTAAAGCCAAAATATTAACATAATATTAATAGATGAGCCAGTCGTCCATACAAGGGGCACACACATGCACAATACGGAGCTTGAAAATAATCTGACATTTAATGAGTGTTATTGAGGAAATTGCTGACAAAACCGGGGACGAATAAATGACATCTTTAAGTAGGTAAATTCTGTCGGTCTTCTGTATTATCATCCGGAAAGAACCAACCACAAAAAGTCCGGTGATCTCACCTTCAAATAATGTTACTTAACTATTTCATTATGTCTGCTATAAAAAATAATAAGCTTAAATAAAAACTCCGTCATCAGCGTTCAAATGCGTGGATTCCAAACAAACTCTTTAAAGGTAAGTTCTTCAAGAGTATAGTAGTGAAGAAAGGAGTTACAAGACTGACGAAGGAAATCTCCTAGATTTTCTATATTTTCTAAATTTTCCTACTTTTAATTGTTTACCTTTAATAAAATATTCAAATGTATTTTCTTAAATGTCTTCTGTATATATAAAAGCGAAAACGTGCGTGTGTTAGTGTGTGTGTGTGTGTGTGTGTGTGTGCACTTTTTGTGTATGTCCGCAAAAGGCTTTTTTCGGGGGGAGTTCGGTCGGGTCACTCCTTCTTAAAACTTTTTATATACTGTCTAAATCATAATATATACGGGTTAGAACGGGGGCCGCGTCTGTCTTTTATTTGTCTGACTTTTACGCTTTATTTCCGAGATTTTTTCGATCGCTGCTTCTTTGTTTCCCTTTTCAGTATAAAAAAGCGAAACTTAATCGTATCAGCAGTTACCCGGCAAAGCGATGGCCAGTGTTTGTTTTCACCGCCATATCAGACAATTACTTTCATTACGGGAGAGCTGGTTTTCCCCAACATTTTGGGGAAACAAAACCAAACAAAGTCAGGTACAAACTCAAAAGAACTATCCCGCAGTAAAAGGAGTTGACCTCATTAAACACGCACTTAAAAACTGCAGAATAGCGTGATGTTTGACCTCAATTTGAACTCATTCACTTTTTAATAGCAATATTTAACGAGTTACATTGCTTTTGTCGGCGTAGCGCATGTGTTTCTCATCAGCCTATTGACGTCAAAGCTCCGGGTTCGAGCCTACCTGCCACCAACGCTCCCTCCTTTTTTTTCTTTTACACCTACAAAATTTTTTTTCCATTTTTAAAATCGTTGCTTTTTTTTGTTTTATTTATATTTAAACAGGGTTTAGTTTCCTTTTTGTTCTGGTTTACCCCCTCCCAAACACATACACCTACAACGCTGGGTACCCCCCCGCTAGTCTATAGTAAATCTTTGTTTGATTTCAACTTTTACGATGTGATTTTTTTAAATGTTACAAATGTTGTGACTACGTTATCTATCGAGTTTGAATCATTAGAGTTTCACCTTTAATTAATTAAAATCCAATAATTAACTATTATCAATTTGTAAAGTCGGCTTAATATTAATTTACATTCGAGTTTAGATAATTATTCAAGGTTTTACTTTAGGAGGTTCGTTTTCATGAGTAACTGTTTCTTTGCACTGTATTATATTTCGAATGTACTTGAACATAAGGCTAACTATATTAGATGGTTTGAGTGGCCAGCAAGGAAACAAGCATTTTCAATACAGACAAGCTTACAGTAATTGTATATATTAAGTATACTACTTAAATAAAGTCCTAAGTTTATCTACTCTAATAGAGAATAATTTCCGGCATTTTTTTATCGTTAGTTTCCGGCATTTTGTTTGTTTTTATCGTTTACTTTGTAGCAAGGGGGGTGACGGATAAGACAGGAGAATACAGACAAAATACATAAATAAAACACGAAAAACAAGTTTAAAAACAAGGTAACATAAAAAACATTTAGGATTAGTTTTAAAAAAATACGTATGTTCTCAAATTCATATTGTTTTCTATCTTTGCTCATTTCTCACTTTTATTTTCCTCGTGCGTATGTGTGTGTTTTAAGTTGCTATTTTTACATATTTTTCAACTTACCTTTCGCATTTTTCTATAACTGAAGCGTAAAGGGATTACCGTATGCGGGCCAGATTTAAAAGAAGTAATTGGGATAGAGACGAGTTACAAGATGTGTTATGCTGTAAGCTGATCTACCTATTTTAATAACAAATAGATTTATCCGATCATAATAAACACAGTCATATCTAAACGTCGTGGCAACTATTGGAAGCAGTTATGGTTCCAGAATAATGACGTGTATATCTCTCTAACATACTTTCGTCAATACATTTTTGTTAACTATACCACTGTGGTTATTTTGATTATTACCGGCGTACAAGATCACAATACCTATACTCCTGATCTGAGAGGGAACACGTACATCAAATCCGTTGCCAGGGCTGCTGGGAAAATAGTGGGATCGTTCTACCGCTCCAGTAGATATATCTCTGCTGATGCAATTCTCTACCTGTATAAGAACCAAGTACGTTCAAGATGGAGTACTGTTGCAACATTTGGGCAGGAGCTGCTAGAGGCAGTTTATTCTGACTTAACAGATTGCAAAATAGACTTCGTAGCCTAGTGGAAGGGCGCCCTTTTCTCTTCCCTGCAACCTCTTTCTCACAGAAGAGATATTGTGAGCCTGTCTCTGCTTTATCGTTTAATTCATGGCAAGTGCTCATCTGAACTTCAATCTATGGTCTTCCCTATCCTAACTTTCCTGAAAAACACTCGTCTACCTGAAACCACTATCAATAATTTCCCCCACTCTTTACCTGTGCCTAAATCTAAACGTAGATTCCATGAACAAAGCTTCTTTCTTAGAACTGCAAGACTGTGGAAGTCTGTTCCGTTTCCCTGTTTTCCCTGTCTTCAAGTCCAATCTGAACAGATTCTTGATGAACCATTCCCTAAGGTAATCCAATTTACCAAATTTCCACTACTAAATATGACTACACATTCCCCTTAACTACTGTACACTCATAAACCCTTATCCTCGAGTGGCCTCCGGGCCTTGATAAATGGTAACTCCTTTGTAAAAAAAAAGAAAAGATTTTTACGTTGCATTTAAATTTCTGCATGTTCACTTGGTCGAGAAAACTAACTAAATTCCAAAGGTGAGCGATCATGGAAAAGAAGCTATCAGAGTTCAAAATTTTTCCGATATCTTGGGTCCTCGACGGTAAAGTAGTGTGGTTTTCCACTAGTTAGTTAGGTTAGTGGTATGTATGTCGGGGGATATAAGTGCTGTAAGTTCGTCAGCTCACATTACATTGACTACTTGTAAAACGAGCACAGGGAGCCAACACTGTGTCAATGCGTCAGTAGCTGGGAATTGGCAGACTGTACATAGGGGAACGTCTGGCGATTATCCTAAAACTAACATCTTCTCAAGGAGAGAATTTAATCGATTGAGCATTATATAGACGCTTTTCACGATTGGTCAACCTTTACTTTGGAAGATCCTAAAATGAATAAGTATTATTTACCTCGACTGTAAGCGGCTAAACAAGGCGGTGTCTTAAAACCCAGCGCACTAGGTGAAACATAATTTGGTCTACAAAAAATTCCTGAGCAGCTTCGTCAGCATTCCCTGACAAAAAAAGTGAGGATCAGGCGATGATCAATAAACGAAACCTTTCTTAGAGGGCTTTAAAGGAACCGCAACAAAACCGTCGGATTGAAAATGTGGTATCAGAATGCACACTACACTTTATGGATAAGTATCCACATTAATCAATCAGTCTTTTTTTTTTCTTATCGAGTCACCGCTTATCAAGGCACAGATGCTATTTGAGGATAAAGGATAGACATCACAGTGATGATCGATAATGATAGAATTTGATTGTTTTAGAGGAAGGCTCAACAAGAAAAGAACAAAAGAAGACTTGAAAACGACTATGTTACTATTAGCTAGGAAGCAGCTCCGCGGTATTGCGTTCCATAGACGGGCAAAGAAACTGTATCCATGGAAGTTTTTAGTTTTATACACAGATAGAGAGTAACAGAAATTGTTGATAGTGGTTGTTGTTAGATGAGTATTTCTTGCGAACGTTTTACACGGGGAGGGATAGATTTAAGCTATGTCGAGCACCTGCCATAAAAATAATCATAAAGCAGGGAGAGACTTGTAATGCTTGTTCTGTTAGAAAAAGGTAGCAAAAAGAAAACGGTACCGACTCTCAAGTACTTTTATTGCTATGCTATTTAAAACATTAGTATCACAAGCAGACGAAAATGGATTTTTCACGAATATATCATCACCTATCAAGACCAAAATGTCACAAGAGATAAACGTAGATTATATTGTCAGATAAATCGCGAGTAACGATGGCTGTAACTACTCATAATATGATTAAGAGGACGGCTCAACACGAATTTGTTTAATTTTCGGTTGAAAAGGGCAACATTGTAATCGGCTGGAAAGCAGTAACGTGGTATTGTGTTTAATAAATGGTTCAAAACTTAAGCATAATAGACAGAGTGACGGACTTACTCTGTTATAAAGATACGTTTAAGCATCTTAAACACGAATAAATAATCTTTACTTTGAAAAACCTAAATAATCTTTACTTTGGAAGACATAAATAATCTTTACTTTGGAAAACATAAATAATCTTTACTTTGGAAGACCTAAATAATCGTTACTTTGGAAGACCTAAATAATACTTACTTTGGAAGACATAAATAATCTTTCCTTTGGAAGACCTAAATAATCTTTACTTTGGAAGACATAAATAATCTTTACTTTGGAAGACATAAATAATCTTTACTTTGGAAGACATAAATAATCTTTACTTTGGAAGACATAAATAATACTTACTTTGGAAGACATAAATAATCTTTACTTTGGAAGACATAAATAATCTTTACTTTGGAAGACATAAATAATACTTACTTTGGAAGACATAAATAATCTTTACTTTGGAAGACATAAATAATCTTTACTTTGGAAGACATAAATAATCTTTACTTTGGAAGACATAAATAATCTTTACTTTGGAAGACATAAATAATCTTTACTTTGGAAGACATAAATAATACTTACTTTGGAAGACATAAATAATCTTTACTTTGGAAGACATAAATAATCTTTACTTTGGAAGACCTAAATAATCTTTACTTTGGAAGACCTAAATAATCTTTACTTTGGAAGACCTAAATAATGTTTACTTTGGAAGACATAAATAATCTTTACTTTAAAAGACATAAATAATCTTTACTTTGGAAGACATAAATAATCTTTACTTTGGAAAACATAAATAATCTTTACTTTGGAAGACATAAATAATCTTTACTTTGGAAGACATAAATAATCTTTACTTTGGAAGACATAAATAATCTTTACTTTGGAAGACATAAATAATCTTTACATTGGAAGACATAAATAATCTTTACTTTGGAAGTAAAAAAATAATCTTTACTTTGGAAGACATAAATAATCTTTACTTTGGAAGACCTAAATAATCTTTACTTTGGAAGACCTAAATAATCTTTACTTTGGAAGACATAAATAATCTTTACTTTGGAAGACATAAATAATCTTTACTTTGGAAGACATAAATAATCTTTACTTTGGAAGACCTAAATAATCCTTACTTTGGAAGACCTAAATAATCTTTACTTTGGAAGACCTAAATAATCTTTACTTTGGAAGACATAAATAATCTTTACTTTGGAAAACATAAATAATCTTTACTTTAGAAGACCTAAATAATCTTTACTTTGGAAGACATAAATAATCTTTACTTTGGAAGACCTAAATAATCTTTACTTTGGAAGACCTAAATAATCTTTACTTTGGAAGACCTAAATAATCTTTACTTTGGAAGACATAAATAATCTTTACTTTGGAAGACATAAATAATCTTTACTTTGGAAGACATAAATAATCTTTACTTTGGAAGACATAAATAATGTTTACTTTGGAAGACATAAATAATCTTTACTTTGGAAGACATAAATAATCTTTACTTTGGAAGACCTAAATAATCTTTACTTTGGAAGACCTAAATAATGTTTACTTTGGAAGACATAAACAATCTTTACTTTGGAAGACATAAATAATCCTTACTTTGGAAGACATAAATAATCTTTACTTTCGAAGACCTAAATAATCTTTACTTTGGAAGACCTAAATTATCTTTACTTTGGAAGACCTAAATAATGTTTACTTTGGAAGACCTAAATAATGTTTACTTTGGAAGACATAAATAATCTTTACTTTGGAAGACATAAATAATCTTTACTTTGGAAGACATAAATAATCTTTACTTTGGAAAACATAAATAATCTTTACTTTAGAAGACATAACTAATCTTTACTTTGGAAGACCTAAATAATCCTTACTTTGGAAACCTAAATAATCTTTACTTTGGAAGACATAAATAATCTTTACTTTGGAAGACATAAATAATCTTTACTTTGGAAGACATAAATAATCTTTACTTTAGAAGACCTAAATAATCTTTACTTTGGAAGACCTAAATAATCCTTACTTTGGAAGACCTAAATAATCTTTACTTTGAAAGACATAAATAATCTTTACTTTGGAAAACATAAATAATCTTTACTTTAGAAGACATAACTAATCTTTACTTTGGAAGACCTAAATAATCTTTACTTTGGAAGACATAAATAATCGTTACTTTGGAAGACCTAAGTAATCTTTACTTTGGAAGACCTAAATAATCTTTACTTTGGAAGACCTAAATAATTTTTACTTTGGAAGACCTAAATAATCTTTACTTTGGAAGACATAAATAATCTTTACTTTGGAAGACATAAATAATCTTTACTTTGGAAGACATAAATAATACTTACTTTGGAAGACATAAATAATCTTTACTTTGGAAGACATAAATAATCTTTACTTTGGAAGACCTAAATAATCTTTACTTTGGAAGACCTAAATAATCTTTACTTTGGAAGACCTAAATAATGTTTACTTTGGAAGACATAAATAATCTTTACTTTAAAAGACATAAATAATCTTTACTTTGGAAGACATAAATAATCTTTACTTTGGAAAACATAAATAATCTTTACTTTGGAAGACATAAATAATCTTTACTTTGGAAGACATAAATAATCTTTACTTTGGAAGACATAAATAATCTTTACTTTGGAAGACATAAATAATCTTTACATTGGAAGACATAAATAATCTTTACTTTGGAAGTAAAAAAATAATCTTTACTTTGGAAGACATAAATAATCTTTACTTTGGAAGACCTAAATAATCTTTACTTTGGAAGACCTAAATAATCTTTACTTTGGAAGACCTAAATAATGTTTACTTTGGAAGACCTAAATAATGTTTACTTTGGAAGACATAAACAATCTTTACTTTGGAAGACATAAATAATCCTTACTTTGGAAGACATAAATAATCTTTACTTTCGAAGACCTAAATAATCTTTACTTTGGAAGACCTAAATTATCTTTACTTTGGAAGACCTAAATAATGTTTACTTTGGAAGACCTAAATAATGTTTACTTTGGAAGACATAAATAATCTTTACTTTGGAAGACATAAATAATCTTTACTTTGGAAGACATAAATAATCTTTACTTTGGAAAACATAAATAATCTTTACTTTAGAAGACATAACTAATCTTTACTTTGGAAGACCTAAATAATCCTTACTTTGGAAACCTAAATAATCTTTACTTTGGAAGACATAAATAATCTTTACTTTGGAAGACATAAATAATCTTTACTTTGGAAGACATAAATAATCTTTACTTTAGAAGACCTAAATAATCTTTACTTTGGAAGACCTAAATAATCCTTACTTTGGAAGACCTAAATAATCTTTACTTTGAAAGACATAAATAATCTTTACTTTGGAAAACATAAATAATCTTTACTTTAGAAGACATAACTAATCTTTACTTTGGAAGACCTAAATAATCTTTACTTTGGAAGACATAAATAATCGTTACTTTGGAAGACCTAAGTAATCTTTACTTTGGAAGACCTAAATAATCCTTACTTTGGAAGACATAAATAATCTTTACTTTGGAAGACCTAAATAATCTTTACTTTGGAAGACCTAAATAATTTTTACTTTGGAAGACCTAAATAATCTTTACTTTGGAAGACATAAATAATCTTTACTTTGGAAGACATAAATAATCTTTACTTTGGAAGACATAAATAATACTTACTTTGGAAGACATAAATAATCTTTACTTTGGAAGACATAAATAATCTTTACTTTGGAAGACCTAAATAATCTTTACTTTGGAAGACCTAAATAATCTTTACTTTGGAAGACCTAAATAATGTTTACTTTGGAAGACATAAATAATCTTTACTTTAAAAGACATAAATAATCTTTACTTTGGAAGACATAAATAATCTTTACTTTGGAAAACATAAATAATCTTTACTTTGGAAGACATAAATAATCTTTACTTTGGAAGACATAAATAATCTTTACTTTGGAAGACATAAATAATCTTTACTTTGGAAGACATAAATAATCTTTACATTGGAAGACATAAATAATCTTTACTTTGGAAGTAAAAAAATAATCTTTACTTTGGAAGACATAAATAATCTTTACTTTGGAAGACCTAAATAATCTTTACTTTGGAAGACCTAAATAATCTTTACTTTGGAAGACATAAATAATCTTTACTTTGGAAGACATAAATAATCTTTACTTTGGAAGACATAAATAATCTTTACTTTGGAAGACCTAAATAATCCTTACTTTGGAAGACCTAAATAATCTTTACTTTGGAAGACCTAAATAATCTTTACTTTGGAAGACCTAAATAATCTTTACTTTGGAAGACATAAATAATCTTTACTTTGGAAGACATAAATAATCTTTACTTTGGAAGACATAAATAATCTTTACTTTGGAAGACATAAATAATGTTTACTTTGGAAGACATAAATAATCTTTACTTTGGAAGACATAAATAATCTTTACTTTGGAAGACCTAAATAATCTTTACTTTGGAAGACCTAAATAATGTTTACTTTGGAAGACATAAACAATCTTTACTTTGGAAGACATAAATAATCCTTACTTTGGAAGACATAAATAATCTTTACTTTCGAAGACCTAAATAATCTTTACTTTGGAAGACCTAAATTATCTTTACTTTGGAAGACCTAAATAATGTTTACTTTGGAAGACCTAAATAATGTTTACTTTGGAAGACATAAATAATCTTTACTTTGGAAGACATAAATAATCTTTACTTTGGAAGACATAAATAATCTTTACTTTGGAAAACATAAATAATCTTTACTTTAGAAGACATAACTAATCTTTACTTTGGAAGACCTAAATAATCCTTACTTTGGAAACCTAAATAATCTTTACTTTGGAAGACATAAATAATCTTTACTTTGGAAGACATAAATAATCTTTACTTTGGAAGACATAAATAATCTTTACTTTAGAAGACCTAAATAATCTTTACTTTGGAAGACCTAAATAATCCTTACTTTGGAAGACCTAAATAATCTTTACTTTGAAAGACATAAATAATCTTTACTTTGGAAAACATAAATAATCTTTACTTTAGAAGACATAACTAATCTTTACTTTGGAAGACCTAAATAATCTTTACTTTGGAAGACATAAATAATCGTTACTTTGGAAGACCTAAGTAATCTTTACTTTGGAAGACCTAAATAATCCTTACTTTGGAAGACATAAATAATCTTTACTTTGGAAGACCTAAATAATCTTTACTTTGGAAGACCTAAATAATTTTTACTTTGGAAGACCTAAATAATCTTTACTTTGGAAGACCTAAATAATTTTTACTTTGGAAGACATAAATAATCTTTACTTTGGAAGACCTAAATAATCTTTACTTTGGAAGACCTAAATAATTTTTACTTTGGAAGACATAAATAATCTTTACTTTGGAAGACCTAAATAATCTTTACTTTGGAAGACCTAAATAATTTTTACTTTGGAAGACCTAAATAATCTTTACTTTGGAAGACCTAAATAATCTTTACTTTGGAAGACATAAATAATTTTTACTTTGGAAGACCTAAATAATCTTTACTTTGGAAGACCTAAATAATTTTTACTTTGGAAGACATAAATAATCTTTACTTTGGAAGGCCTAAATAATCTTTACTTTGGAAGACCTAAATAATTTTTACTTTGGAAGACATAAATAATCTTTACTTTGGAAGACCTAAATAATCTTTACTTTGGAAGACCTAAATAATCTTTACTTTGGAAGACCTAAATAATTTTTACTTTGGAAGACATAAATAATCTTTACTTTGGAAGACATAAATAACATTTACTTTGGAAGACATAAATAATCTTTACTTCGGAAGCCACAAGCAGTTCACATAAACCGCCCTTTACAATCAAAGGTGGCAGGATACTTACCAATCAACGGTCCGTAAATCGCTTAAGCGTTGTTTTGAAAAGGTACAAGACGTTGATAAACATATCTTCATTCAGATGCTTGCTTAGTTGAACTTATAAACGCTTGACGCACCGATCACAGTGACCTTTGAATACATTCTTCTGACAAAGCTGATGATGAAGAAGAAGGAATCGTAGAAGAACGGGAAGAAGCGGGAGAAGACGAGCAAAATGAAATAGAAGGAAGAGAAGAACGAGAAGTTGTAGTAGGAGGGGAAGGAGGAGGAAAAGAAGGAAGAGGCGCAGAAAAAGGGGTATGGAGACAGGAAAACTTGGGATGAGAGGGAAGTAGCCTTAATAGTAATAAGAGCGAGAGAATATGACGCATGAGCAGAAAGTGCAGATTTAGAGACGACGAAAGCAGTGAACGCAAGCAAAGCCCCCACCCAACCCTTTTCCCTCCATCAGATCAATTCTGAATGAATAGAGCTTAAAAGACAAAGCAGATTCAGTTGGCTGACCTATTGCAAATACGCAACATTCGAGCAGACATTCTACGGGAAGATTAAAGGCGTAAACAATTATTAATCAGTTCGATTCAACGCATTTTCACATTAGCATTTGTTACTAGAACAGCTGTGAAGCACTGGACCAGCTATTGTGATCGGGTAATATTGTTTGAATGTAGAAAAGTGAGCTTGCAAAGCCAGTTAATATTTAAAAAATACAAAGATAAAATATAGTCTCTCTTTCTCTGTTTGATATATATATATATATATATATATATATATATATATATATATATATATATATATATATATATATATATATATATTCTCTCTCGTTCTTCCTCTAATTAAGTACGATTTATTTTTGTGTCTCTCCTCTTAAAGAAAGAGGGGAGAAAGGAAGTAGCGACAGATGAAAGGGTTGACTGTTAAGAGAGAGAGAGAGAGAGAAAGAGAGAGAGAGAGAGAGAGAGAGAGGGAGAGAGAGAAACAAAATAGACCTAATAAAAGTAAAGTAGCTTCAGAAAATATATGATTATCAAGTCTCTAAATATTCACGTATAATTTAAAATAGAGGATTCCAGTGCGAAGACGACACATTATATTGTTCTAACCTTTGATCCGAATGATATGTACAGAATAGGAATCTATGATAAAAATTTCATAAAAATCTGTCAACAAAAGACTTTGAACTATGAGTATATTTATCTTCAAGGGACAAGTGTTTCGCCGTTCCTGTGGTTTGTCAGTGTGAGACTATAGTAGCATTAGAAATCTCGGCAACGATAAAGCCGTGACGCATTTCATACAGAATCTGAAATATTTCATGATTTTACTGTTTATGAATGTTGTAATAATTTTATTATTTCTTTCTTTTGTTTTCTATAGCAAGAGTAGCTTTTGTTTTCTATAGTAAGAGTAGTTTTATGTAAATTTATAGCGGTACACTAATAAATCCTTGAAAGAGAGTTAATTCCTTAATACATTATGATGCGTCATATTTTAGGGACATACAAACAGACACGCACATATATTAGTGATGGGACGATTTCCGATTACGATACAATTATCGATTTCGATACCGTTTCTTTTGAAATCTTTAAATATTTTGCTAAAGAGTTGTTTCATTAAAAACACATATGTGCATATATTTTCGCAAACATACGAATACATACGAGGGTGGTGACCTATAGATTTTTGTTTAATTAGTAGTTTAAAACCAATAAATGTTTAACATCAGTATAAACAATGGTAAATTAAGTTTAAAACAAAAATACATAAAAAAGAACAATTAAAACGATTGTTGGTTGGTTGTTTTTGTTTTACGGAATATCAACCGTTTTCAGGTTATT
This sequence comes from Euprymna scolopes, assembly GCF_053919585.1. Lineage (NCBI taxonomy): Eukaryota > Metazoa > Mollusca > Cephalopoda > Sepiida > Sepiolidae > Euprymna > Euprymna scolopes. Next base: position 45,392,551 of record NC_136485.1, read on the forward strand.
TAATGCCGAATCCAAATATTTTGAAAAAAAAAATCTTGTTAATAGAATATATTTGTTGTTTTCAAGTCGGTTTCTATTTAACCCATAGTTGGGACCTTAACAGTTACTACCACTCCGGGTCAGAGTGGACCTGAGAGTAATGGAAATTAAAAGGTGACTCCACACTCTCCAAAATCCGCAAGCTGGGCCTCATTATTGGATATAGCTTAAGGTCAAATCCAGAACCTAAAACGATTGTTATTGACATTGGAAAATATGCACAATTCTTTCCAATTCTGATGCTAATTCCCAATCTTTTTTGTCTTCCTCCATATGTAACGTGGCTCTTACTTTTTAACAACGTTTTTTTACATTTCAACTATTCGGACCCACACGTTGTCTGGTACCGTCGCAAAGGAACAAACAAAAAAAAACGGAAAGAAATAAAAATCCGACTCAGTATTTAAAAAAACATAATGCAAATGAAATGCATTTATTTGTGCTTCTTCAAACAATGACGAATTATATTATCTTTCAAAACTCTTTTCGCACACATGTGTTCTGCAAGGCTCTGTCATATTAGATGTGATTTTTTAACTCGACTACACACGCCCATCTTCCTCGACGCACTTGGCTTTTCATGCTCGATTACGTGTTATCTTTTTTTTCTCTTCACTTTTTCTCTTCTTCTTCCCGTGACGTGAGCGCGATCAAACTTGCCAATTTGCATACGTGCTTTAACGGTGGCTCCTGCTAATATTTTTGCCACACTACGGCTGCTGATATTCTCACACATGCGCCGTACACACTGTTACACATACTCATGGACTTAATCTTTTATTAACTCTATTTTCTTTCCTATTCCTCTTTTACTTAACAAAGATGACCAATAAAATTGTTTTGGATGTTAAAATGAGATTTTGTCTTTCTATTTTATAAATTTTGATCTGAGAAAATTGCAAACATATTTTCAATGTCCATGCATGAGCCGCTTTTAGAAAATTATACGGCGTAATCACGTTGACACACCGGTTCCCGTCAAATCACAGAAGTCAAGTGACCTTGAGCCTGGTCAATGATCGTTTGAGAATATCAGGTTCTGTATGTGCTCTTCGCTTGTCTCAGAATTGTTTCTAGTTGTCTTGGACTTTTCTTTTTTCATTGGAATCAACTAGTGTTTATTCTAGAGAGGTGTTGCTGGAGATTGCTCAACTCTTGTTTTACAATTACACGCGTAGCAACCTTTACAGAGACCATTCATTGTTTCTCAAGACAAAACGGAGTTGATTTTTAGAAGCGAAAGTAAAATCACGCGAGAACTTGAAAGTAAGGTATTGGATTCTAGTCTGGTCAGAATCAACGACTTGAACAATAGCGGATACGGTATTCGTTTTTTCATGGAAATTGCTCGAGACAACGCATGAAGTCACTTGATGTAAGGAGTTAACAAGTACGAAAGCTAATTATTGTAAAGACAGGAGATGACTATTGACATTAGTCTTGAAAAGACCAAGGCTGTACGTAGAAGAAAACAGTGAGCAGGAAGAGAGTTCCACGGCTTTGCAGTCTTTAGATTAATATATGTAATCCAAGAAAGATTTGATGAGAAAGAAAGACCAAGAAGTTTTAGAGTCGATTTCTCTATTATTGTCGTTCTTTTTTTAAGGAATTTTATTTTCTCCCTTTAAAGAAATAACTGAAAAATATATTTTTGTAATCAAAAATAATTGTTTGGTGTTATTAACATTTGTAATGTTAATATTGTTATGGTGTTATTCACATTTGTAATGTTAATAATGCCAGGGCAACATCGGGTTGCCTCGCTGATAGTCGATTTAGGAAATCGATTATTATTATTATTATTATTATTATTATTATTGTTATTATAGAAGTAAAATATTAGATAATGAACAGTATTATTGTTATGTAACTATTATGTAGAAAAATGTATGCAGAGAGGATATTATTGAAACAAAGGAATGTTTAGTAAAATATTTAACTTAGAACAAAAAGATCCTGGAATTTGGCCTTGACGGGAATGTAGGTTTCCAAACAGCAGACCTAGCATGAAGTTGTTCAACGTGACTAAATCAGGTATTGGAACGTGTTTGGAAATCACGTGTCAGGCCATGAAAGTAAATGACGTAATAGAATATGTTAGTTTAAATATATACGTGTTGGTTACAGAGTCAAAAGTCCGGGGGATCTCGAGGAGAGACAGTCAGAACCAGTGGGACAGTTGAGTCCCTAGCGACAGGCCTTTGAACCTGGTCGCAAACGGGAGTAGAACAGAAAGCGTCCAATCTTCCAATAAGGAAACATAGTGAAATAAAAGCTATACGGAAGTATAACTGGGGACTCTTGATCGTTTCTTTGGAAGAAATGTTAATTTCAGCTTTTGGCAGATCTATTAACGAAGACGCAGATGAATGAAAGTGATGTTTCTCAGAATATGTCCCATTCCGCTGTTTTTAAAGAAATGTTTTTGTGTAATGTATATGCAAGCATTTATGAACACTAGACGACACGAAGAAACTTCTCAATATACACAACTCATCATATACCCAAAGCACTTTATATACACGTACATATTATACACTCCACCATGTAGCAACAAGATAATCGAAGCATTCTGTTGATCGATCGATCCGTCAACGTATCTTAACGTTTAGTTAATAGATATATTTGTCCAATTATTAAAAAAAAAAACTAATAGAAGCGAAGAGGTTGGTATTGTTTACTACATAAATTAAATATAAAATTTAAAAAAAAAAACGATATTACACGGCTCATTTTCTTGAATCATTAAAACCACACAGAAATCATAAACTCATCTCGCTCGATTATAATCGAAAAATACGTGATTGATCTAAGTTACAACCACATCGACTATAGGTTTGGATACGCCGAGATAAAATTCCTTCGTGTCCGTTGTCTCCTTCAATACTTTTTTTTTCTATGGAACTCGCACGAGATAGACAAATTTCTGGCCGAAAACTAATTAAGAAGATTTTCCCAAATCTCAATACACCTTATGACAAATCTCGAGTCTCTACACTGAGAATTGACAGAATTATTTGGTAGGGAAAAGTGCACAGACGCGCACAGACACACACGCACGTACACACATTTTCACTTTTATAGATATACTAACAGTTCAACCCGGCTTTGCTCGGGCCCTATGTACTGTTTATTACTTTATGTGCATATCTATATATTAAAAAGTCTGAATATGTATGGTTATGCCTTTCTATATAATAGGCTTCCTTAACTACCATAGAGAAAAGTTGGTAGAGACCGCAGAGGTCGAAATTTTTAAAACTTTGACACCAATTCTTACCCATTAACATTTATTGTTTTGGGCTTAAATGCAATTGAAATGTTTGCCCCATATCTAAGTAACCTATATCTAAAATTTCAAGTGTTTAGACCCAAAATTGGCGGAGGAGTTTGGTAGAGTCTGCAAAGCTCAACTCTGTCAACTTTGATCTCTTGACAACCAAATATTCGCCCCATAACAGATTAAAAACCTTGCTGCATGTATGACTACCCTTTATGTAAAATTTCAAATGTTTAGACCCAAAATTGGATGAATAGGTAGCTAGAGACTTGAACTTTGACCTCTTGGAAGCTAAATTTTCAGAAAAAAAACGATTAAAAAGCTTGTCCAATGTCTGAATACACTTTATGTAAAATTTCAAATATTTAAACCAAAAATTGACTGAGTAATTCCGTAGAGACCGCAGAGGTCAGGTTTTTAAAACTTTCACCCCAATCATAACCCCTAAACATTTATTTTTTGGGGCTCAAATCAAATTATAAAGTTAGATCCATGTCCAAGAAACCTATATCTAAAATTCCAAGTTTTTAAACCCAAAATTGGCGGAGGAGTTTGGTAGAGTTCTTTAAGGTCAAATCGTTGAACCCCTTAACAGCCAAATTTCTATCCGAAAATCGATTAAAAAGATTTCCCCAAATCTCAATAAATTCTCTTCGTGGCTGGTGAACCCAATGTATTCTTTTTGGAAATATTATATATTCTATGATAAGAGTTAACAAAATTATTGCTATGTTTTTCGAACCTTAAAAAATTTCCGTTTCTTTTTATCAATATTTTTCCTTCATCATATTCTTTTTATTATACGAAAAAAAAAAAACAAACAAACAAACAAAAAAAAGACCTCTCCAATTGAGATTTTCCGAGGAACACATATCTGTCACTGATTAATTGTTTGGTGAATTTCCTCTTTTTAACGAAACACGTGTAAGCCATACTACATTAAAATATGAACAAAATACTATCAGCGTGAAACAAATACATGCCATTAACCGTTGTATTTTCTGCGAAACTGTTAATAACAATCTCTCAACAGGGAGAGAATTACAATATCCAGCAGTTCGAGGGAAGAAACTGTTAGAGTAGAAGGCTTTCCGGCATCTAGATACATCAATACTGAAGGGGTGAGATTTTGCTGCTTGTCAGGTAAGTCAGGAGTATACACGTCGAGGGGGCACAAGTGGAACGAGTTCATCAGAGCACATTTCATTAAAGTACTCGTAATCTATACACAAAGAAACAACATGGCGGCAATGTGTGTACTTGACTAAATTTAAGGATTGTGCTTTAATATTTTTGTTGTCAGTGCGAACTCAATCTATCCTTGACCCCCTAACTAAGGGCGATAGCTATTTCATTGAGAAGCGTTTCATTTAGCCCAGCACAACCTACCATCGTTCTCCATTAATGTACAGCTGTTGTGGCTATTATTAGACGACTTTTCACAAATAGTAACACGAATAATTAAGTCGATGACGGCTGGAATTTTCTCGCGGAAATTTAGGACTTTACCCATAAGGGAAATTACGCTGAGGAACTAATTTCTTCCAATCATCACCTTTTGCTAATCTGATAATTTTTTAATGGATTCAACACACTTTCCTTTCCTTCTTTTCACTTTCACCTTCTTTCATGTCATTCATATTTTTTCAACGAAAAGTGATACGGGATTCCATTGAGATTCCCTAAGTGGCAGTCAGTGCCACAGCTCACGTGACGGCTGATTGGTCACACATTTTTCGTATTTATGTTCCAGTTTGGTAATGACATTCTTGAAATACTATTTTTAGTTTCCCTCCTGAACTGCCCAGCCATTTGTAGCCGTGTTTTCCATCGTCAGTTTCGAAGATATTTGCTATTACTCTACGGGATTAACGACCCTTGCCATTTCTGATTTAAATAAATAAATATATATATATATATATATATATATATATATATATATATATATATATATATATATATATATATATATATATATATTTTAATTTAGTGTAAATTACGTTGGAATAGTATTTGTTGTTTCTGCCAGGTTGTAGTTATTGTTGATGATCATGTTATTGTTGTTGTTGATGATGATGATGTTGTTCTGGTGTTAATGTTGATGAGTATGATGATGATGGTGATGATGATGTTTTTGATTTTTGTTAGGCATCGTTCGATCTCGAAATACTTATTTTGTTTAACTTTGCATTTAATTCAATGATCTGATGAAAAAAAAAACGCACATGAAGACCAATAAACCCGAAAAAAGCACAAAAGCAGAATAGAGAGCAATATACTTCGCAAACTTAACATGTGTGAATCTTTCCCAATGAGTTGAGATCCTTTTTATTCCTGTAGTTGGAAGGAATTTTCATACAACATTTGGTTTAATCTCTCTCAACTAGACATATTCGTAAGTTTTTTGAAGGGATCCAAGAATAAGAATTTAAAGTCAAAGAATTGAAGTGCGATTTTTTCATAGAATGAGATTAGAGATCTCGGCCATATTATTGATGAGAGTGAAAGATGAGATGCTATGAGTTAATCAGAGCATATTCCATTAATACTTGTAAAATAGGCAAAAAATTGCGGCGACGGGAAAAAGTTTGGAGTTGTTCTGACAGTGCCGAATCGATTACATTTGAGACCCTTTTTTGGAAATTGTCTTGGAGTGAAAGACTAACGGTTGATGCCCCAGCCCAGATCTATCAACAATATTGTATGCATGAGCTAATTGTGGCTTTGTAAAGATATATATATATATATATATATATATATATATATATATATATATATATATATAGGATAGTTTACGGTGTGAGTAATTTTCTAGCACCTTCTTTGCAGCAGCTTTGGCAATGTCCTTTGTTCCAATTCATGTTGTTAATCGTACGCTGAGCAGTTTGAAAGATGGGCTCTCAGCTAAGGTGTTATTTCTAATGATAATCCTTGATTACGAAAATTTTTGTAGTTGTTAAAGGAAAGAAGCGTTCAAATCCTGGAGAATGCTTTAATGAAAAATTTTAGGAATTACGACACTATACAACAAGACTTCGTCGCATAAGAAACATTTCTGTCCTTCGTATCTTACTTTTAATGTCGTAAATGAAATTGTCCTTCAGCAATTCTGTTTTGATTTCTTCTAATATCACCGGAAGCTCTCTAATATTATTTGATATAATTGTTTTAATTTGGCAATCAGTGCGCAGTGCTGCTATTATAACGTACTCGAAAGGTTTTCTTCTTTCAAGATATCATCATATTGTATGAATCCGACGATTCTATTGTTGATATTTTTCTAGTTAGAATTCTTTCTAGAAAGACAGCAGCTACTTACGGGAGGAACCAAGAGAAGGCTGCCAACATCTTAAGTGAAAGTGATTGTTGTAGAAATATTTTAGTGAAATTTTTGAGTGAAATTCTTGAGTGAAAGTTATATTTTTAGACATGAGACTGGGTTCACTTTCGAGTTTCGCTAATATTCTTCGACCATTCTTAACATTATTTACCGAAACTAGACTTTGAGCAAAAACGAGATATTTAAAATAATCTGCCGATAATTCTACTAGTCTAAAGCCGTTACAATGCTTGTGTACGACCGATACAAACGCAAAATAATCTTCGTCATCCCGCTAAGGTATATTAAAACATTCCACCTTTTATGGGACAGTGACGTATTGGAACTGAAATTTTCTGGCAGCTAATTAACGGTTTCAGAACTCCAACTCCGTAGCCTTTTTTAGGGTATAGTCTACGAACCTACTGTGTTCAGCAGTTCCTAACTTTCATTAAAGCAGACGAACCTTTTGCCCATTAGGCTAATCTTTGCAATCAACGTTGGAAAGGACCCATAGCTTCTAAAGAAAGCGTAGAACGTTTGGTAATATTCAGGAACGTACGTAAAGGTATTCATGGTGTTCTATATTTAGTTTTGCGAAAACGCTGTATTACTGTCCGTGGTTGGTTTATTTGGTCAAGCTTTTGGGAAGTAATATCTGAAGTTTTTGTAGACGTTCTTTCATTTTGCTTGTTGCTGGAGCACCTGATATTCTTATAGTTTTTCTGCTGTTGAAACTTTCTTCCATTTTCTGTTGTCATTTTCAGCTTTCTTTGTTATTGTTAGTTTGTAGTTAATTTTGGTTTTGTTGTTGTCATAACAACCGAAGGATGAGTTTTTTAAAAAAGTCATCCACCTTGTACACTATTTGTAAAGAGCGAAATTAAAAAAAAAAAAAAAAAAAACTAAAAAACGCTGTAATATTACTAATTTGCAGTTTAACGCTTTACTTTGAAACATTTTACGGTTTTTTCTCCTGAGAGGAAAAATCAACTGGATTAAAAAACACGCTTACAGTTTTATTTCTTTTTAATTTCACAAATCTTTAAGTAAAAGTTGATTTTCACTGTTAGCTGAAAGACTTTTAGGTAATTTCGTAGTCCCAGTTAGAAAAAAGTATATTGTTTGTTGAGAATACTACTCCGTTATCCGATAGTGTCAGTATGCAATTACTAGTATGGATTCATACGTTTCCTTTTCTGTTCGAAACGGCTTTTTGTTGTTGGTTCTTTTGCGAATTCAATTTCTCATCGCCAAGTTGTTATGGTCCGAAATATCACTAATGAGGACATGGGCACGAACAATGGTTTAAACAAGGTATTTGTATCGGGAATGAAAAAAATATACAAAGAACAGCAGTAGTAGTACTTAACGCCAAAATAACGTTCTACACGAGAGTCAGTAGCCCTCACTTTATCTACACAGTTCGGAAGAGTAGATATTTTGTGCATGGGTGATTCCTCACAGCATTACTATATTATTATATAACATTATACAAACACTATTAGCTACATATTTGCATATATATTACAGCTATTATTTCTTTTGAAATCCAACATCATCAAAATTCAGTTTAGACTAGATGACAGATGACGAAAAATTTTGAAAGAAATTACAGCTGAAACATATATACACGTATGTATTTAACAATGTTTGTATGCATATTATACTAACTCTCTCTCCCCCTCTCTCTCTCTCTCTGTATATATATATATATATATATATATATATATATATATATATATATATATATATACAAATTGAAAGGTACTGATTTAAAAATAATGCGATACACGAGTCTATGCTTTCGACTCGTTTGATTATTTACAATGTATTTTATTTCCGGCGTCAATTCTGCCTGATTAATTTTTAAATGAAACTTAACGACCGAGGAACGTTGAATATTTTATTAATACAGGAATAAACACAAATAATTTATAAGATTATCTTTCCTATTTTTTTTTATTTTATTTAAACTTTAATTTCTTCAAGTGTAAAGATCGAAATTCACCTGTAATAATTCAAGCGTGATCATTCAGAATGGATTTAAATATATATATATATATATAAAAAGAAATTCAATAAATAAAATTACACGTGAATTGATGAGACGTTGAGGTCGTTTTATGTAAAGAATTCATGTACGATTCGAATTCCCTTGAAATGTTTTTTAATAGCAAATTTAAAACATTAATTCAGAAAATAATTTTAAGAAAATAAGAAACTATAAAACTACGGTAATAATAAAACCGACGAAACATTTTTGTATCAATCTATCTATCTATCTATCTATCTATCGATCTATCTATCAACCCGTTCTCTCTAAATCTATTTATTAATCGACATCCAAGTGGCAGTGAGCCATCTATTCCCGAATTTAAGTAAAAATAGCACCAGTAAAATGGCACAATTTATTAAATAGGCAAAATAGCGCAAGTAAAAATATAGTTGAATATTTCACAATCAGCTCATCAAAATGTGGGGTTAAATACACGGAGATTTAAATTAAAATTTTTGTCACTTACAAAAGAAATTATATCTACATTTACAAGTACACGAGTACCTTTACTCTCACAAATAAAATGAGATTTTACTTTTTAGCCAATTACGAGGGAAAACCTGATCCCCCAAATAAATAAATAAATAAATAAATAAATAAATAAACAAAATAACAGTTATGTGGGGAATTAGTTTCGCATATGAATTGAATATCAAATGGTTCTCCATTTTCGGGTCATTATAATATTTTAGAGAAACTAATGAAAATTTTTACCACCAATCCTATGTCCGTCTGACAAAATCGTAAAATCATATGTAATCGCCGTAAAACGTAAACATCGAAGTTTATTTTAAGATGTTCACGCGTAATCTTGAAGGGGGTTATGTCGAAGGCGTTAATTTACAATAATATCGGACTTCTTAAAAAGGATTATTATTAGGGCTGTGACAACAGCATAATCTTTTCAGAGGGTATCCTTTGTTTTTCGAGACTGAACGGAGGCATCGATTACGTGTTTGTTCATAAAAATATGACGTTTTTCTATATGTGGGTGTACATATGTATACGTATATATATATATATATATATATATATATATATATATATAGATGTATATATATATATATAGATGTATATATGAAGGCATACAGGGGAGAAAAATCAAGTGTATATATGTGGGTGTGTATATATATATGTGTATATGTATATATATACACACATATGTGTATATATGTATATGTATACATATATGTGTGTATGTGTATATGTATAGATATAAATATATGTGTGGATATGCTTTATAAACATTCGTGCGTATTATGTATACTCGTATATGTGCATTTATTTTTGTATTTGGTTTTATGTGTATATGTGTATGTATGTGTGCATATGCGTTGTAATAACGTGGGTATGCATATGGGTGCACATATGTATACGCATGTGAATAGGTATGGATGTGTGTGACATGTACATATGAGGGTATAAAGACGGGGAAAACCACGTGTATGTGCGTGTGTGCATATGTATGCCCATGTGTATATGTATATATTTATAAATGTATATGATGTGTATATATGTGTGAAATAGCTTCTGAGATAGGATAAGAGTTATCTAGTTTTTTTTTGTTTCGCTGGTCTTATGGCAATTTAAAAAATTATTTTGCTTTATGTTTTTCTGTTGTCTTCTGGGAAAATTATATTTTGATTATATGTTTTTTTTCGAACAGCGTCGTTCAATTGAAGTTCTGACGAAAAATTAAAATGTTAAAACCTTGATTGACCCGTGTAGACATCTTACAATGTTTATGTAATTTTAATTATGTAGAAGCTATAAACATCTATTGGACACTTAGAACATATTGTTTTGTAGTTCATGTTTACAATATACCTGAACTTAATCAATTAACACCTTTATATATATACAGGGTGCACCCCGCAAAAAAAACGGACTCAACTCTAATTAGACCACGTTTTTTAGTGTTTTGTCCAAATGAAATGAAACTTTGTTCATAACTAGTTTATTATATTCAAAACATCACATCAAAACACTAGGGTCTTTGGACTTTTTTCTCATATGTTCTAGATGAACTCCATTTAGCTTTTGTTTTTTTTTTGGTCACCAATATATACAGTGATGATCATATTTATTGGCACGGTAAAATAAAAGTTAAATTTTGTCTAATAAATTCTAAAAAAAGGATTAAATTAAAGAAAATAACAAAGTATATTATGTATTTTTAACTGGCCTTTCCGATGCAGCAATCGGATTTTAGAAAAAATAAATAACAAAGGAACAACAAACATAATTGCAAAAAAACCCTTGTTCAAAATTATTGGCACGATTTATTTAATAATCAATTGTATAGCCTTTGGCCTTGATTACCTTCCTCAGTCGCTTTTCATAGTTTACAACCAAGTTGTTGCACTCTTCAGTAGTAATTTTAGCCCACTCTTCCTGACAATAATCCTCCAATTGAATAAGATTCTTAGGCTTCCTTTGCATTACCCTCAATTTTAATGTTCTCCATAAATTTTCAATTGGATTAAGGTCTGGGCTTTGTGATGGCCACTCCAAAACATTAATATGATTGTCCTCAAGCCGTTTCTTAGTCAGTTTAGCCGAATGCTTTGGGTCATTATCTTGCATGAACCACCAACGACGACCAAGTGAGAGCTCTTTAGCAGAGTCTTTCAGGTTTTCATCCAATATTTTAACATAATCTTCCTTTTTTATGCTACCTGTGACCTTAACAAGTCGCCCTGGTCCAGAGGCAGCAAAGGATCCCCAAAACATCAAACTGCCTCCACCGTGCTTCACTGTGGGTATGGTGTTCTTAGGCAGGAAAGCTTCGCCAGATTTTCTGTAAATATAAGACACTTTATTATGGCCAAATAACTCTATTTTCGTTTAGTCAGTCCATAGAACACGTTTCCAGAATGCAACATCTTTATCAATATGACGTTTTGCAAAGGCTAGCCTTGCTTTCAGGTGCATAGGCTTCAATAAGGGAGTCTTTCTCGGACGACATGCTTTTAAACCAGCTCTCTTCAAAACTCTACCAACTGTATGTCGAGATACATTCACTCCAGAGGTGCTCTGTTCATCAACAATCTCCCCAACAGAGATCCTTGGGTTTTGTTTTACTTGTCGAACAATTTTCCGTTCATCTCTTGGGGAAAGAATCCTTTTTCTCCCTCTACCCTCTAAACTCATAACGTGGCCTTGCGATTTGAACTTGTTTATTATGGCTCTAACAGTGGATTTGGGAAGGTTTAGCTTCTTTGAAATCTTATCATAGCCCTCCCCATTGGTATGGCATGCTACAACAAGCTTCCTGACGTCTTCGCTGTGTTCCTTAGTTTTAACCATGGCGTGTGAAAAATTATAATTTAGTCACTTATAATAGTTTAAATAAATCGCTATCTAAAAATTATCTGAAAAAAATTATTCACTGAATTAGCGTTAAACAAGCATAATATGGCTATAAAAAAGTTCAGAAAGCACGTAAACCGGAAATTGATTGATATTATACTGATACTAAAAGAAAAACAAAGCCGTGCCAATAATTTTGAACAAGGGTTTTTTGCAATTATGTTTGTTGTTCCTTTGTTATTTATTTTTTCTAAAATCCGATTGCTGCATCGGAAAGGCCAGTTAAAAATACATAATATACTTTGTTATTTTCTTTAATTTAATCCCTTTTTTAGAATTTATTAGACAAAATTTAACTTTTATTTTACCGTGCCAATAAATATGATCATCACTGTATATATATATATATATATATATATATATATATATATATATATATATATATATATATGCAACACCTTAAATCCAATAATAAACCAAAAAATAAACGAAACATAAATAAAATAAACTAAAATAAATAAATAAAAAAATATATATAAAAATTAAGAATGGAATTCCATGGCGACAATAACGAGAAAATAAACCTTATTTCTGCTTGACAGCTCAATAATTCCAACTTCCGATTTCGTTTTATGATATGTTCGATTTGTTTAAGGACACACACACACACACACACACATATATATATATGAGGATACGATACACTAAATTCATTAAACTAATGACACTTTACTGAACTTAAAGACTTGTTTATAATCTGGCATATAGGTGAAGAGACTATTTTAATTCTTGTTATGGTCTAAATTCTTTACCATATAATACGTTGCGTTAACCTATGTAGTTTTTATTACCATGCTTCATATATATACGTTTTGATAGTGATATTGTTTATAGTCTCTGAAGTTATTTTCACTTTAGTTGATGTGGATGTCACCTACGATACGTTAGTTTCGATAGCCATCATCGAAATGAGATTTACTTAAATATGATTTATTCATTTGCAAAATGGTTAGAAAAACATGACCCAAACTTCTTTTTTAGAACTGTACGCCTATAGATTTCTCTTTCGTTTCCCTGCTTTCCAGCTGACTACAATATGGTCGTCTTCAAGTTCCACGGGAAGAAGTTCCCGATGAGCCGTCACCTTAAGTAATAAAATTGACCAAATGTCCACTACTAACGATTACTATTATATTGCTCCATTGGCTACCGTACACTCATTGACTCTTATCCTCGAGTGATCCCCGGGACTTGATAAGTAGTGCCTCCTTTGTAAAAAAAAAACAAAACAAAAAAAAACAACAAACAAAAACAAACGAACAAAAAAAAAAAAGAAGGTCCGGGTTTCTTGTGTGTTATCACGCGTTTTTAGCACATGATACTGAAATCCCTTCTAAAGGCATCTTCAATGCTGGATAAGTATACGGCTCGTTAAAACGTGTATTTTAAAATAATTTAACGCTTCTCCACTAACTAGAGCAATGTGCTTCTGAATCATTAAAAATATTCTTCTGCGAATTCGTATTATTTGGATTCATCGAACTACTGATCTCATCTTGAGTATGATTTGCACGACGTTGTAACCTCCGACCTTCAGGTGTATTTTCTAGAACTCGGGAATGTTTCTGTCGAACTCGGGAATTTGGATAGAATTTCGAGCGGAACACTTTATTTAATTCACGCGGATAGCATGGTTTTGTTCCGTCATCCATGACTGAATAGAGATCCCAAGTAATTTACAATTGTATTTTTCGGTCGCCCACACTGAGGATTGAACTTTTAACCTTCAGAAGAATATAACCTTTTTTTACAATTGAATTTTCCAACTACTCTAACAATTGCGTCACGGGTTCTTGCGGACTTTTGTCCTCTGGAGCTGACTGGTAGTTGCAAGGTTAGGCCTGGTGGCACTAGCTTAAGATCACAGCATCGGCATAGGAATGTGAGGTGGTTAGTCATCCTTGCCAGTTTTTGGTAGTGTTTTTCGATATGTTTCCATTTGTGTATTATTTCGGGTCCGTACCTAATTGACGTTTCTGAATTTTTACTAGTGTTATAGTCAAGATAACTGAGATTATTGGAACAAGGTATCCCTTGATGATCGAATCCTCGTTCGCCAGTGTTATAACCCAACTTAAAGGAATACAAGGAAAACAGAACACGGGAACAGATTAGAAAAGCATAAGGAAAATTATTATAATTTGAACTAAAGCTAGATTCATTTTATGTTTACATGCTTAAAGATAATCAAAATAGGTCACTTAGTTCTTTTAAATATAATTATGTAATACTTTTCTATATTGAATTTAAAATTGCGACACGTGTTAAATTTAGGCATCACTTTTTCTTTTTAATTCATGTTCCCTAAAAAGATTTTGTTTCGAGTTCGAATTCAATTTTCCGAAACTATCACTACAAAATTTGTTACATTTCAACCTTCGATCCTATCTCAAAATCATGCTTTACATAATATGTTGCCGGCATGATTAATTTTTCAATTAAAAAAAGATGTAGTTCAAGTCTGAATTTGATACACAAGTACTCGGTGACAGGTACTATGGAAGCATTGCCGGAGTCTCACTTCCACTTTGCGAATATGTAATAATTCCCATTCATCTCAAACAAAGACCGCAATGTTTGTATATTTAAATATTTTATAAATATTGTAAACACTAATAATACTGTATTCGTTAAATTTTTCATCCGGGCAACCTCAAATGTTCTTGCTTACAATTCATAAAAAAAGATGGATTGTGTGCCAAACTAAACTATTTTTCTATGTAAAAAGAAAAAACAAAAAAAAAAAAACACTTTTCGGTTCTACATAGAATAATACCTATTTGCGAAATAAAACGCCGCCGAAAAAAACAAAAAAAAAACAAACAAAAAAAAAAGAGAGAAAAGAAAACGAAGTCATATTAGTTTATCTTATAGCTTATTTTAATCTAGTTTCGCCTTTTTCTTATTTTTTTATTTTTCAGATTAGCCAAATTGTTGTAGAAAATAGCGACGGATTGTGTTATCACATCGGCTTTCGATTACTTTGTTTCTGGTGGTCTATGGTTGGAAATACCCAGTGGATTTCATGCAAAACAATAACAGCCGTATAGATACTAGCGAATTGAGTTGGCTTTATTGCGTCTTTCATGAAACATTAATGAATTAAGATAATTTACAACGATTAGAAATGACTTAAATATGACATTTCATTTCTCGCTCTCTTTCTCTTACTTCACCCCCCTCACACACACATTGGAGACAATAGGAGTGGAAAATGGATTCACAAATACAATATATTGGAAAATATAGAATGAATCATTTATTTAATAAGATATACATACATTTAGTTAGGCGATAAAGGGGACTTTTTATACCAAGTTATTTCGAAGCCTAATGCTTCTCATCAGAAGAGTAGAGAAGGTGCTAGGTAACATAATGGGGATGTGACATGGAGCGAGGGAATCATCAGGAATGAGATAAATAAATAAAATTATTGATGTTGTAAGGGGGAAATATTGAATTCTAAGATATATATATATATATATATATATATATATATATATATATATATATATATATATATATATATATATATATATACTCCTATAAATTCGTTTCTCATTGCGTGTATTGATATTCAAATTAAAAACCCTCGTTTCTATCTATTTAAAAAGAAAAGAAAATGTTATATATGGGTCGTAGAATTGCATGCACTAGCAAAAGATCTAATTTGCATATTCTTTTAAACATTCATTTTAATTAATTCCCTATTAGTTTTTTTTTTTGTTTTCTTATGGAATGATCATCTTTAGTCAACTATTACGTGTAATTATATTCATGCCGATATTCTACATGATTTATACTTGCATAATATTTGCGTAAAAAGTGTGCAGTAAACACAAAATTGTTTCCATATATATTTATCTATACGTATGTATTTTTGTTTTTCTATCTGTCTATCTATCTATATATCTATCTATAAAAGTAAACGTGTGTGTGTGTGTGTCTGTGTACATTTCCCTACGCAATAACTCTGTCAATTTTTAGTCTACAGACTCGAAATTTGATATACAGGGTACTGAGATTTGGGAAAATCGATGTGATGTGTTTTTGGCCAGAAATTTGGCGAGTAAGGGGTCAAAGTTAAACGATTTGACCTTTGAGAACTCTACCAAACTCCTCCGACAATTTTGGGTCTACACACTTGAAATTTTAGATCATCAGTTTCGGTCGAAAATTTTTAGTTATCAATATATAAATGTATGTATGTTTGTTTGCATGTCTGCCTTAAACATTCAATAGAGGCGACGGATTTTACCAATATCAGTATCATTTTAAAGTTCGACCTTTCATACGACAAATATCGAAAAATTGGCTAAAAACATTAATATCTTCCCCTTCAACTAGGTACTTTTCTACAGGGGGGCACTTTTTTCACCGATATTTTTTAAAGTTATCCTCTCCTTTAGATTGTCTAGCCTTTATTTTTAAAAATGTCGCTTCCGATTTGGCGGTAGTCGTAACAGCATAAACATTAGGTTTTACCCCGTTCTTTTCCTCCTTTGCGGTACGGGTTCGAGCCTGCCTTCCTACTACCACTTTTATTTTTTTGCTCGACATACACATCCAAACACCCGGGTAACGCCGGATTAAAATGCTAGTATATATATATATATATATATATATATATATATATATATATATATATATATATATATATATATACTAGCAGGCCGCCCGGCATTACCCGGTCGTAAAATACGCTTACATATGATATTTTGATTAATGCAGATCATGTATATATTATTATATGATATTATGATATCGGACACAATATATAGAAATTATTTTTTTTATTACATTTTCACCCCAAACAAGGCAAATTGCCACTTTGGTGTAGGGGGCTACTATCAGGGGTGGCATCTACTGGGGTACTATGCGGGGATTTGGGCAGCAAGATGTCGGTTCACGTTACACTTGAACTCCTGCACGTCAGTACAGTTGGGGAAGCAGGGACCTCGAATGGAATTCCAAAGTCTAGCGGTTCTGGGGAAGAAACTACTGGAGAAGAAAAATCTTTTACATCTAGGGATCTCTACTGTGTGGGGGTGAGATTTAGCTGCCTGTGGGATTTGTCGAGGGTGTTTACGTCGTGGGGTCACAAGTGCTTGCAGTTCGTCAGAGCATTCTCCAGTACAATACTTGTAGAACAGGCAGAGAAATGCAACATTTCGTCGATGGGACAGAGGCTGAAGCTTAGATGCCAGTTCAGGGCCTATCAGATTGGCGACTCTCCTTTGAACCTTTTCTAGGAGCGAGAGACTAGTAGCAGATACACCAGCCCAAATATGAAAGCAATACTCCATAGATGGGCGAATGGTGGCCTTATAGAGGTATAGGATACTTTTGGATGTTTATAATTTTCTAGCATCGTAGAGAGAGTCTACCTTTCTTGCAGCGGCCCTGTGCAATGTAATCCCCCATTGAGTAACCCCTCACGTGAGAAGGTGGTTAAGGACCCCTTTTTATCTAGAAACCTCGGCTCGTGTAGTCTAGTCTTCTTTGAGGTTGTTACATGAAATCTGGTATGCTGAAAACGAATATTGAAGCAACAGACAGGAAGAAAGACAACTCATGTAGACTAATCTACAGTATAATTTTGCAAAATTATGTACAAATGTTTTTACAATTCTCATTCAGTTTTTTGTAAGCTTTTTCCAAAGTCTCAAATCTCTTCACAGACAGTGACAGACGGTTGGATTAGGAAGGTGGAGGGATCCCTTTTCGAAGGAACGGCGGTTCTCTACGATCTGTACTTCCCGAATTCAACAAGCAATCTGCTTAATTTTAGAGCGTATCGACCCGATGTGGGTGGGGTGGAAGTCTCCCCAGCTAGTCAAATCACGCTAATCCCCAACGATCTGAGACCCCATTCAAGACTAAAAATCCCATAACCTCGAGGTCATCAAGCATCACACAGCCAGTACAATATGTTCGTCTAACATCCTCGCATTTCCTGTTGTTGAGTTTTTCCCAAATAACAAAATATCTCAGGTCTTCCAACACACACAAAAAAAACAACAAATATATCCATTTTGACGGTGAATTAAAATATATATATATTTAGCGTAGTTCTAACGCTCCTCAATGGGGGATTACGTTACACCTTGGCAATGCTTTCAATGTAATTGTTCCAACTCATGTTGGCGAAGAAGTTTGAAAGATGTAATCTCAGATAAAGTGTCGTTGGCCATTGCTATTCCTGGTAGAGAAGGTTTCTTGTAATTATTGAAGGAAACTAGTTTAGTCTTGGCGGCATTGAACGTGACCATCCATTTTTGTTCCCATTCCACTACAGATTGGTGTTTCTGCCAATTCTTTAGATATGTGTTCATTTGTTTTCCTGTCGTGCCTGTTATAGAGTGTGGTGTCATCAGCATATATACCCATCTCAAGGGCAATTTTGTCGGGGAGGTCATTTATGAATATTAGGAATAATAGAGGTCCTAGGATAGACCCCTGGGGCACTCCGCATTTATATCATATTGTTTAGATGTACGACCGTCGAGGACAACCTGGATTTTTCTCTTATCTAAGAAAGATTAAATTATGTTTAGTATTCTACCAGTGATACCGTATGATCTAATTTTCCTGAGGAGACCCTCATGCCATACCTTAGATATATCTAGGGCTACCGCTCTGCCCTCCCCGGCTTTGTCCAGTGAGTGGTATATACGTTCAGAGATTACAGTTAGGATGTCTGCTGTGGAACGGGCTTGTCTAAATCCATATTGTTGGTCCGTCAGAAGTTTCGCATCTGTAAGCTTATCTGTATGTTTAATTAAGGTCTCAAATATTTTGGAAAATAAGTGGGAGGAGGCTAATGGGGAGATAATTTAATGGATCCGTTCTTTCGCCAGAATTCTTGAATGCGGTTACAACAGAAGCAGTTTTCCAACATCCCGGAAAGCAAGATTAATTAAGGCATTTGTTGTAGAGTTTGGAGAGAACTGGAGCTACTTCGGCTGAGCACTTTTTTAATAGCACAGCTGGGATGAGATCAGATCCACATGCTTTTGAAGTGTCGAGGTTTTTTATGATAGCAGGCACCTGAGCAGGGGTGATCATCAGATCGTCTAGCGTGGCGTCTGTCCGCATAGAAAGGTCAGGTAGGGGGTTGTTGAGAGGGTCCGGTGTGGAGTTTGAGGCAAACCGACTGGCAAGCATAACAAAAATGACTCGTGCGCCACCAATCGAATCGAAAACAAAACCTTTAGCTTACGATGTACTTTTCCTATGACGTTAATGCCTAAGCTATGAAGACATTTTGTTGCATGACTAAAAATTCAAACATAAACCAATAGCTATTACGTTACGCATGCATATTCGTAATGCCATCGTTTGACTTTAACTTGGCAAATTTCATTTTTATTAATTTTCACTCTTTTGCACCGATTTTCCTCGGCTAAAACCAAAATATAAAGTTTCGCATTGGTTCGAGTACCCTATATATTAAGTTTCATATCTGTAGACCAAACACTTACAGATGAGTTGGTAGGCAATATTTTTTAAACAAATATATGTATACGCATACATAAATATATATAAAATAGGTTTGTGTTTACTATAACCTTTTTACACAAATATTACGCAAGTATAATTCATGTAGAATATCTGAATGAATATAATTACACGTAATTGTTAACTAAAGATGATCATTTCATAAGAAAACCGAAAAAAATAATAGGGAATTTAAATGACTATTTAAAAGAATATGCAAATTATCTAGATCTTTGCAGATGAATGCAATCTAACGATCAATATATAACAAAGTTTTATTTTCTTTTTAAATAATAAAAAATGGGTTTTAATACATATATCAGTACACATGCAAAAAATTTCTAAGAGTATATATATATATATATATATATATATATATATATATATAGTATTATAATATTATTATATAGTATAATTTATAAGAGTATATATAATATATATAATATAATATATATAATATAATATAATAGGATATATGGATATATGATGTATATATAATATATAATATATATAATATATAAGATATATTTAATATATCTAATATATAATATATACATAATATAACATATATAATATATATAAAATAATGTAGTATACTTTATAGGAGTATATATAGATATATAGATTTTAAATATACTAACATGGGTGTCCGGCGTTGCCCGGGTGTTTGGAGGTGTGTGTTGAGCAAAATAAAAAAAAAGTGGTAGTAGGAAGGCAGGCTCGAACCTGTACTTCGAAGGAGGAAAAGAACGCGAAAAAAAGTGACGTCAAACAGGAAGGGAAGTAGGTTGAAATTAAGGCTAGAAAATCGAAAAAAGGGGATGACTTTAACAAATATCGGCGAAAAAAGCGACCCCCTCCCTGTAGAAAAGTGCCCAATTGAGAGTGAGGAAATTAATGTTTTTAGCCAATCTTTCGGTATTTGTCGTCTGAAGGGTTGAGCTTCAAAACGATACTGATCTTGTGAAAATCCGTCACCTCTGTCGAAACTTTTAGGCAGACATGCAAACATACATACATAGATTTATATATTTGTATCCCAACCTCTCGAACCGAACCTAATAAAAAGCTTGCCCTATCTCTGAATACCCTTTATATAAAATTTCAAATGTTTAGACCAGAAACGGTCTGAGTAATTTGGAAGAGACCGCAGAGGTCATTAAAAATTTTTTTTTTGACATTTGGCTCAAATCAAGTTATAAAGTTAGATCCATGTTCAAGGAACCTATGTATAAAATTTCAATTGTTTATACCCAAAATTGGCGAAGGAGTTTGGTAGAGTTCTCAAAGGTTAAATCGTTGAACTTTGACCCCTTGAACAGCCAAATACTGGCCGAGTACAAAGATTTTCCCAAACCTCAGTACCCTGTATATCAAATTTCGAGTCTGTAGACTGAAAACTGACAGAGTTTTTGTGTAGGGAAATGTACACAGACACACAGACAGACAGACAGGCAGACAGACACTTCCACTTTTATAGATATACTAGCATTTAATCCCGGAGTTGCCCGGGTGTTTGGAGGTTTATGTTGAGCAAAAAAAAAAAAATATATATATAATGGGAAGGCAAGCTCGAACCTGTACTGCAAAGGTGGAAAAGAACGGGGAAAACTCTTTGCAGTTACGACAACCGCCAAAACGGAAGTGACGTAGGTTTAAATTAAGCTAGATAGACAATCGAAAGGAGAGGATGAATTTCGAAAATATCGGCGAAAAAAGCGACCCCCCTGTAGATAAGTGCCCAGTTGAAGGTGAAGATATTAATGTTTTTAGCCAATTTTTCGATATTTGTCGTCTGAAGCTTCGAACTTCAAAACGGTACTGATGTTGTAAAAATCCGTCGCCTCTGTCGAAAATTTTAGGCACAAATGCAAACATACATACATTTATAAATTGGGAACTAAATATTTTCGACCCAAACAAAGCTTGCTTTATCTCTGAATACCCTTTATGTTAAATTTCAAATGTTAAGACCAGAAATTGTCTGAGTAATTTGGTAGAAACCGCAGAGGTCAAATTAAAAAAAACTTTGACCCTTATTATGACCCCTTAACATTTATTATATTGGGCTCAAATCAAGTTAGAAAGTTAGATCCATGTCCAAGAAATGTATATCTAAAATTTCAAGTGTTTAGACCCAAAATTAGCGGAGGAATTTGATAGAGTTTTCAAAGGTCAGATCGTTTAACTTTGACCCCTTAACAGCCAAATTTCTGTCCGAAAACCAATTACAAAGATTTTCCCAAATCTCAGTACCCTGTATATCAAATTTCAAGTCTGTAGACTGAAAATTGACAAAGTTATTGCGTAGGGAAATGTGCACACACACAAAAACGATTCTATTTATTAGGTTTTTCATTTTATTTAGTTTCATCACAATCTCCGATTATTAATAGTAACGACAAAAAATAATTATTCATTAACTTTAAATTTGTATATTTTTACGCTTAAGAAAATATTTACACATTTAACATATGCTGTGACGGTAATTATTATTATTATTATTGGTTCAAAAGGAGCTTTCATACAGGTCATAAAGGATTTCGCCTTGAGAACAACCTGTGGTGTTCCCTGGAAGCCGAGTGACAAGTCTCTTTCGATAACATTTGCAAATAAATTTGCATTATCGCAACAGGTGCTTACCATTGATTTCTCGCTAGCAGCTGCCATTGGTCTCCACTGAAGCTTGAGTAGCAATAAGCCTCCCCAAGGTACCAGATCTCTTGGCATTTATTCAGCGGAGGTCTGGTCAGCACTCTCTCCTCAGTCTTTCCATTCTCCTTGAGCCTTCTCGACTATTTGGCATCATTCTTTGGGGGATGGCGGTGATTGGGTAATTGGGATGGGGATGGAGAACTTATAGATATGCAGCTTCAATGTTCTTGGTTTGATGCCATGTTTCGTGTTTTGTCTCTGCAGTAACTCGTCTGGCCCGCGCATGTGGCTCATGTATTAATCTCAGCATTCCAAGGTTTTTCTGAATATTTCAGCTGTTTTTATTATTGTTATTCGTTGTATCTTTCCATCCATTCTGATTCCAATTTCTTCCATTCTCTTCTCAAAATATTTCGGAATTGTTCCTAGTGCTCCTACTATTATAGGTACTACAGGGTGACCCCCCCAAGAAAAACAAACAAAATGCTAAATGGAGACCATCTAGAACATATGCTGTAGAACGGAGAAAAAACGGCCAAATACCCTAGTGTTTTGATGTGATGTTTTGAATATAATAAACTAGTTATGACTAAAGTTTCATTTCATTCGGACAAAACACTAAGAAACGGGGCCTAATTAGATTTGAGGCCCATTTATTTTTGGAGGGGGTCACCCTGTATCTTGATTTTTTCATCACCTCGGCTCCCTGGCTAGCTCTGTGTATTTACTCCGTTTCTCCTTTTCTTGGATATTTATTCTTTAGTCAACTGGGACAGAAAAGTCTACGCTTTGGCAGATATTTTCTTTCTTGTTAATTATTACGACATCCGGTCTTCTTGCTTGGATGGGTTTATCTGTTTGTATGTCCCTGTTCCATAGGATTTTGTGATTCTCGTTTTCAATTACTGTTGCTAGCTTATTCTTGTACCATTTGTCTGTGCGTTCGAGATTCAGTTGTTTATATAATTCCCAGTGTACTTGCCTCCTCACTTGGTTGTGTCTGTTCTTGTATTCCTTTTGGGCTAGTTTGCTACATTCACTTACTATATGATTTATCGTTTCGTCTTTTTGTCCACAAAGTCTGCATTTGCTGTTTTATTGTGCTTTGTCGATCTTTGATTTGATGTCGTTGGTCCTTATCGAGTTATCTTGTGCTGCAGTTATTAAGGATTAAGTTTCTCTGTTTATGTGTCTATTTCGCATCCAGGTCCAAGTGTTTTCGTTAATCTCATCTCCTTTTCATCCTAATGAATCTTCCATGTAGCTGTTTCTCTTCCAATTTTCCTCTTCTTTTTATCTCTTTTCTCTCTGTTTTCTGCTTTATTCATTTTTTCCATGTCTCTCGCTGCCAGGATTATTCTTTAAGTGTTTTGCATGATGAATTTTACTAGTTATTTTTGGTGTTATTCACACAGTCTTCTATACAGACCAGTACCCTTCCGCCACCTTTCTATTTTACGTAAAATTGGTCAACATCGTCCTTCGGGTGTAGTGCGTTGTGCATGGTCATAAGTTTCCTGGTCTTCTGATCGAGCTGTCTCAGTTTTTCTTTAATCCACTCTAAGAATGGTACAGAGTACCTTACTAATGATACGGCCTATATATTTATACATTTTTATAGGTTTCTGCTATATAATTGGGTTTCTAGTTTCTTGTTCTCCTGAGGTATTCCTTTCGAATATTCTCTTTCATTTCTATTGCTCTGATGGCGTCTGCTTCCATAACTCCCAGGTATTTATAGACGTCTTGCTCCCCTAGCGCCCTAATTTCCGTTTGGTTGGGTCGTTCCATGCCCTCTGTCGTTTCCAGTTTTCCCTTTCTTATAACTAGTAGTGCGCACTTTATCATACCAAACTCCATTTTGATATCTTGGCTGAAGATCCTGGTGATGTTTATTTATGTCTCTATTTCAATATGGGTCCTTGCAAAAAGTTTGAGATCGTCCATGTACATCAGGTGGTTCATTTTCACCTCCGTGTTAGAGAACTTGTATTGACTTAGCACTTTCTCAGTATATTTTTCAGGGGCATCATGGCTATGATGAACAGTAATGGAGATAGTGAATCTCCTTGGAAGATGCCTCTTTGTATGTTTATTTTTGGTATGTGTTGTCCATCAGATATTAATTCTAGTCTCCATGTTCTCATTGCATTTTCGATCACGTTGATGATCCTGCTTGGTATTTTATACACTTTTAAGCATTCTATCATCCATGCTTAGGGGATTCTGCCGTACACCGTTTTGTAGTCGATCTATGCCCTTGCTAAATTATTTCTTTTTTACCTCCTTTAGGATTTTTTGATCTATGTATAGCAAATCGTGTGTTCCTCTGTCTTCTTTCTGGCATTCTTTCTGTTCCTGTGAAGTTCATGATTATTCAGAGAGAGGTAGATTTGTTCTCCCAGTTGTGCTGTTACTATTTTCCATATAGTTGTTGGGGACATTTCCGTTCTCTGTGTCCTTTTGTATCAGTGTGATTCTGCCTTTTGTCATCCACGCTGACTCGTTCGTTTCCTGTTCTCGTGTTTTATACATCTCATGATTTGGACTAGTCTTTCGTGTAGTGCCGTGCATTTTTTGAACCAGTATGCATGTATGCCGTCGTGTCCTAGAGCTCTCTAGTTTGCAATTTTTCGTATGGTTTTCTTTATGGTTTCCTTGCTGATTTCATTCACTGTTCATTCTTCGATTTGTTGTAACTCTTGTTTTATGTCATTCAGTATTTCTGTTGTATTCCCCTCGTTCTTCTTATATCTTACTCCAATAGAGTTTTGTTTCTATCGGGTGTGGTCGTTCTGTTTTTCATTTTTCCTCCGTTCACATTTTGGTAGAATTGGCTTTCATTGTTTTCAAATGTCTTGTTTTTGTTTGTACTGTTCAGATTTGTATCTATATCATCACAACATCCCTTGTTTAGCTACTCTTTTGGTTCAGGTCTTCGTTTTCTTGTTGAACTTCTCCCCACTGGTCACATTTCTAATTTTCAATTTTCTCCATGTTGGTTTCTTTCCTTTCTATCATTTTGGCTTCTTTTTTATATTTGTTTCCTTGAGTTTCTAGCCTTATTTCCCATCCAGGTTTTGTCGATGCATCTTTTCCCGGCAGTTTTTCTAATTACTTATCATATTTTGAAAACATAGCATTTTAGATTAGTTAACCAAAAATTGTTATTTTTTCGCTGGAAAATAAATTCTGTACGTTTTCTGTTTTTTTTTTTTTGAGAGGGGGTGGAGAAGGGATCTAAGCGATTACGCATAGCTTTATAACCTTGCCAACCAGACTTAGGGTTATAGCTAAAAAGTCAGTGAACATCCCTACAAAGAATTGCCTGGAAATGATGTTTATTGATCATGTTACGTTAAATTCATATATGGAAGTTATCTCCCAGTCTAAAACCTAAAATCATTGTTTTTGTTTCATTTTCCGGCAAGTTTTCACACGTAATCAACTTAAAAAAAAAGAAAAACTTATTTTTAGCTGAAGATGTTACTCTACAAATCTGACATAATTAGCATTCCTATTATTATCTATTAAATCAACCTACTATTTTGAACTTTCATAGTGGCAATAGCAATAATCGACAAAATCTTTATAATTACGGTAAGCACAGGAACATTCTTTAACGTATATATTAACGTACAGAATAGTTAACAACGTCTTATTCTGCATACAATTGTTTATGAAAGCATTCAAATAGCATCTGTCACTTAACTTTGTTTTAAAATAGAAATACATCTTTAGTTGCTTTACTATTTTCAATCAATTACAAAGAAAACATTTAAGAAAATATTTAAAAAAAAGACCTACTAGTGATGTGTAAATGCCATTTAAAGGTGTATTTCTTATGTTAGCAAAACAAAAAAAAAGAAAAAAAAATAATAATAAAAATAAAATTAATAAATAGTAAATAAAATAAAAAATAATAGTAAATAAAAATAAAAATTATGAATAAAATAAATTAATAAAGATGGCAATACCTAGTTGAATTAGTTGATTTTAAAGTATTTTTTTAAAATTTCTAATTTACTTTAAACAAATTAAATAAAATATTACAGATTTAATATATATTTAAGTATATGTTATGTTAAAGTACATATCATTTATTATTTAAATTAATAATATATCTGGTAAGTATTTTTTATGTTTGCAGGTTGAACCAAATAACGTATGACAATACAAATGAAGACACAACAAAAAAGGTAGATCAATAAAAAGTGTATTAGAAAAAGTATATTTACAGTATATTTACATAATGGTTGTCAGGTAATAGAGTATTGGCTGGAGAACATATCTGCTCTCGGCTCGGCCTTCGGTGGCTTCTGGTTAACACACACTCAGACTAACCGAGTCTTGTTATTTATGTGTAATATTATCCACATATGTAAATGATTTGGTGCCGCCACAACACCCTCCTCCCAAGAATTGAAGTCACACAGATTTCAATATCTTTTTCTCTTGGGATTTAACATTAATTGTTCATTAAACTTTCTTTTTCTACCTGATCTTCGGGACTTAGGTGTATATTGAGGCGGTTCCAAATTAAAGGATTCGTATATGATGTCCATGGTTTCCTCCTCTTCGACTGCTGTTGTATTATCACCATATTGAATGCGGCGTTTTTTTATTTGGTTCAGGTGCCTTTTATATATATTTTGTGGACCTTTAATCATGAATGTACAATCACCAATGCGTTTATCCACTACTCCACATTCCCAGTAAGAGGTGTTATTCCTGTAGCACTTGAAATATACTCGATCTCCCGAGTTAGCTTTCTTTCTTATCATGTGTGTAGTGTTTCGGACTTTTGTCTGCCTTGGCAATAGTTTATCAAACGCCGATTTCACCTTTCTGGCAAACATTAAATCAGCTGATGATATGTTTGACGGTGTATTAGGGTGCGGCGTTATCCTCTATATTTGCAAAAATTGTTACAAAGCTTTTTCCGTTGGTATCCCAATGGATTTTTCAACGCTCGTTTTAACGTGTCCAAGAACCTCTCCGCGAGGCCGTTTGACCTTAGATGGTACGGAGGAGTAGTGATATGCTTTACTTGGAACGTGTCACAAAATTCCTTAAAGTCTGTGGATGTGAATTGAGTTCCTTTGTCAGTGACCAATATGTCTGGTACACCAAATCGTGCAAATAACTCGTGTAGGAATCCTATTTAGTTGTTCGTTGTTGGATTCCTGCAACGCATTACCTCAGGCCATTTCGTGTAACTATCTACTATAATTAAGTAGTAATTTTCTCCTACTGGACCAGCGAAGTCCATGTGAATTCTCGACCATGGGTGACCGGTTTTCGGCCAAGGTTTGTGTACTATAGGTGGGGATTTTGTCGCTAACTGGCATCCTTTACATCTATTTATTGTTGTAGCTATGTCGATGTCCATGTTACGCCAGTATACGTAGCTTCTCATTAGAGACTTCATCCGATTCATCCCCGGATGTCCTGTGGGGAAGTCTCTCAAAATCCTCTTCTGCAACGTTTTAGGTATTATTACTCTCTCGCTGTATAATAACACATCGTTACATATGGAAAAAAATTCCTGAACCTTTTTGCCATTTATAATTTTTTCTTTTATATCATTTATTTATTCATCTTTATCGGCTTCTCTTTTAATGTCCGACAATGTTACCGGTAGTTCTTTAATGATGTTTGCTACCATATTTTTCACTTCGACGTTTGTTCGAATTGCTGCAATCACTGATTCTTCCAAATTATATTTCTATGGTATCAGTCTTGAAAGTCCATACGCATGGCAAATCTCTTTCGATGCTAGATGTATCTGGAAATCGTAATTCAGTAGGATCGTACCCCAGCGCAGCAATCTAATTGCGGTGTATACAGGCAATCCCTTTTTTGATCCGTAGATTGTGACTAATGGTTTATGGTCGGTTTCAAGTATAAAATGTCTACCTTATAAATATCGGTGGAACTTAGTCACTGCAAAGATTATACTCAACGCTTCTTTTTCAATCTGTGATTACGCCTTCTCTGCTGGAAGCAGCGTTCTCGAAGCATGAGCTATCGGCTTTCTAGATCCATTAGGCATGATATGTTGAATGCATGCTCCTATGCCGTAGAAACTAGCGTCACTAGAGACGACTATATTTAATTTTGTGTCATAGTGAGTTAGAAATAATTCAGATGTTAGTGCGCTCTTTATTTTGTCAAAAGCGGTTTGACATTCTTGCGTCCAGTTCCAAGGTGTGTCCTTTTTTAGCAGCTCATTTAAGGGAGCTCGCAAATTATGCATCCCTTCAATAAAAGATTGGTAATAATTTGCGAGTCCTAAGAAACTCTGCAAGGTTGTTACGTTATTAGGTGCTGGCATGTTTTTTATTGCCGCAGATCTTTCTGGGCCTGGACGTCGCCCATGTTTATTTATTATATATCCAAGATACTTAATTTCGCTCATACAAAAGTCGCATTTATTTTCTTTTACTTTAAACCCGAATTCTTGTATTCGAGTGAATACTTGTTTTAAATGCTCGTTATGTTCTTCTAGGGATTTGCCCCTGATAACAATGTCGTCCAGGTGTGCACATGCGCACTCAATACCACTTAGCATGGTGTCCATCGCTTGCTGAAAGATGGCAGGCGCTACTTTGATGCCAAAGGGCAACCGGCTGTATTTGTACAATCCCTTATGCGTGTTGATGCATAGTATTTTTGAGCAATTCTCCTCGACCGGTATTTGTAAATACGCGTCCCTCAAGTCTATCTTGGAGAAGATATTACCACCATTCAACTTTGTGAATATTTCCTCTGGGGTTGGTAGAGGGTAATGGTAATCTTGTATATGGAGTTTAGACCTGTCGAAAAGCTGCGCACACTCTGATTTCATCATTCTTTTTCTTTACATATACGGTGGGGGCTACCCAGTGGATGTGTGCTATTTTTAATAGTATGCCTGTTGTTATATTTGACGTTCATCCTCGACGCCAACTGTTATGTTTGCAGGTTGAACCAAATAACGTATAAGGCAATACAAATGAAGACTCAACAAACAAAGGTAGATCAATAAGAAGTGTATTAGGAAAAGTATATTTACAGTATATTTACATAATGATTGTCAGGTAATAGAGTCTTTGCTGGAGAACATATCTGCTCTCGGCTTGGCCTTCGGTGGCTTCTGGTTAACACACACTCAGACTAACCGAGTCTTGTTATTTATGTGTAATATTATCCACATATGCAAATGAGTGGGTGCCACCACAACAGTATTAAAGATTAAAGATAGCTCAAGATTAAAGTTGTGACATTAGAAATTATCAGTATAGCTTAACTTTTATTTTATGTTGCTTTTTTTAATATATGATAGAATAAACCTCATTCATTGCAATCAAATCAAGAAGATGAAATTAAAATTAAAGCTTAAGATAATATTTTTATAAAAACTTTTAAATTTTAATTAAGCTATACTTAATGTGATACATTTCATAACCCATAAAAATCTAAGGCATTAAAATACATGTATATATAAGTTGAATTTTGTAAAGTATCGATACTAAAAATAAACATCATTTAATAAGGAGGGAACAAATAAAAATCTGAAACAAAACCAATAATAAAAAATAATATACATGGATATGCCAAGTACAAATAGTTAAAATAGACAGCATTTTAAAATGAAGGAACTCTATATTATTACTAAAATTCTAAATGTTTATTTATTTTTTATGTGTGTGTGCCTATATATTAATAAAACTTTCGAACTGAATTGTAAAATTCTTTTTTCTCTGAAAGGTGTGAGTCCCTAGATTGTCCTTATCTATATATTGTTCGTAAAGAACAACGCCGAGTCACACAAAAATAAGGGTTTTTGAGCCGTTTCCCAAACTTGTCGAAAAAGTTATTTACCCATGTCAACGGAATTTAGTACTGTCTGTGTACAGGCGCGGTAACATCTTTCGGCATACGACCAGGACTTGTGGCGCAATGGATAACGCGTCTGTTACAGAAGATTCCAGGTTCGAATCCTGGCAAGTTCGTAATTTTATCCAACGTTTACTCAATATCCTTACCCTTTGTTAGGGTACTTTTATTTTTTCAGTCATTTTGTTTTGTGCTTATGGGAATTTCCCATACTACGAGTTCACAGAGTAAGCGTTGATGTTAAGACGATGTTAAGTGTACTTGATGTTGAGTGTACTCGATTTTGTGTTTGATTCGGTGTTGTGTGTGCCGACGTGACGCAGCCGCTAGTATTTGGAGTATGTAAAAAGAAAAAAAATATATTTGGAAATAATAAGTATAATTTATGAAATGATAGTCTGGAAGCGGCGATGATAAAGACTGTGCAGTTATAAATAAAGTAGTAAATATAATATTTTGTGAAGATTTAAGTAAATAAGGGCATTACTGTAGATATTAGTATAGGTAGTACAAAACACATGTTTGACAAGAACTTTAATATTTTTTTTTACACAGTGATCACCACTTATCAAGGCCCGGAAGCCACTCAGGGATAAGGGTTATTGCAAGTACATTACGTTAGTGTGGAGATTTGATGAATTGTTTACTTAAGGGGGCGGTTCATTAAGAATTTGTTAACATTGGACTTGAAGACATCCAAGTTGTAGTCCGGTGGGAAGCAGGCAGACGGAACAGAGTTCCACAGGCGTGCAGTTCTAAGAAAGAAGCTTTGTTCATGGAATCTGCGTTTTGATTTAGGCACAGATATAGAGTGGGGGAAATTTTTCACAGTGGATTCAGCTAGACGGGTTTTTTTCGTGAAAGATTGGCTTACATGTGATTTAAATGCTTACAATTAATTAGGAATGTAAGTGGCTTACATGTGATTTAAATGCTTACAATTAATTGATATCTCTTGTTTTTTATTGAAGAGTTTATATATACTTTCCTTAAGAAAGTTATATATTATTTCTATTGTTTATTTTTTTTCTGTTTTTATCTTTGTTTTCTTATCCTACCCATCCTTATCTTCCTTCTTTTCTTTCTTTATGCCTTTTCCCCCAATTGTGTTCCCTATTTCAATACAAACCTAAATCCCATCCCTTCTTCCATCTTCTTTCAATATATTAAAAACCATTTCCCTTTTTATTTTTATATTCTTAGTTTTAATAACATGTAATGTGACCTTCTGATAATAATTGCTTGTGACACTGAATTCCTGAACGATTTTCATTACAGATTAAAACAAATAAAATTAATATATATATATATATATATATATATATATATATATATATATATATATATATATATATATATATATAATGTAAAAGTCCACGTATGCTTCTAGAATAGTGATTTAAAGGTTATGAAAGTTTTTTTGAAGTTTTGTATATATATATATATATATATATATATATATATATATATATATATAGTGATTTAAAGGTTATGAGTTTTTTTTGAAGCCTGAAAACGGTGTTACTTTCTGTAATTAATATTTTCTTTTTATATTTCAAGCGATCCCCCGCTCTTGGTCACAAAAAGTATCGATAAAAATGTATATATACATATTTTTTAACCATAAGCAGAGGACCGCTTGAAATATAAAAATAAAATACGTCCTGATTACAGTTTTAAATCTGCTTGGTTACACATGGGAGTGTTGTTAGCGATCCGATAATTTTATCAGACTAATGCAGTGTTAACACGACTCGTAATTGAAACATGTGTAACCAAGCAGGTTAAAAACGATAAACACACACACATTATATATATATATATATATATATATATATATATATATATATATATATAATAGAATATTTGCATTTAATATGCAGTTTCCAACGGCATGATGCCGGTTTTCTTTTTTAAATTAAAACCCTTAAAAGATGCTTTAAAAATATCTTTTACATTTTTAAGATCCTCTTGGCAGCCATGTGTTACTAAAGTTCTATATATATATAAAAAAACCCTTTTCTGTATTGTTCGAATAACAGCGCCAAAAAGAGAAAAACCTACTAATTACAAAACTAAACGAAAATATTTTTCTGTTTGCTGTGAAACACTTGTCCTCTGACTGCATGTTATTAACCGACATGAATGAGATTATAGTAAAATGAATGGGGATGATTGTTAATATAAAAATAGTTGCATCTCAAACGTGGTTTCTCACTGTTAAAATTTAAATTATTGAAAGATGCTTTAAAAGAGATTTTACCCTTATATATATATATATATATATATATATATATATATATATATATATATATATAAGAGCTAAATTGACCGACTTATTTTAACTGAAAGTGCTCAACGATAATAAACGAGCGTTTTTTTTTCTTAAAGGAGCTGACATAATTATGTACTATAATAATTAAATACCTACAGATAGTTAAATACCTACCTAGTGTTTTATACTTTCGGGAATCCTCAGTACAGGGTTTCACGATTAAACCAGTGGATAGATTCGAACCCGGCGTCAAAAGCTATCTACGGCTTCATTAGCAAGGACCGTACTCATTTGGCTACCGTTAACCGCGGGAAATAACGTTGAAATTTAAACATTTTATTTTGAAATGTTCTTTTTTACGTCAGCCCCTCACCTGTCGGGCTGAGTGTCAAGTGACGAATCCTTGACGAGTACTTCTACCATGTCTCCATGCAGCCGAAGCCGCTAGGAGACACATCCCACCATGAGAGATTCATAAAGGGGTATATATATATATAATTGCCGCCCACATCGGCAATATTTGGCACAAGGCCTGGAAAGTGGGATACCCGCAGGCTCCCCTAAAGGAGGGGCACTCCTGCAATTTTAAAAATTGCCTGAGTAACCCCGTCGGCATTCCCCGGTCGGGGCGCCTCAGGCAGCAAGCAATAAACTTGCCCCACCGAAAAGTCCGGTGGCAAGGCCTGGGAGGGTGGACCTCCTAGGTATTACCCAGGCGGTGTACCTAAGTCCAACAGGTGTTGGGCCGGTTCCCGGTCCCTCACCTGTTGGGCTGAGTGTCAAGTGACGAATCCTTGACTGGTACTACCCTGTCTCCCTGCAGACGAGGCCGCTAGGAGACCATCCCCATCAGAAAGGAATTCTAATGGGGGTATATATTTAATTGCCGTCCACATCGGCAATATTTGGCACAAGGCCTGGAAAGTGGAATACCCGCAGGCTCCCCTAAAGAGGGGCACTCCTGCAATTTTAAAAATTGCCTGAGTAACCCCGTCGGCATTCCCCGGTCGGGGCGCCTCAGGCAGCAAGCAATAAACTTGCCCCACCGGAAAGCCCGGTGGCAAGGCCTGGGAGGGTGGACCTCCTAGGTATTACCCAGGCGGTGTACCTCAGTCCAACAGGTGCTGGGCCGGTTCCCGGCCCCTCACCTGTTGGGCTGAGTGTCAAGTGACGAATCCTTGACTGGTACTACCCTGTCTCCCTGCAGACGAGGCCGCTAGGAGACATCCCATCAAAAGAGTGTTTTAATGGGGGTAGATATTTATTTGCTGCCCACCTCAGCAAAATGTGGCACAAGGCCGGAAAGTGGGAACCCCGCAGGCTCCCCTAAAGGAGGGGCACTCCTGCAATTTTAAAAATGTCCTGAGTAACCCCGTCGGCATTCCCCGGTTGGGGCGCCTCAGGCAGCAAGCAATAAACTTGCCCCACCGGAAAGCCCGGTGGCAAGGCCTGGGAGGGTGGACCTCCTAGGTATTACCCAGGCGGTGTACCTCAGTCCAACAGGTGCTGGGCCGGTTCCCGGCCCCTCACCTGTTGGGCTGAGTGTCATGTGTCGAATCCTTGACTGGTACTACCCTGTCTCCCTGCAGCCGAGGCCGCTAGGAGACATCCCATCAAAAGAGTGTTTTAATGGGGGTATGATTCCACATAGTCGGGCGATTCTATTTATAAACGATGGTGCTAGGAACTGACGAATTGAATTAATTCACCTTCTGCTACCAACCAACCAGAAACCAGAATTGCTCCATAAATATCAAATCTTTTCTGTAGCAATTTCGCATGTTTTTTCCGTCTCGACACGGTAAGAATCTTTTGCTCTGTGGAACTGTCTACTGCAAACCAGTCACCTCTCAGGACTTGTGTGGAACAACGAACCATCGGAAACTGTTCTGAAACTAAATATGGCTTACACTTCTGTGCCTGCCCATTGTCGCGGTAATGCGAGTGTCGCTCACAAACGTTTTTCTTTGTAATCTAACAGTCCCAGGTTCGCTCCCCGACGCAGGCACGCACAACTCATACTTTTTTGTGCTTTTGTGCATGCTCGTCACATTTCTCCCTGATCTCGAGATCACGCATATGACAATGCTGGGCAGGCCGTTTCGTCCGGGTACTTCGCCTTAATGGTACAGATTCAGCTTCCTCAGTGGTGCCTTCGTTTGCCTGATCATTAAACTCGTCTTGCTCTGGATCCCCATCATTTTATGAAGAGCTTCTGTCATCATTTTCTGATGAGCTTCCGCCATCTGGCCGTTCGTACAGCAGTGGGTCTTCGTCATATGATGAATTGAGTACATCATTCATTATAACGTCATGTCGGCATGCTGGGCGCACATCTTTTATGTGGCGTCGTGTTCCATCAACTGATATTGAGTGTTGACTATTGTTGTCACTGTTCCTGTACCGAACTGCGTTGTGCATCTTCCTCACCGATTCTTCAGCCAAACCGCATCCCCCGTCTCGGGCACCCTCACTTAATCGATACCTTTGATACGGATCCTATAATTGTATAGCATATTCGCAGGTGTTGTCATGTCATCTTTGGGCGTGACGTTGTACCAGTACACTGCCTCCAAGATCGTGCACCCTGTTCTTGCCGCAAGGCGCTTTACAGTGCGATGGGATCGCTCGATTATACCGTTTCCGGAGGGTACGTGGGCACACCGAAATCGATTGTGCACGCCCCACATTTGTGTAAAATCAGAAATTGTCTTTCTGCAAAATTCTACACCATTATCTGTGAGCAATTCGGTCAGTGGCCCTATTTCGCAGAATATACTCTGCAAGTCCTTAATGACGCTAGCCGA
Source organism: Euprymna scolopes (assembly GCF_053919585.1). Classification (NCBI taxonomy): domain Eukaryota; kingdom Metazoa; phylum Mollusca; class Cephalopoda; order Sepiida; family Sepiolidae; genus Euprymna; species Euprymna scolopes. The sequence goes on from NC_136485.1 coordinate 45,427,738, forward strand.
ATCCTGTCGGTACAACTGCCTCCAAATGGCAAAACGGCTGAGACCACAATCTATCAATGTCAAGTACACCTTAGTACCGAAATGGGTTATATCCATAGCAACCCTACTCCAAGTGTCCGTGACATTAAGCCTACCTGACTTCCAATGCACCGGAGCTGGATCTATGGATTGATATTCTTTACAATCCCCAACCACCGATCGCACTTGAGTTTCAATTATTGTTGGATTGACCAACTTTACAAAGTACCATGTCCTTTTCACACCGGGATGTCCACTGGACTGATGAATTGTCTGGATATGAGAGTCGTGTTCGTGTTCTGCGGTCACAGCGCACACAAATTCTCTGGGTTCTGTTGCCTTACGGATCTCATTTATCCACCGCTGTGGTACTCGAGTAAGTTGGTCAGCTCTTTTATCGTGAGACTTGACGAGCCTCACGTCGATTATTAGTTCCTATTCCGAGACCAAATCTCAAAGCGTGGGAAGGCGACGCCTGATGAATATTTCCGAGGCTGTTTTGGTGTGTACTCTCGTCTGTCCAGATAAAGTGTCAGTTATCCACCGATAGACACAGGCAGAGTCAGTTCGCAAATGTATGGTTTTAGCTTTCCACTTTAATGCAAAGTTGACGCCTCGCAGCACAGTATCAAGCTCAGCTAAATTTATGTGTTTGTCTTCATGCACTGCGCGGAGCCAGCTGCGTCCTCCGCCACAGAACCGTTGCTTTCCACAACCACGCCTGTAGCAATAGAACTGGCATCCACGCATACTGTGACTTCTTCTCCACACATACACCAGTCACCTCTTACTGGATCTTCCTGGACTGCTCTCGAACAAATATCTTTGATCATCCGTGCTAGAATAAGGTCTCGCACTTCGTCATCCCATCCAGTTGTGATCATATTCGCTCTTCGTTTCACAAATGCTGTGTATATGACCAGTCAGTTTCCCGTACACTGAGAACACAATTCGGCGAACAAGTCTATTAAGTACTGTCGGAAGGTCACTGCCACGCCGTCATGACAATTTTCCGTTCTCCTTTTGGACACGTTATCCCAATACACGTGAGCCCAGTCTCAACTGTTCTGAGGTCTTGCTTTCCAGGCCAAACTTCTCCAAATTTTCCTTTACACGGGTTGCCGAACATATGTTTTCATTCACAAAAATGTCATCAATATATGAGGACGTAGCCTCATTTATTTTCTTACCCTGACTGAGGACGGTATTAACAATGGCCCGCATTATTAGAGGGGCAACGCTCAGCCAGAATCCGAGGCGGGTACGGCAATATCGTTGTCCCTTAATTTTTACTGTTTGGAACGGCCACAGAGATTTGTCAACGTGCACATGTAAATAGGCTCGGCATATGTCCAGCACTGCAACGTTTGGTCCATGTTGTTGCCACTCCCTCAATTTCTGTAGCCAAACATCCGCGTTGGCAGAATGCACATCCACGTATTCATTCAACTCCCGATAATCCATAACGAGACGCACTTTCTGTTTATTCTTCTGTATAACAGCCATGAGAGGGATTAGACCTTTTGGAGGGCCAAGCTCGTCCTCGGGATATGGCAGTAACGGTAATGCGAGTATCGCTCACAAACGTTTTTCTTTGTAATCTAACGGTCCCAGGTTCGCTCCCCGACGCAGACACGCACAACTCATACTTTTTGTGCGTTTTTACGCATGCCCGTTATAACAAAAACAAATACACCACACACACACACATATTACAGGTTGGTCCACTTAGAAATAGCCCAGCAAATGTAGTAGAGAGGAGGAACATTCTTTTATTGTTTAAATTACCTGTAACATTGTTTAAATTGTTGTGTTAGAAAAGATGCTGGAAGTGCTCTCCGTTGACATCTATACATCTATTTTTAAATGCGTTGCTAAATCTGAAAAAAAATTGATTAGGGAAAGAATAGAGAGATCGAGCTACTTTTAAGTGGGCTACCCTGTATATATATATATATATATATATATATATATATATATATATATATATATATATATATACTTTTTATTTGTTCTACATAAGTATTTATATGTTGTTACACATTCATGAGCATATTTCGGTCAGTTAGTTGTAAGTAACAGGAGACGTATTCAAACGATACTACTTATACAAGCAGTATCGCCTTAATAGGTCGCTCGTTTTATTGTAACTAATTGACTAAAACATGCCCATGAATGTGTAGCGAAATATGGATACTTCCATAAATCAAATAAAAAGTATATCTCGCCCTACTTCAGTATTGGGCACTCTTGTATGGACCCCACTCCACACATAGACAGACAGACAGAAGACAGACAGACAGACACACACACACACACACACATATATATATATATGTGTGTGTGTGTGTGTGTGTGTGTACTCCGATAAATTTGGGCTTTTTGTGTATTGATATTCATATTAACATTTTTTTCTATTTATTTAAAAAGAAAATGCAACTTTGTTATATATGGGTCATTTACCTGCAAAGATATAGCTAATTTGCATAATCTTTTAAACATTCATTTTAATTAATCCCCTATTATCATTCGTTTACTATTACGTGTAATTATATTCATGCAGATATTCTACACGAATTCTTGCGTAAGACTTGCGTAAAAAGGTTATAGTAAACACAAAACTATTTCTATATATATTAATGCATGCGTATATATATTTGTTTAAAAAATGTTGCCTACCAAACTCCTCTGTCAGTTTTTTTTTGTCTACATACATGAAACTTGATATATAGGTATTCGAACACACGTTAAAGTTTATATTTGGGAAAACGCCAGGGGAAATCTGTGCAAAAGTGTGAATATTACCAGGCTGATGAATCCTAGCGTGGATGAAACGCGGAATATTCTGTGTAGCTTAATTGCCGTATATATTTTATAACTTACTAACTAGGTCTACCTACGTATTGAGCACTTTTGAAGTAAATACTTAAAGTTTACGCATAAATTTATACTTTCGTATATTAATTTTATGTGATTAAATGAAGTAATCATATATATATATATATATATATATATATATATATATATATATATATATACACGCACAAACATACACAACTAAAACTCCGTGAATATTGTTTGTGTCCATTTAAGCTTGATAGCGTCATAAAGCGTCTGTCGCCATTAAATGATATCGACATTTATTAAAACTAATGAGGAATACCTGTGTGAATTGGATAACATCACAAAATGATGACGTTATTAAAAGAGTAATTTTATAGGCAACAATAGGTCAAGTATTTATGTAAACTATTTACCAATGTGAATGTATCGTAGATGATTTAAAAGGAACTTGCGATTCTGAGCAATCGTAGTCATTTGCTTCTGATAAAATGTTTAATAGAAGATTTTGTTGTGCTCACTTTTATTCTCCAAAACTACTGCAAATCCTGTTTTTCAAAACATCGTGGCACCTTTTTTTCAGAGATTATTCTATTAAGCGAAAACTAATGAAATTATTTATTTTTTATTCTGTTTTGCGCACTATAGCAACGCGATGTCAACAACGGTTGCATGACCTTGAAGTCGAATTAATCAACATTTGGTTCCCTAACGCGTTTTACTTATATATTTAATTATATAACTCTGTAGACGTAGCGTGTTTGCATCCTGTTTTCAAGTGGGCGATTTCATCTTTTAAAAATAGGTGACAGGTTAATTTTTATACTTAATTTTATCACATCAATTAATATATAAAAATATAATTTCAGCAGTAAATGTTCAGTATTTACTTCAACAATGCTCAATACATAGGTAGAGCTAGGTAGTAACTTATAAAAAAAAAAATATATATATTAAGCTTATGCCTGATGACTTCACACGAGAATGAAACGCGGAATATTCTGAGTAGCTTAATTGCCATATATATTTTTATAACTTACTATATATATATATATATATATATATATATATATATATATATATATATATATATATATAAGATCCAAGGTTCGAATCCTACCAATAGTCAAGCTACGCTGAAGAGGAGCAGGGCTCCGAAACACGCGCGTCCGTAGATTACTGTTTTTAAAAATAATAAATAAATAAATAAATAAATATATATATATATATATATAAAGAGAGAGAGAGAGAGAGAGAGAGACAAGAGGAGAAGGAATTCTTTAAGAGGAGATTTATCGAGATAATGCAAAGCCTAACAAATTGTATTTGCGCTTATATAAAAGAAAGAAAATGAGGATATAAGACAGTATAGGAATATATATCAATTTATTCATTTATTCAATAAAGATATAGAGCAGTTAAGGTGTAGGGTAAGGTGGCACTCTTTATACCATGATATTTCGAAGCCTAATGCGTCTAACTAAAAGAAGAGAACAGATACTAAGTAACATAACATGATATATAAGTATCATGATAAGGATTACGTATTTTTATATCTTTTTATCACATACTCCTTTGTATCTTTATCTGCTTATTCTACCATTTGTTTATCCTTTATCGTATTCAACTAAAATCTTCTTCTACTGTATAATATAAATTATTTTATAATTTATCCACTAACATTTATTATCTTAATAGTCTTCCTGATAATTTATATTTTTTAAGCACTGTTATAATTTCAGATACCGCCTCTAAAATATAGCGACATAACATAAACCTCATATTTCATGCAAAATATTTTCATGGCTATAACCCTTTAATACATATGGTTTACTCTTGTCTTTTCTCCTTTTTCCTAACACGACCACACAACACACACAATGATGCCGTTGCGTTCGACAATTTAGTTGAATACGATAAAGGGTAAACAAATGGTAGAATAAGCAGATAAAGATAGAAAGGAGTGATAAAAAGATATAAAACGTAAAAAGAAAAAACAACTATGATACACATCATTGAATTACACGTTCTATGAAAGCTTTAAATATAGACAAGGAAGTAGACAAACAATGTCAGAATCAGCTTAAACAATCTTTCAGCCAACAACCTACTTTGCTGATTTAAAATTTCATACTGAAAATGAAAACCCGTGTGTATTTAAAAACTTTCATACTGGACGATAAGACATAGACTATCTATAACTTGACTTCATCTGTCTGTCAACAAGCTTATAAATGCCTAGTTTGTTCAATTTTGTAGGTTTTGATGTGTAATACGAAGCTGACTAATATTCCATCTCGTCTTCTGATGCTAAGCTAAGCTCATTTAAATGGATTTGTAATGCGCGAAATACGTGATAATCCGAGGGAGCTAGATCAGGAGAATATGCAAAACGAGTCAAGATTTCCCAACAACTTCTTCAAGGAAATCTTTAGTCATTAGTGTTGTGTAAAGACGAGCATTATAATGATAGAACATAACTACCTTTATGTTGATGAAATAAGGTCAACATAGGTGAGAAAAAAGCATGAATAATGCTTTAATAATCTAGAGAGAAAAAAGTTACAAATTAATCAGAGTGATACGTTTAAGTAATAACAATATACATGAAATATATTGCAATGGATTCAAATGCTCTTACAAATCGACAGAAATATTTGAACAGATCTAATGGCTAAACTGTTTGCTGACCTGGATAGATGCATGAAAGTTACAAAAAGTGATGAAAAGTTAAAGAGAATTTAATGGCTCCTTACTGATCGACGATAGAAACAATAAAGTACAGCATCTGAATAATAATACACGTCGCTTCTAGTTGATTGTTGTAAACCATTAACTTCATCATTCCGTGTATTTAATTTTTTTAAAATGTAAATCGCTCCAGACATGGCATGAAGTAACTTGATGTGCGGGGCTTACTAAAAAAACAAAAAACAAAAAACAAAAAAAAACCAACCCAAAACTCCAAGATAAAAACTTAGCAAACGATAACTAATATATGGATAGATCCTGACCCAGAAAACAGCAATTCTTCCCCTGTTGTCAGAAACATCGCTCATGGAATGTGAGGATTATAGGACAAAATAAAAAAAAAGTGACGGTTAAGAGGTTGTCGAAAGTAAATCAAAATACCAGACGTTGCTTCAAGGTAAAAGGTTGAGTTGTTGTAAACCGTTAACTTCATCATCCTGTATATTTGATTTTTTTAACCATCTAAATCGCTCCAGACAAGGCATGAAGCCACTTGACGTGAGGAGCTTAAAAAAATTAAAACACATAAAAACTGTTGTATGTTCTTAAGGTAAATGTTACTCGTGTATGCGTAGTAGCTTTCTCCCTTTTCGTCCAAGTTTAACATCAAGAAATCGATCTGTAGGCTTTATTTTAATTTTCTAATGAGTCACAACTTATCGAGACTAAAATCCACTTGATGATAAAACGATTAATAAGATTGATTACCAGTTTAATGATGATTAATATTATGAGAGGATTGAGACTAATTAATAGGACGAATATAGACTGATGACTTATGAGGACGAATGTAAACAAGTATTTAGTGACATTTCAAGATGACGTATTTATCCAGAACACGACTCAATTTCTGACAACTTCGCCTCGGTATCTTCCAGTAGATTCTAAAATTTAGAAATCGACTCTAAAACTTCCAGGTTTTTCTTTCTCTTGGAATCTTTCTTGAAATTCATAAAAAAATCAGGTTTCTCCATCGTTCCAAACACTTTCTCACACCAAACGATATTCTCTATCTGTATAAATCTACGATCAAACCATGTATGGAATATTGTTGTCATATTTGGGCTGGTTAATCTGTGTTCCATTTGAAGGTTCTTTATAAATTTGCAATTTGATTGGCCTCACACTTTCTTCTTCATTGCAACTTCTCTCTCAAAGACGTAATGTTGCTAGTCTCAGTCTTTTCTACAAATACTATTATGGCATGTGTTCCTAGAAATTGTCTTTTCTATTCACTGCTTCCTTTGTTCCAGCTCGTTTGACTCGTTAGTCTAGAAGTCTTCATCAGTTTGTTGTTTTAATACTTCATTGTAATACAGCTTCCTATTCCAGTAGCTTCTTTCCAGGGACTGCATGATTGTGGAACTCTCTTCTTGTTCAATGTTTTTCTTCTGCCTACAGCCTTGGTCTTTTCAAGACCAATATCAGTACGCATCTCCATTCTTTGCAATAATTAGCACTCGTTCTTGTTACCTTCTTACATCTAAGGGATTAATGTCTTGTCTCAAGCAATTTCCATAAAAAGGTTACCTCAACCATGGCGGAAGCTGCCGACGCCATTAGCCGATTAGTAGTCAACAGACAACAAGTTTGAATGAAATTGCGAATCCTCTGCCAGTCATCGTAGCAGCCTGATTAATCTATGCCGGAAGATGCCGGCGCAAATTTCCAAAACTCATGCCGTATTCTGGATAAGTACAAAAAAATGATAGCTTGTTTCATAGAGGAAAAGGTTCTTATAAAGAGACTCTGTCCATGAAACTTCAGTTTCATATTACGCACACTCATAGAACTTTTTTTCAGTGAGGGTAAAGAAACGAGCGCTTACTGGGAATGTTTTACAAGGAGGAAACAGACATTTAAGCTCAATCGAACACTTTCCAAGAAAATGATAGATTAAAGCAAGAGAAACTACTTTATTTTTCTGTGTGAAAAGGGATGCGAAAATCAGAATAGATTATATACCACTGGATGGTAAAGTCGATTTTGGACTTTGGTTAGACAAGCAAATGTGTGCTGAGCACACCTTCACAAAATTTGGAAGTAATATTATTTTTAATATAAACTATGTAAAGTAATACGTAAACTAAGTTGTCTGTGTGCTATGTACGCCGGGTGTATTAAGTTCTTTATACACGCGAGTTTATCGCGTCGCAGTCGTCATGTTAATATATAATGCGCATCAACGCGTGTCTTATAATCTATGCACAAAACGAGCACAATCGTTATTTATGGCACCAAATGGTGGCTTGTTAACATCATGTCATCATTTGGTGCTACCAATATATGCATGCATGCAGCGGCTCTGCTGTTTTAACAGCGTCGACGAACACAACTTTCCAAATTGTAGAGCCATGGTAATCTCGGGAAGACAAGTAAAAACGGTAGTTTCCCGTTGCGTTCAGTCTTCATTCGATTGTGCATCTCACCCCCCCCCACGCCCGTGAGTTAAACGCGCCTCCAGATACACACCTGGAAATTTCTATGATCCAGCACGGTACTTACAGCGCCTAGCCTTCCCAAATAGTCACCCATCTGGTGCTGCTCAGGCTCATCGTTGCTTAGTTCGGTGATCTGGCAAGAACCGGTGTGTCAACGTGATTGTGCGGCCAATATCTACAAGTTCAATAAACCAGACGAATAAACATAACCCGAGACAGTTTTTAACACATGTTAGTATTAACGGACTACTAAACTCAGTTCAGCAAAACGTCTCTTGCTGAAAAAGAGATATATAGAAAGACATACCTTCAGTCCTATTTATCTGTCACCCCTTCTAGCCATTAGTTTACACGCGTCTTGATAACGCTGGGATAAAACTCTTCGAAATTAAGTAGCATTCAAATTAACATAAATACAATTTCTTTATTCCAATTTTAAGTATAATTTTATTTTCGAATGCATATCGGGTTGAGTTGTACTACCGCGTCGTCTCTTCTTGGGGCTACGTTAACTGTTTGCTTCGGTTTCCAGAATCGATTCTTCTGATTATCTGTGATTGATTACGTGTTTTGAACGTTTGTCGCTCGCTTCCTGACTTTCAGACTGACTAACTCATTCGATTCTGTCTTTACATATATGACCAAGTGCTTTCGTTACTATACAGAACTCAGATCCCACCCGATTCCAGACAATTGTGTCATCTTTGACGTTTGAAATGAAACTAACCTTTGTTACTGCCATCGCCTTATTAATTTTTGTAAATACTTTATCTGGCAATTATTTGTTTTCAAAACTGTTTACTCTAACATTCTTATAGCTTGGCTTTGTAAATTGCATATTTGCCTACTTAACGTAATCGATTCTCCATACCGTGGGGCCTTAGTTTGTTACAGTTGTCGTCACAATCATAATCATCCTAGGAACCCAGGTTTCTTTTTCATTGCTGACTGAAGGGAACACCGACGCGAAGATTTATTTAAAAGAACAGAACATAAACTTCGCATGATGTGTGTACGCGCGTGCGTGTCTGTGTGTGAGAGTGAGAAAAAGAAAGCGAAAGAGAGGAAACAAAATAGATAAAAGTTTGACTCATGTCCAGGTAACCTACATCCAAAATTCCAAGTATTTAGACCCGAAATTGGAGTAGGAATCTGCAAAGATCAACTCTTTCAACTTTGACTTCTTGGCAGCCAAATACTCTTCAAACTGAGTAAAAAGCTTGCTGTCAGTTTGAATATATTCTGTGTAAAATTTGAAATGTTTAGACCCAAAATTAGTTTACTAGAGAGGGCACAGGTTAACTCCTTAGAACTTTGACCGATTGGCAGCCGAATTTTCGGCCAAACACATTAAAACGCTTGCCTTATGTCTGAATATAATTTATGCACAATTTCAAATGTTTAAACCAAAAATTGGCTGAGTAATTTGGTAGAGACCGCAGAGATCACATTTCTTAAAACTTAGACCCTAATATTGACCCTTTAACATTTATTGTTCTGGGCTCAAATAAAATTTAAAAGTTTGATCCATGTCCAAGTAACCTACATCTAAATTTTAAAGTTTTAGACCTAAAATTTACTGAGGAGTTTAGTAGTTTTCAAAGGTAAAATCGTTGAACTTTGATCCCTTGAAAGCCAAATGCCCACTTGAAAACTGATTAAAAAGATTTTCCCAAATGTCAATACTCCTTATGTCACACACACACACACACACACACACACACACACACACACACACACACACACACATATATATATATATATACACGTCACAGTAATGTTGACACACAAGTCTCCGTTACATTATTAAAGTTAGGCGACATTTAATCTGGTCAGTACTTAAATTGCTGACCATTTGGAAATACCAGGTGCTGTATGCGTTCTCCGATTGTATTGTATTTTATCCAGTCGTCCTTAATTTCTCATTTCGACCTCTTTACTGTCCCTATGATTCAATCAAAACAGTGTCTAACAGAGGAGGAAACAAAAACTAAGATTTTGATGCATAGTATTGTATAAGCAAATTTTGTATAGAAAATTCAAGTTCCTTCATATTTGTAAATTTATTTTTGAGTTCTTTGTTTTAGGTCCACGATAGTAACATTTGAAGGATGATCATACCATGTTATTGACTGCAATTAAATCATTCACTCTATACAATCTCGTGAATTCGCATGAGATCACGCTGACAATATGAACTTTAGGAAACAATAAACATTTACAGAAAATAATGTGCTAACGTCACGATTTAACGAAACTGACTTCACGTCTTAAAAACTACACAGAAATATCTTTAAAGATAAGTGGATTACGTAGCGGGAGACTTTCTATCAAATAGTGATGTTATTGCTTGACCCGACGTAAAAGCTGAGTTTTCAAACGATGTTTATGAAGGGAGATAATTATTCCTTATTGGTGGAAAACATTACCTTATGGACTACGAATTCTCCAAGCAACGTGAGTTTAGAAAAATATAATTTGCTTCATACGTGGTGATTGCAACACGTTCTCAGTCACTGAACTCTTGAGATATAATATCGTATGTAAATGAAATTATTAAACCCTCTCTCACACACACACACACTCTCTCTCTCTCACGTACACGCACACGCACACGCACACACACACATATATATATATGGTACCAGCCACACTTATATATATATATATATATATATATATATATATATATATAACTACTTAATTTATTCACATAAATTAATATACGAAAGTATAGATTTATGCGTAAGCTTTAAGTATTTACTTCAAAAGTACTCAATACGTAGGTAGCGCTAGTTAGTAAGTTATAAAATGTATATGGCGATTAAGCGACACTGAATATTTCGCGTTTCATCCACTTTAGGATTCTTCAGGCTCATGCGCATAAGCCTGAAGAATCCTAAAGTGGGTGAAACGCGGAACATTCAGTGTAGCTTAATCGCCATATACATTTTATAACTTACTATATATATATATATATATATATATATATATATATATATATATATATATATATATATATATATGAGAGTGGCTAGTACCAGATAGGTGACCATTTGGACATTTTAGACGCTGTATGTTCGTTCTGCTTATCTCTGCATTGTTTCTAGTTGCCATGAACTTCCGATTGCCATTGGCGTTAAACAATGTCGACTTAGGAAAGGTGTCATTGAGATTGCGAAACTCTTGTCACAAAAAGTTCACGCGCAGGCACCCTTACGATGCGTATCCATAGTCTGTTAAGACTGAAGAAAGTTTATACACACACACACACACACACACACACACACACACACACACACACACACACACACACACACACACACACACACACACATATATATATTAATTTTATTTATACAACCATTAATGGCTACATATGTGCATACCTGTTTCTGTAATCAGCCACATTGGGGGATTACGTCTTCAGGCCAAGAATTAACGTCAAAAGTGATATTTCCACCAAATACATTTTCCTATTTCGTTTATCAAGTTAGCATGCAACCTGGGTGGGAGTCATAAAAAAACGGTAAAAGGATGAGTGAGGTCTTTGAAGATAATAAACATCTTTTTCATTTCCCTTTCCCCTTCCAAGCTAACTTTTGGTTTTTATGGCATAAGGTACTTGAGAATTTAGTTTTCTTGTCTTGGAGTCTGTAAGTTGAGAACCTTAGCGATGGTCAGCTAAGTACTGACCGGTGCCTTTTAATCTACATCCACCCACACACACATGCAACAACCATTAATGTTTGTATAAATAAAATTAATATACCTGCTCTGTTCACTCATTGAGCACTATTTTGGTAGACGCATGTTGTTTCATTGGATGTACTTCTAGGAAACTAAACTCTACTGGCTATATATATATATATATATATATATATATATATATATATATATATATATATATATACACTATCAGGGCGTCCGGCATTGCTTGGTCGAAAATACGTTTAAATATGATATTTTGATTAATGCAAATTTCGTATTTATGTTTTTTGGAAACAATATATAGTAATGATTTAAAAAGTAAAAAAAAAGAAGTAAGATTTGTGCGCGACCACAGAGAATCGAAACCAGACCGTCTATTTTACGATTTATTTTATCCTCTGCCGTTAATGACTAAACTATGAGAATATGTTTGCTACAAGGCTAAAAATGAAACTATGAACCAATAGCGATGACCTTGCGTATGCATATTCGTATTACCGTCGTCCGATTTTCGCGAGCTAAAACCTAAATATAAAGTTTAATACGGGTTCGAATACTCTATATAAAGTTTCATGTCTGTAAACTAAAAACTCTTGGAGGAGTTTGATACGCAACCTTTTTTAAACAAAAATATATACGTATACATAAATATATATAGAAACAGCTTTGTGTTTACTATAACATTTTACGCAAATATTACGCACGTATAAATCATGTAGAATATCTGCATGAATATAATTACAAGTAATAGTTAACTAAAGATGATCATCCTATAAGAAAACCGAATAAAATAATAAGAAATTAATTAAAATGAATGTTTAAAAAAATATGCAAATTAACTAGATCTTTTTTGCAGATGAATGCAATTCAACAACCAAAATATAACAAACTTGTATTTACTTTTTAGATAAATAGAAAGACAAGTAGAAAGAAGTGTTTTTAATATGAATATCAGTACACAAAAAAGCCAAATTTATAGGAGTTTAGATTAGATCGTATATATATTGTACATATAACTAGAACATATTTTTCTAATAAATATTGATACTTTCAGTACCTACAGAACACTAATGTCCCATGCATGTGCAATCAGTAGCATAGTAAGTGACAATACTGCTTGTTCGAAGATTCGAATTCACTTAACAAAACCACTAGCGCCTTACCTACAGGTTAAGGGCGACTAACTGGAAAAGACAAAGAAACTAAGTATCTATGAATGCCATTTTGACAGGCTTTCACAGATTATTCAACAGCAGGGAGTTGGAATTCAAGGTGTTTGAAAAATGCCTTCAATTATGGTTGGTTGGTTGATTGTTTTTGTATTACGGCATATCAACCCTTTTCGAGTTATTTAATGCCGAATCCAAAGATTTTGAAGAATTTTTTTTTTTAATAGAATATATTTGTTTTCACGTCGGTTTCTATTCAACCCATAGTTGGGACCCTAACAGGTACTACCACTCCGGGTCAGAGTGGACCTGGGAGCAATGGTAATTAAAGAGTGGCTCCACACTCCCCAAAGCCCACAATCTGGGGCCTCACCATCGGATATAGTTTAAGGTCATATCCAGGACCCCCATTGAGGGACTTTTACCCTATGCAGGGGGGCAGTCGGCGTATTCTAATGCCCCACCGACAGGGCAACCTTCAATTATGGAGTGTCTGGAATTTATTACTGTAGTATAAAGGTTATAAGAGAGGAATATGATGAGAAAGATGTTGTTTTAATTAAAATTCAGTACAAGTTTAAAATTTGGATGGTTGTGGATTTTTTGTTTGACCTTCTGTAGAGGAGCGTGCTAAGTTTAATTATGTTTTTCATGTTCAATTTAATTATGTTAAAATTATTAGTTACTTTAAAAGGTTGTTAAGACATCTTACAACTGAATCAAAGAACTTTATTCCGCTAATGTCATAATTTGTGAAGCTGGATGTGATGGATGTGATGGATGGATTGGCAGTCAAATGATAGAAAACCTTACAACAATTTATATCCTCTACATCCCAACGGCTTTAAATAACACCCGAACCAGAAAACTGCAACCCTCCACTTTTGTCAGAATCCCTTTTTATGGAATGTGGAAACAAAATATGAAGCAGACTCGTAACCCTGCCAACCCATTATTTCTTATATGAACATTAATATGGTTCAATATCCAACTGTAACCGATATTTATAATCTAATATATAAAATTCACTATGTCTGTCTGTCTTCATATTTTCTTCATACTCTATCTATTCCGAAACTAAAAGTCGCACAGCGGCGCCAGTGGCCTCAAATGATTGGGTTTTTTATGGACCGTTCTTTTATGGGTCGTTAGCAAGTTAAAATAGTTTTGAAGAGGTCAAAAATAGTCCAGAATTTAAAAAATCTTTATACATTTTGTACATTCATCCCTGTTTATTTATAATCAGTTCATATGCGTGTCACCTTGGTATAGTGGTAACGTCAAGAGCTTTGAATACACGACTGTATAATAATATATACGAAATCTGGACGAATTAAAATAATATTTAAGATTTTTTTAGTCCGGGAAAAACCTCCCCTCTAGTAGACATTTATTTTATTACATAATATAAATATCGAAACTGATGAGCCCAAATGAGGGCAAAACTCGAGTCTTAGAATTCCGGTTTGTTGATTGTCATAGAGCTTGTGAGCTGCGACATTGTTTGCATGTGGAAATAATTATATAATAACTCACATTCTATATATATATATATATATATATAATATATATATATATATTTATATGAATATATAATAAGTTTTTCTTAAGTTTTAGCTTCATATATATATATATATATATATATATATATCATAACGTACGCATAGATAAAAGCATAAAATATAAAGAAAAACTCGCAACATTTTTGTGAAAACTCAATATTGATTTTTAGATAGCTTCTTTTAGATTTCTTAATATTTTATTTTCGAAAAATACCGTAAAAATTTTATTTAACTTTCTATCGCAATTTTGGTTGAGTATATATATGGAGTATATATTTGGGTTGATTTGTTCATTTAAAATTTTGGATGGTTGTGGATTTTTTGTTTGGCCTTTTGTAGAGGAGCTTGCTAATTTTAATTATATTTTTCATGTTCAATTTAATTATGTTAAAATTATTAATTACTTTAAAACGTTTTTTATATATTTTTTATCTATGCGGATTACATTGCAGCTTCCATCCAATGACATTCCTTTATATATTACTTACTGTAAGGTGGTAGAAAACAATTATTCTAGAGGGAGGCAGCATTTATCTTTCTGTGCTTCAGGAAAGCGTTTATTTAAAGATGCGATTTGTAGTTAATACGAAACAAAAAAAAATAAAATAAAAATAGAATACATTTTTTTAGACTGAGGCAACTTCTAATCGAAGTTAAATTTTTTCAGTGAGAATGTTTTTTCGTTGAAAACAAATAAAAATATATTATAATGTCTTACTTGCTAGGTCCGCATGAAAAATCTTTCTAGGCTGAGTTAGTATTTAATCAACATTAAATTCTGTCTGTGTTTAGGCTATCTTAATTTTTATACACACACAAAAGCAATAATAAATAAATAATACAACAATGAAACTGTCATAAAATTTCAAATTCCTGCTGATTCAAATGTCCGCGGGAAATAAATCTTTACGAACTAAAAAAGACAACGGTATATCGCGCAGGATTACGTAATGTAAAACGCGAACTGAGGAAATGCATGAAACCGAAACAACGTTGACGATGCTCTTAGTAAAACATATCCCGATGCTTTAACTTATTTTTATAAGTTTATTAAGTAAAAAAAACAAAAAAAAACGAATAGTGTCGAGCGTTATGTGAGAACGAGAGAAAATGGCCCGCGATGGAAAATGCTCAAAATCGTAAGAGTAGCAGGTGTTTTAAAACGCAATTTAATTTCTTCTGGTTGTTTTATATAGCCCCTGGCTATGCCGGGTAACCTTGTTTACTTTAAATACATAGTCGAATTCTAAGACTTTAATCCTTTGTAACTTTTCTTTTTCTTTGAAATCTGGCTTGATTTTATTTCTATTGAGACAATGTTAAACTAAATTAGCATTTTATGAATTTTGTTATATCAATTTATTAACCGGTGTCAATACATTCGTATTCGGAAAAAAAATCATTATAAAAAGGTTTTAATTTTGCTTCACTTTAACAAAAGTCGTTAATTATTTAGCACGCTCTAATTCCAGAGGAATTTTGATCTACATTTTTGTTCCCCATAAAAATGACCGGAATTGAAATTATCACGGAAACAAAGAAATGTGTACATTCCAGGTTGGGAGTTATAAATTGCACAATGCAAAATAGAAAGGAAGAATGTAATATCTTAACATTTACATTTCTAGGAATGTCAATTAATTTCTATATAAGAGATACATAAATATTAGGGGGAGAGAAGAGAGCACACTGACAGCGGTCGAGCTTGATTAACATCTTTGACATGCCTCCACTGTCGTACCATCAACTAACTCTATGTCGATGGGCAAGTATTTGAAAAGTGCAAGCTAGAAAATTATATATACTTTCAACAACACAATACAATTACATGAATGAATCCAATCCACTTAAATAAATATAAAAAAAAGAAACTTTTATACTGTAACATATGTTTTGTCTTATGCAAGGGCCCACGTAGTGAATAAATAGAGTTGAAAAGGTGCACTTTTTAACAGTTTGAAAGTTCAATCCTGTGCACTCAAAATATGATTGCGAATGACCTAAATTTTCTGCTCAGATGATGGACCAGCATGCAACGCTCGTGGATTAATTTGTTGCAAATTTCATGCAGATTATCAAGTTCGACCGAAAGCTTATTGAGTTCGACAAAATACACCTAAAGAAGGTCGGAGGTTACATCGACCGAAACGTTGTGAATATATCTTTCAAGATAACAGTATTCCGGAGAATCCAAATAATATAGATGTATGTTATCTTTTTATTAGGTGTTTGAAGAATTTTTTGCGGGTATGTTTCAGGTTTTCTTCATGAATCGCACATAAATTTATCCATTACATATGAACATTTGATGGACGGATCTTATCTGTAAGTGTTGTTGTTTTTTTAGTTCCAAATCAATTCACACAATTTGTATCTAAATTGATGTTACGCTTGAAAAAATGCATTACAATTTATTCTGTTGTAATTATTTCAGCTCCACTTTCTTACGCTATTGTTATTTTGTGTCTACAATTGAGTCTTACGTTCATAGTTTTGCCACAGAGACATCCAATTAATGAAACAAGAAAAAATATATGCGCTCTATTTGGTTAATCTTCACAATCAATTCACCTATGCAATCTGTCGGTTAATATTTCATTAACCTCAATATATTATTGTGTATCTATTAGTGTTGGGACGATAAATGGGAATCGGAAACCGAAAAAATCGGGAAATTTTAGTGTATCGGAATCAGGATCAGGAAAAATTTCCCTTGCTTTCCAATCCCCCAAAAGATTTATATATTTGGTTTCAAATTTAATATTCTATTGCTAGTAGGTATGATAAATGATAAATATTTATTGATTTGAAAACAAATATTATAATTAAAATTCATTTCTATTTATCTATCTACTCTACTGTTCTTAAAAAATAGCTTTTATTTCTTATAGATAAAAAATAATTTTTACAGGGGAATATTTTACGTTACACTGGCAAGATAGATAATACAATTTCAGCAAATTAATTCTTCTTAAAAAACAGATTTATTATAATCTGGAGATATAACTTTATGGTAAAACATTCGACTACAGATCGCATAATCTCCTGTTCAACACCGGGTGTACCTAACTTTTTTTTTATTATACTTTATTATTATTATTATTATTATTATTATTATTATTATTATTATTATTATTATTATTATTATTATTATCGTTTCTTTATTGTTTGCATATTTTAAAACTAAACATTAATCACAAGTGACTTTTCCAGAGCATCCATCGGCAAGCTAAAATATTAGCTGAAGTGATATTGTAAACAAACACAGACGTTATTTGATTAACGACATTAACATTATTTATATTTAATCTTTTTATTGAGTTTTTTTTTTTGCGAATTAGTCCACCGGGCAAATTATTTCTCGTAATATAACATAGTCAATAGCATATTGATTCTATAATAATACATGCGAAATCTTCAAAAATTAAAATATTATGTTTAAGCGTATTGTACGACCGGGCAACGCCGGGCTGCAAAGCTAGTAGATCATAAAAATTGTTTTCGTTAATAATAGCTCCGTAGAGATGGCCTAGTAAAAACGTCACAGGTAATCATAGAACACGCGAATAAATACAAAAGAATTGTACAGAATGAGTTTCACGAATCTCGTGTAGAAGACAGAAAAAGAAACGTTAAGAAATACTATATTCCCCACTACACCGAAAGAATAGATTCTACTTTTAAGGCAACTTTAGAATTGGACTCAGAATCAGTGATTATATAGAAATCGAAAATTTAGAACAGAATCGCTATTTGTATCGAAATCGGAAAAATATTAGAACTAATCTCCGCATTCACACGCACACTTATGTTTGTCGATAAAAGTACATCATTGTATCATTGTATCAGTGTATAAATCTGATCTGAAATGGAACACGTACATCAAGTCTGTTGCCAAGGTCGCTGGAAAGATGGTGGGATCCTTCTACCGCTCCAGAAGATATCTCACTACTGATGCAATTCTCTATCTATAAAAAGCCAAGTACGTAC
This sequence comes from Euprymna scolopes, assembly GCF_053919585.1. Classification (NCBI taxonomy): domain Eukaryota; kingdom Metazoa; phylum Mollusca; class Cephalopoda; order Sepiida; family Sepiolidae; genus Euprymna; species Euprymna scolopes. The sequence goes on from NC_136485.1 coordinate 45,446,221, forward strand.
AAGGATGGAATACTGTTGCCATATTTGGGCAGGATCTGCTAAAAAACAGCCTATCATGGCTTGACAGAGTACAAAATAGGCTTCGTGACAGTGGGGGATGCCCTTTTCTCTACCCTGCAACCTCTCTCCCACAGAAGAGACGTTGCGAGCCTATCCTTGTTTTATCGTTATTTCCATGGCAGGTGCTCGTCTGAACTCCAATCTCTGGTCCCCCCTCGCTAATCTTTCACGAAAAACACCCGTCTAGCTGAATCCACTGTGAAAAATTTCCCCCACTCTATATCTGTGCCTAAATCAAAACGCGGATTCCATGAACAAAGCTTCTTTCTTAGAACTGCACGCCTGTGGAACTCTGTTCCGTCTGCCTGCTTCCCACCGGACTACAACTTGGATGTGTTCAAGTCCAACGTTAACAAATTCCTAATGAACCGCCCCCTTAAGTAAAGACTTCATCAAATCTCCACACTAACGTAATTTACTTGCAATAACCCTTATCCCTGAGTGGCTTCCGGGCCTTGATAAGTGGTGATCACTGTGGAGAAAAAAAAAGAATGTCAATTAAAAATAATGACTTCATATCTGGCGAAATTCCAAAATGAGATGTGGCGAAAAATATCAAATATCTCCTCGGCCCATGAACAGGTCTTTTGTTTTTTTTCTCTCACATTATTGTTGCTAGAAAAAAAGTTATAAATATATAGAAATTCGGCTATTAAATCACCACTACGACCATCTTTACAAATCGACTGCTTCAGTCACATCACAACTAATCCCCCACGGTATGCTGCGCGCGGCAGAAACAATATTGTTTTCGAAACTTAAAGAAAATATCAACCTGTTCGTTACACATGACGTATCTAATACATATCGGAACATGGTGTGATGTACTTCAAACAGTTAATGATACGTCTTATTTGATATAGTAAAGATATGTCTTATTCAATATAGTAAAGATACGTCTTATTTGATATAGTAATGGTATGACTTATTTTATATAGTAATGATGCGTCTTATTTGATATAGTAATGATACGTCTTAGTTGATAAAATAATGATACGTCTTATTTGATAAAATGATGATACGTTTTTTATATAATAGTCGTACGGTTTATTTGATATAATAATGGTACGACTTAGTTAATATAGTAATTCCACGTCTTAGTTGATAAAGGAATGGTAGTTTTATGCTTATCTATAATAAAAAATATTGCAGAAATATTCTTCTGGACAAGAATACTAGACACCGGCAACATCTCAACTCTGCTGGGGTTTCCACGCTTTTAATTGGTTATTCGACACATGCATGTACCATATCCTAAACATTTTCTTATTTCTAGATAATAATGTATCCCTTGTCGAAATGTGACACCGCTGATTAGCAGCGATGTAGATATTCTCATATTCTTATATATAACATGATCGACTTAAGGGAGCGATTTGCTCCCCATTGAGGAGGTTGAGACCCCCCCTAGGACCTGAGAAAGACCGGGCAAATATGCTAAGATTGTTTAATTGAATCCCGGACGACAGCGGATATCAAAAATACTTTAATTGAAATATATAGATGTATATCTTGTTTTATTGTCAAAGCCAAAAGACAGGAAATGTTAGAATAAGGGACAATGACATTCGTTTGGCCAGAAGGACACCGGCCCAGGTGCTAGACCGGAAAATTGACAAGGGTTGACCCCCCGGGGTCATGTGAATTTGATTTCATTTTGGTTTCAGAGTCACAAAACTCTAGACTATGGCTGAACTGCACACACGCAATTTAGATCTGGAAATCCCCAGACACGTAGCTTAATCTGATTGGTTGGGTTGATTATCTACCTCGACTCGCATCTTACTATAAAAAGCCAATGCCACCCGAAAACACACAGATTTGCACAGACTTTGCGCTGAAAATCTCGAGAAGGTCCAGCTCCCAAAACGCTCCATAACCCTTCCTCCAACCGCCTGAATGCAATCTACGGAGAGAGATTTGTGAATTTAAAAATGTGGAAAGAACTGAACGTGTATATATATATGTAAAAAGACTAATTTTTGTGAAATTAATTTTTAGTAGATAGAATCCAATTATCTGTCTTTTCTTTCTGGTGTATGCAGCTTTCGCTTTTCACTTTCAGTAGAAAGTAGAGGTCTCTCGAAAAATTAGACATCACAAGCCACAGTTTCCGAAGAGACAGGCAACAATATCCGCATCTTCCACCATTAAACGAACGGTTCGACACTTATAAACAGTCCGCCATTTATTTACATATACATTTGTTTCTATTTTTTATTTCTAAATTATCTACATTACCTTTGCATTTCGGAACTTTTCCGATATTATATTAAGTCATTGCTTTTGCCATTATATTTATTCAGTCGCCGAAATACAAGAATAAACGTATACAAAGCTACGTAATACTGCTTCTTTCTTCACTCACTCCAGTCATAATCTGCTCCCCCTTCTCTCACTCTCTCTCGGTTTGAGGTGTTTTATACTACGCTGGGTACTGTTGTAAAAATACCAAAAATTGAAAAAAATAAAATAAATAAATAATAATGAAATGAACAAATAAATGAATAAATAATAATAAAATAAATAAACTATACAAAGGGCAAGTTTTCTTGAATATATACAGGGTGACCCAAAAAAACAGAGAACATTCAATTGTTTTTCTGAGCATTTTACAGTCAACGGAGAAAAAAAAGGCCAAAAAACTGTAGTGTTTTGATGTGATGTTTTGAATATAATAAACTAGTTATGACCAAAGTTTCATTTCATTCAGGCAAAACACTAAGAAACGGGGCCTAATTAGAGTTGAGGCCCATTTTCTGGCAACTCTTTATTAAGAATCGGTAATCGAATAAATCACAAACTATTTGATTGGCGATTTCGATGACAATAAAAGCATTAGAAGAACAGTCGTTGATCCTTACATATCATGAGACACATTATATCTCGCTGCTAGTATATATATATATATATATATATATATATATATATATATATATATATATGTATATATATTTATATATATATATATATTGAATAGTTGTATGGTTTGGTTTCCTAGATGTATGTGATTGGAATATTGATGGAAAATGAACGGACAGCAAACAGAGATATTGTCTTGCATTTTAAAAATAATACATTGAAAAGGATCTGTGAACTACATTATCTCTACTACATTTAATGTACCCGTTAATGTCCCCTATGGATCTCCATTTTACAATATCTACATGAAAGCATCCAATTGGTGAAAAGTTACGCAACATCAGTTTATTCATACTATTTGATGACTCGGCCTGGAAACTATTTTCTCCGGTATCGAAGGCTGTTTCAACAATGGCTGGTGAATGTGTACTGCCAGATTGAAACAACATTTACAGTTCCTGAGATGAGAACAATAAACCTTGAGAGATGACAATTATGGCAACTTGAGGGATTCAATTCTAAGGGAGGATGGAAATCCAGAACAGATTGGTCAACGAATGGTACTTCAAGCAAGTTACACAGGAGGCCCTCGATACATGTTTGAGCGCCAAAGTGATGCCAAGGCTTATTTTCAGCGAATGGGCCGAGCCGACCTCTTAATCACTTTCACGACAAATCTAAAATAAACGAAATTTACAGAAAATTTTCTTCAAGGACAAGAACCTCAGAATCGTGCAGATATTGTTTCCAGAGGTTTTAAATAGAAGCTAAAAAGGCTAATGGAATTTAGTAGATAAGGAGGATTTGGCAGGTTGAGGAATTTCCTGTACAGAATACGAAAATAGGGGACTGCCGCATGCATTTTCATCAAGAAATCACAAACCAGTGGATTGTTTCCTACAACAGGGTTCTCCTTCAGCAGTTCAAGGCTCATATTGTTGCAATTTTTTTTTACTTATAATTGGGTATGCTTCCGCACAGTTGGGGTATTCTATTTATAAACGATGCTGCTAGGAAGTGACGAATCAAATGAATTCACGTTTTGCTAGCAACCAATCAAAAACCAAAAATACTTCATAAAAATTAAACCTTTTTTTTTTTTAGCAACCTTGCATGTGTTTTCTTCGTGTCAACACGGGAAGAATCTTTTGCTCTGTGGCTACAAAAATTATAATGTCAGGAACCTGTATAGAACAGCTATCTACTAAGAACTCGTCATCTCCAGGACTTATATAGAACTACGAACCATCGGAAACTTTTCTGAAACTAAACATGGCTTCAAACTTAAAATATGTAGATATTTTACCCGTGATAATGTAGATATTTTACACTAGATAATGTAGATATTTTAGCCGGGCATAGGTAGGTATTCTGTCAGTAATTTTTATAATAATGGATTGAAGTTTAGCGATTTGAAGTTATTATTCGAAATGGAAAACAAAGAATAATCAAAACGCAACTTACACAGTGTCGAAGTGTGATTTTTTATTAAACGTAGTGCGGTTTCAAGTTAGGGCATCATTGCAAACAAGTCTCGATGCGCTGCGATATCCCTAAATAATAATCAGATTCCCGGCACTAAATATAGTACTGTTGTATTGCGGATATGCACTGGGCCGAATAATTGACGCCATGATTGTCCCTTGTAGCATCAGTTATTTGTCAGTAACTTTGCGACCACGTTGCAAATTTAAATCTGAAAAACTGATAATTGAATCGCCGCTGATACGAAGTGACGGTAAACGTGTGATCGGCATGTCTTCTCTGTCCTCGCCAGACAACGTATTTGTTTAACCTTATTCCTACAATTTTTTCTTTAAATGGAACATAATTTTTTAAGTAATGTACAAGTCATAATTTTATCCTAAATTAGCGATCGTAAAATACGCTTAAATATGATATTTTAATTAATGCAGATTTCGTATTTATTATCATATTATATTGAACCAAATAAAAAGTGAAAAAAAAAAATGATTGTGCGTCACCACCGAGAATCGAAACCAAAACGTTTCGTTTACGATTTACTTTTTCCTTTGACGCTAACGAACTGCTATTAAGTTACGCACGCATCTTCGTAATGCCGTCGTTCGACCTGGCAAATTCCATGTTGTTTAATTTTCAGATATTCGCACCGATTCTTCCCCCAAATATAATGTTTAACATGGGTTCAAATACCCTATATATTAAGTTTCATGTTTGTAGACCAAAAACTTACAGAAGAGTTTAGTAGGCAAAATATTGTAAATAAATATATATATACGCATATATAAATTTATATATAGAAAGTGGCTTGTGTTTACTATAACCTTTTTACGCAAATATTACGCAAGTATAAATAATGTAGAATATCTGCATGAATATAATTACACATAATAGTTAACTGAAGATGATAGAAAACTGAAAAAATCTAATAGGGAATAAATTAAAATGAACGTTAAAAAGAATATGCAAATTAGCTAGATCTTTTACAGATAAAGGCAATTCCACGACCTATGTATAACAAAGTCGTATTTTCTTTTAAATAAATAGAAAAAGGGTTTTTACTTTTAATATCAACACACACACACACACACACACACACACACACACACACACAAACAACACAAAACAAAAAAAATTATAGGAGTATAGATTCGATTTTTATCACATATTTGCACAAACTTGATTTTCATAGTTCATGTATATTGCATTCACACAAACTGCAAACACTATTTATGTAGTCTTCAAGCTATGATAAATTTATATAAAACCAAAAATTATGTCGAAAAGTAAATTCAATGCTCGGTAGGATAAAGGTTTACAGTCTTGGATCAGAAAAAGTAATGAGTCTGCTTGCTGAAGTTAATGACAGAACAGTGCACAATACATTTTTCTTTGAGAAAAGATTATACACTTTTATATTTATTATATCTGCCACCGATGTTAAATCTCTTTATCAGATAAATTGTGTTACACTTTTCTTATGGAATTTGCAGTTTGACAAGCCATAAATTACATCAGTCCATTGTAGTCGATTATCGACTGTAAATTAACTCTCGATGCGAAGACAAATTGTCACACGAAATAAAAATGAATTTTCCATCCATTCACTACACGCCGGATATTTACTTATAGAATATATTTATTTATAGAAGATATTTACTTATAGAAGATATTTACTTATAGAAGATATTTACTTATAGAAGATATTTATTTATAGAAGATATTTACTTATAGAAGATATTTACTTATAGAAGATATTTACTTATAGAAGATATTTACTTATAGAAGATATTTATTTATAGACAGTATTTATTTATAGACGATATTTATTTATAGAAGATATTTATTTATAGAAGATATTTATTTATAGAAGATATTTATTTATAGATGATATTTATTTATAGAAGATACTTATTTATAGAAGATATTTACTTATAGATGATATTTACTTATAGAAGATATTTATTTATAGAAGATATTTATTTATAGAAGATAGTTATTTATAGAAGATATTTATTTATAGATGATATTTATTTATAGATAATATTTACTTATAGATGATATTTATTTATAGAAGATATTTATTTATAGATGATATTTATTTATAGATGATATTTATTTATAGATAATATTTACTTATAGATGATATTTATTTATAGAAGATATTTACTTATAGATGATATTTACTTATAGATGATATTTACTTATAGAAGATATTTATTTATAGAAGATATTTACTTATAGAAGATATTTACTTATAGAAGATATTTATTTATAGAAGATATTTATTTATAGAAGATAGTTATTTATAGATGATATTTATTTATAGATGATATTTATCTATAGATGATATTTATTTATAGAAGATATATACTTATAGATGATATTTATTTATAGAAGATATATACTTATAGATGATATTTATTTATAGATGATATTTATTTATAGATAATATTTACTTATAGATGATATTTATTTATAGAAGATATTTACTTATAGATGATATTTACTTATAGATGATATTTACTTATAGAAGATATTTATTTATAGAAGATATTTACTTATAGAAGATATTTACTTATAAAAGATATTTATTTATAGAAGATATTTATTTATAGAAGATAGTTATTTATAGAAGATATTTATTTATAGATGATATTTATTTATAGATAATATTTACTTATAGATGATATTTATTTATAGAAGATATTTATTTATAGATGATATTTATTTATAGATGATATTTACTTATAGATAATATTTACTTATAGAAGATATATACTTATAGATGATATTTATTTATAGATGATATTTACTTATAGATAATATTTACTTATAGATAATATTTACTTATAGAAGATATTTATTTATAGATGATATTTACTTATAGATGATATTTACTTATAGATGATATTAACTTATAGAAGATATTTACTTATAGAAGATATTTACTAATAGATGATATTTACTTATAGATGATATTTACTTATAGATGATATTTACTTATAGATGATATTTATTTATAGATGATATTTACTTATAGAAGATATTTACTTATAGATGATATTTACTTTTAGATAATATTTACTTATAGAAGATATTTATTTATAGATGATATTTATTCATAGATGATATTTACTTATAGAAGATATTTATTTATAGAAGATATTTATTCATAGAAGATATTTATTTATAGAAGATATTTACTTATAGAAGATATTTACGTATAGATGATATTTACTTATAGATGATATTTACTTATAGATGATATTTATTTATAGAAGATATTTTCTTGTAGATGATATTTACTTATAGAAGATATTTATTTATAGATGATATTTATTCATAGATGATATTTACTTATAGAAGATATTTATTTATAGATGATATTTATTCATAGAAGATATTTACTTATAGAAGATATTTATTTATAGAAGATATTTATTTATAGAAGATATTTATTTATAGAAGATATTTACTTATAGAAGATATTTACGTATAGATGATATTTACTTACAGATGATATTTACTTATAGATGATATTTATTTATAGAAGATATTTTCTTGTAGATGATATTTACTTATAGAAGATATTTACTTATAGATGATATTTACTCATAGATGATATTTATTTATAGAAAATATTTACTTAAAGATGATATTTACTTATAGATGATATTTACTTATAGATGATATTTACTTATAGAAGATATTTACTTATAGATAATATTTACTTATAGAAGATATTTACTTATAGATGATATTTACTTATAGAAGATATTTACTTATAGATGATATTTACTTATAGAAGATATTTACTTATAGAAGATATTTACTTATAGAAGATATTTACTTATAGAAGATATTTACTTATAGATGATATTTACTTATAGAAGATATTTACTTATAGATGATATTTACTTATAGAAGATATTAACTTATAGATGATATTTACTTATAGAAGATATTTACTTATAGATGATATTTACTTATAGACGATATTTACTTATAGATGATATTTATTTATAAAAGATATTTACTTACAGATGATATTTACTTATAGATGATATTTACTTATAGATAATATTTACTTATAGATAATATTTACTTATAGATGATATTTACTTATAGATGATATTTACTTATAGATGATATTTACTTATAGAAGATATTTACTTATAGATGATATTTACTTATAGATAATATTTACTTATAGAAGATATTTATTTATAGAAGATATTTACTTATAGATAATATTTACTTATAGATAATATTTACTTATAGATAATATTTACTTATAGATGATATTTACTTATAGAAGATATTTACTTATAGATGATATTTACTTATAGATGATATTTACTTATAGATGATATTTACTTATAGAAAATATTTACTTATAGATGATATTTACTTATAGATGATATTTACTTATAGATGATATTTACTTATAGAAGATATTTACTTATAGATGATATTTACTTATAGATGATATTTACTTATAGAAGATATTTACTTATAGAAGATATTTATTTATAGATGATATTTATTTATAGATGATATTTACTTATAGAAGATATTTATTTATAGATGATATTTACTTATAGATGATATTTACTTATAGATGATATTTATTTATAGATGATATTTACTTATAGAAGATATTTACTTATAGAAGATATTAATTTATAGATGATGTTTACTTATAGATAATATTTACTTATAAATGATATTTACTTATAGAAGATATTTACTTATAGATGATATTTACTTATAGATAATATTTACTTATAGATGATATTTACTTATAGAAGATATTTACTTATAGATGATATTTACTTATAGAAGATATTTACTTATAGAAGATATTTATTTATAGATGATATTTATTTATAGATGATATTTACTTATAGAAGACATTTACTTATAGATGATATTTACTTATAGATGATATTTACTTATAGATGATATTTACTTATAGATGATATTTACTTATAGATAATATTTACTTATAGATAATATTTACTTATAGATGATATTTACTTATAGATGATATTTATTTATAGATAATATTTACTTATAGATGATATTTATTTATAGAAGATATTTATTTATAGATGATATTTATTTATAGATGATATTTATTTATAGATAATATTTACTTATAGATGATATTTATTTATAGAAGATATTTACTTATAGATGATATTTACTTATAGATGATATTTACTTATAGAAGATATTTATTTATAGAAGATATTTACTTATAGAAGATATTTACTTATAAAAGATATTTATTTATAGAAGATATTTATTTATAGAAGATAGTTATTTATAGATGATATTTATTTATAGATGATATTTATTTATAGAAGATATTTACTTATATGTGATATTTATTTATAGAAGATATATACTTATAGATGATATTTATTTATAGAAGATATATAGTTATAGATGATATTTATTTATAGATGATATTTATTTATAGATAATATTTACTTAGAGAAGATATTTATTTATAGAAGATATTTATTTATAGAAGATAGTTATTTATAGAAGATATTTATTCATAGATGATATTTATGTATAGATAATATTTACTTATAGAAGATATTTACTTATAGATGATATTTACTTATAGATGATATTTATTTATAGATAATATTTACTTATAGAAGATATTTACTTATAGATGATATTTATTTATAGAATATATTTATTTATAGATGATATTTATTTATAGATGATATTTACTTATAGATAATATTTACTTATAGAAGATATATACTTATAGATGATATTTATTTATAGATGATATTTACTTATAGATAATATTTACTTATAGATAATATTTACTTATAGAAGATATTTATTTATAGATGATATTTACTTATAGATGATATTTACTTATAGATGATATTTACTTATAGAAGATATTTACTTATAGAAGATATTTACTAATAGATGATATTTACTTATAGATGATATTTACTTATAGAAGATATTTACTTATAGATGATATTTACTTATAGATAATATTTACTTATAGAAGATATTTACTTATAGATGATATTTATTTATAGAAGATATTTACTTATAGATGATATTTATTTATAGAAGATATTTATCTATAGATGATATTTATTTATAGAAGAGTTATACTTATGGATGATATTTACTTATAGACGATATTTACTTATAGATGATATTAATTTATAGATGATATTTACTTATAGAAGATATGTACTTATAGAAGATATTTACTTATAGAAGATATTTACTTATAGATGATATTTATTTATAGATGATATTTATTTATAGAAGATATATACTTATAGATGATATTTACTTATAGACGATATTTACTTATAGATGATATTGATTTATAGATAATATTTACTTATAGAAGATATTTACTTATAGAAGATATTTACTTATAGAAGATATTTACTTATAGACGATATTTACTTATAGAAGATATTTACTTATAGATAATATTTACTTATAGAAGATATTTACTTAAAGAAGATATTTACTTATAGAAGATATTTATTTATAGAAGATATTTACTTTTAGATGATATTTACTTATAGAAGATATTTATTTATAGAAGATATTTATTTATAGAAGATATTTATTTATAGATGATATTTATTTATAGAAGATATTTACTTATAGATGATATTTACTTATAGATGATATTTACTTATAGATGATATTTATTTATAGAAGATATTTACTTATAGATTATATTTACTTATAGATAATATTTACTTATACATGATATTTACTTATAGATGATATTTACTTATAAATGATATTTATTTATAGATGATATTTACTTATAGAAGATATTTACTTATAGATGATATTTACTTATAGATAATATTTACTTATAGAAGATATTTATTTATAGCTGATATTTATTCATAGATGATATTTACTTATAGAAGATATTTACTTATAGAAGATATTTATTTATAGAAGATATTTATTTATAGAAGATATTTATTTATAGAAGATATTTACTTATAGAAGATATTTACTTATAGATGATATTTACTTATAGATGATATTTACTTATAGATGATATTTATTTATAGAAGATATTTACTTGTAGATGATATTTACTTATAGAAGATATTTACTAATAGATGATATTTACTTATAGATGATATTTATTTATAGAAGATATTTACTTAAAGATGATATTTACTTATAGATGATATTTACTTATAGATGATATTTACTTATAGAAGATATTTACTTATAGATAATATTTACTTATAGAAGATATTTACTTATAGATGATATTTACTTATAGAAGATATTTACTTATAGATAATATTTACTTATAGAAGATATTTACTTATAGAAGATATTTACTTATAGAAGATATTTACTTATAGAAGATATTTACTTATAGATGATATTTACTTATAGAAGATATTTACTTACAGATGATATTTACTTATGGAAGATATTAACTTATAGATGATATTTACTTATAGAAGATATTTACTTATAGATGATATTTACTTATAGATGATATTTACTTATAGATGATATTTACTTATAGATAATATTTACTTATAGATAATATTTACTTATAGATGATATTTACTTATAGATAATATTTACTTATAGACGATATTTACTTATAGATGATATTTATTTATAGAAGATATTTACTAATAGATGATATTTACTTATATATGATATTTACTTATAGATAATATTTACTTATAGATAATATTTACTTATAGATGATATTTACTTATAGATGATATTTACTTATAGATGATATTTACTTATAGAAGATATTTACTTATAGATGATATTTACTTATAGATAATATTTACTTATAGAAGATATTTATTTATAGAAGATATTTACTTATAGATGATATTTACTTATAGATAATATTTACTTATAGATAATATTTACTTATAGATAATATTTACTTATAGATAATATTTACTTATAGATGATATTTACTTATAGAAGATATTTACTTATAGATGATATTTACTTATAGATGATATTTACTTATAGAAAATATTTACTTATAGATGATATTTACTTATAGATGATATTTACTTATAGATGATATTTACTTATAGAAGATATTTACTTATAGATGATATTTACTTATAGAAGATATTTACTTATAGAAGATATTTATTTATAGATGATATTTATTTATAGATGATATTTACTTATAGAAGATATTTATTTATAGATGATATTTACTTATAGATGATATTACTTATAGATGATATTTATTTATAGATGATATTTACTTATAGAAGATATTTACTTATAGAAGATATTAATTTATAGATGATGTTTACTTATAGATAATATTTACTTATAGATGATATTTACTTATAGAAGATATTTACTTATAGATGATATTTACTTATAGATAATATTTACTTATAGATGATATTTACTTATAGAAGATATTTACTTATAGATGATATTTACTTATAGAAGATATTTACTTATAGAAGATATTTATTTATAGATGATATTTATTTATAGATGATATTTACTCATAGAAGACATTTACTTATAGATGATATTTACTTATAGATGATATTTACTTATAGATGATATTTACTTATAGATGATATTTACTTATAGATAATATTTACTTTTAGATAATATTTACTTATAGATGATATTTACTTATAGATGATATTTATTTATAGATAATATTTACTTATAGATGATATTTATTTATAGAAGATATTTATTTATAGATGATATTTATTTATAGATGATATTTATTTATAGATAATATTTACTCATAGATGATATTTATTTATAGAAGATATTTACTTATAGATGATATTTACTTATAGATGATATTTACTTATAGAAGATATTTATTTATAGAAGATATTTACTTATAGAAGATATTTACTTATAGAAGATATTTATTTATAGAAGATATTTATTTATAGAAGATAGTTATTTATAGATGATATTTATTTATAGATGATATTTATTTATAGAAGATATTTACTTATATATGATATTTATTTATAGAAGATATATACTTATAGATGATATTTATTTATAGAAGATATATAGTTATAGATGATATTTATTTATAGATGATATTTATTTATAGATAATATTTACTTAGAGAAGATATTTATTTATAGAAGATATTTATTTATAGAAGATAGTTATTTATAGAAGATATTTATTTATAGATGATATTTATTTATAGATAATATTTACGTATAGAAGATATTTACTTATAGATGATATTTACTTATAGATGATATTTATTTATAGATAATATTTACTTATAGAAGATATTTACTTATAGATGATATTTATTTATAGAATATATTTATTTATAGATGATATTTATTTATAGATGATATTTACTTATAGATAATATTTACTTATAGAAGATATATACTTATAGATGATATTTATTTATAGATGATATTTACTTATAGATAATATTTACTTATAGATAATATTTACTTATAGAAGATATTTATTTATAGATGATATTTACTTATAGATGATATTTACTTATAGATAATATTTACTTATAGAAGATATTTACTTATAGATAATATTTACTTATAAAGATATTTACTTAAAGAAGATATTTACTTATAGAAGATATTTATTTATAGAAGATATTTACTTTTAGATGATATTTACTTATAGAAGATATTTATTTATAGAAGATATTTATTTATAGAAGATATTTATTTATAGATGATATTTATTTATAGATGATATTTACTTATAGATGATATTTACTTATAGATGATATTTACTTATAGATGATATTTATTTATAGAAGATATTTACTTATAGATGATATTTACTTATAGATAATATTTACTTATACATGATATTTACTTATAGATGATATTTACTTATAGATGATATTTATTTATAGATGATATTTACTTATAGAAGATATTTACTTATAGATGATATTTACTTATAGATAATATTTACTTATAGAAGATATTTATTTATAGATGATATTTATTCATAGATGATATTTACTTATAGAAGATATTTACTTATAGAAGATATTTATTTATAGTAGATATTTATTTATAGAAGATATTTATTTATAGAGAGTATTTACTTATAGAAGATATTTACTTATAGATGATATTTACTTATAGATGATATTTACTTATAGATGATATTTATTTATAGAAGATATTTACTTGTAGATGATATTTACTCATAGAAGATATTTACTTATAGATGATATTTACTTATAGATGATATTTATTTATAGAAGATATTTACTTAAAGATGATATTAACTTATAGATGATATTTACTTATAGATGATATTTACTTATAGAAGATATTTACTTATAGATAATATTTACTTATAGAAGATATTTACTTATAGATGATATTTACTTATAGAAGATATTTACTTATAGATGATATTTACTTATAGAAGATATTTACTTATAGAAGATATTTACTTATAGAAGATATTTACTTATAGAAGATATTTACTTATAGATGATATTTACTTATAGAAGATATTTACTTATAGATGATATTTACTTATAGAAGATATTAACTTATAGATGATATTTACTTATAGAAGATATTTACTTATAGATGATATTTACTTATAGATGATATTTACTTATAGATGATATTTACTTATAGATAATATTTACTTATAGATAATATTTACTTATAGATGATATTTACTTATAGATGATATTTACTTATAGATGATATTTACTTATAGAAGATATTTACTTATAGATGATATTTACTTATAGATAATATTTACTTATAGAAGATAATTATTTATAGAAGATATTTACTTATAGATGATATTTACTTATAGATAATATTTACTTATAGATAATATTTACTTATAGATAATATTTACTTATAGATAATATTTACTTATAGATGATATTTACTTATAGAAGATATTTACTTATAGATGATATTTACTTATAGAAAATATTTACTTATAGATGATATTTACTTATAGATGATATATACTTATAGATGATATTTACTTATAGAAGATATTAACTTATA
Organism: Euprymna scolopes; assembly: GCF_053919585.1. Taxonomy (NCBI): domain Eukaryota; kingdom Metazoa; phylum Mollusca; class Cephalopoda; order Sepiida; family Sepiolidae; genus Euprymna; species Euprymna scolopes. Next base: position 45,461,706 of record NC_136485.1, read on the forward strand.
GATGATATTTACTTATAGAAGATATTTACTTATAGAAGATATTTATTTATAGATTATATTTATTTATAGATGATATTTACTTATAGAAGATATTTATTTATAGATGATATTTACTTATAGATGATATTTACTTATAGATGATATTTATTTATAGATGATATTTACTTATAGAAGATATTTACTTATAGAAGATATTAATTTATAGATGATGTTTACTTATAGATAATATTTACTTATAGATGATATTTACTTATAGAAGATATTTACTTATAGATGATATTTACTTATAGATAATATTTACTTATAGATGATATTTACTTATAGAAGATATTTACTTATAGATGATATTTACTTATAGAAGATATTTACTTATAGAAGATATTTATTTATAGATGATATTTATTTATAGATGATATTTACTTATAGAAGACATTTACTTATAGATGATATTTACTTATAGATGATATTTACTTATAGATGATATTTACTTATAGATGATATTTACTTATAGATAATATTTACTTATAGATAATATTTACTTATAGATGATATTTACTTATAGATGATATTTATTTATAGATAATATTTACTTATAGATGATATTTATTTATAGAAGATATTTATTTATAGATGATATTTATTTATAGATGATATTTATTTATAGATAATATTTACTTATAGATGATATTTATTTATAGAAGATATTTACTTATAGATGATATTTACTTATAGATGATATTTACTTATAGAAGATATTTATTTATAGAAGATATTTACTTATAGAAGATATTTACTTATAGAAGATATTTATTTATAGAAGATAGTTATTTATAGATGATATTTATTTATAGATGATATTTATTTATAGAAGATATTTACTTATATATGATATTTATTTATAGAAGATATATACTTATAGATGATATTTATTTATAGAAGATATATAGTTATAGATGATATTTATTTATAGATGATATTTATTTATAGATAATATTTACTTAGAGAAGATATTTATTTATAGAAGATATTTATTTATAGAAGATAGTTATTTATAGAAGATATTTATTTTTAGATGATATTTATTTATAGATAATATTTACTTATAGAAGATATTTACTTATAGATGATATTTACTTATAGATGATATTTATTTATTGATAATATTTACTTATAGAAGATATTTACTTATAGATGATATTTATTTATAGAATATATTTATTTATAGATGATATTTATTTATAGATGATATTTACTTATAGATAATATTTACTTATAGAAGATATATACTTATAGATGATATTTATTTATAGATGATATTTACTTATAGATAATATTTACTTATAGAAGATATTTATTTATAGATGATATTTACTTATAGATGATATTTACTTATAGATGATATTTACTTATAGAAGATATTTACTTATAGAAGATATTTACTAATAGATGATATTTAATTATAGATGATATTTACTTATAGAAGATATTTACTTATAGATGATATTTACTTATAGATAATATTTACTTATAGAAGATATTTACTTATAGATGATATTTATTTATAGAAGATATTTACTTATAGATGATATTTATTTATAGAAGATATTTATCTAAAGATGATATTTATTTATAGAAGATATATACTTATAGATGATATTTACTTATAGACGATATTTACTTATAGATGATATTTATTTATAGATGATATTTACTTATAGAAGATATGTACTTATAGAAGATATTTACTCATAGAAGATATTTACTTATAGATGATATTCATTTATAGATGATATTTATTTATAGAAGATATATACTTATAGATGATATTTACTTATAGACGATATTTACATATAGATGATATTGATTAATAGATGATATTTACTTATAGAAGATATTTACTTATAGAAGATATTTACTTATAGAAGATATTTACTTATAGACGATATTTACTTATAGAAGATATTTACTTATAGATAATATTTACTTATAGAAGATATTTACTTATAGAAGATATTTACTTATAGAAGATATTTATTTATAGAAGATATTTACTTTAAGATGATATTTACTTATAGAAGATATTTATTTATAGAAGATATTTATTTATAGAAGATATTTATTTATAGATGATATTTATTTATAGAAGATATTTACTTATAGAAGATATTTACTTATAGATGATATTTACTTATAGATGATATTTACTTATAGATGATATTTATTTATAGAAGATATTTACTTATAGATGATATTTACTTATAGATAATATTTACTTATAGATGATATTTACTTATAGATGATTTTTATTTATAGATGATATTTATTTATAGATGATATTTACTTATAGAAGATATTTACTTATAGATGATATTTACTTATAGAAGATATTTACTTATAGATGATATTTACTTATAGAAGATATTTACTTATAGATGATATTTACTTATAGAAGATATTAACTTATAGATGATATTTACTTATAGAAGATATTTACTTATAGATGATATTTACTTATAGACGATATTTACTTATAGATGATATTTATTTATAAAAGATATTTACTTACAGATGATATTTACTTATAGATGATATTTACTTATAGATAATATTTACTTATAGATAATATTTACTTATAGATTATATTTACTTATAGATGATATTTACTTATAGATGATATTTACTTATAGAAGATATTTACTTATAGATGATATTTACTTATAGATAATATTTACTTATAGAAGATATTTATTTATAGAAGATATTTACTTATAGATGATATTTACTTATAGATAATATTTACTTATAGATAATATTTACTTATAGATAATATTTACTTATAGATAATATTTACTTATAGATGATATTTACTTATAGAAGATATTTACTTATAGATGATATTTACTTATAGATGATATTTACTTATAGATGATATTTACTTATAGAAAATATTTACTTATAGATGATATTTACTTATAGATGATATTTACTTATAGATGATATTTACTTATAGAAGATATTTACTTATAGATGATATTTACTTATAGATGATATTTACTTATAGAAGATATTTACTTATAGATGATATTTACTTATAGATAATATTTACTTATAGATGATATTTACTTATAGAAGATATTTACTTATAGATGATATTTACTTATAGAAGATATTTACTTATAGAAGATATTTATTTATAGATGATATTTATTTATAGATGATATTTACTTATAGAAGACATTTACTTATAGATGATATTTACTTATAGATGATATTTACTTATAGATGATATTTACTTATAGATGATATTTACTTATAGATAATATTTACTTATAGATAATATTTACTTATAGATGATATTTACTTATAGATGATATTTATTTATAGATAATATTTACTTATAGATGATATTTATTTATAGAAGATATTTATTTATAGATGATATTTATTTATAGATGATATTTATTTATAGATAATATTTACTTATAGATGATATTTATTTATAGAAGATATTTACTTATAGATGATATTTACTTATAGATGATATTTACTTATAGAAGATATTTATTTATAGAAGATATTTACTTATAGAAGATATTTACTTATAGAAGATATTTATTTATAGAAGATATTTATTTATAGAAGATAGTTATTTATAGATGATATTTATTTATAGATGATATTTATTTATAGAAGATATTTACTTATATGTGATATTTATTTATAGAAGATATATACTTAGAGATGATATTTATTTATAGAAGATATATAGTTATAGATGATATTTATTTATAGATGATATTTATTTATAGATAATATTTTCTTAGAGAAGATATTTATTTATAGAAGATATTTATTTATAGAAGATAGTTATTTATAGAAGATATTTATTCATAGATGATATTTATGTATAGATAATATTTACTTATAGATGATATTTACTTATAGATGATATTTACTTATAGATGATATTTATTTATAGATAATATTTACTTATAGAAGATATTTACTTATAGATGATATTTATTTATAGAATATATTTATTTATAGATGATATTTATTTATAGATGATATTTACTTATAGATAATATTTACTTATAGAAGATATATACTTATAGATGATATTTATTTATAGATGATATTTACTTATAGATAATATTTACTTATAGATAATATTTACTTATAGATAATATTTACTTATAGATGATATTTACTTATAGAAGATATATACTTATAGAAGATATATACTTATAGAAGATATTTATTTATAGATGATATTTACTTATAGATGATATTTACTTATAGATGATATTTACTTATAGAAGATATTTACTTATAGATAATATTTACTAATAGATGATATTTACTTATAGATGATATTTACTTATAGAAGATATTTACTTATAGATGATATTTACTTATAGATAATATTTACTTATAGAAGATATTTACTTATAGATGATATTTATTTATAGAAGATATTTACTTATAGATGATATTTATTTATAGAAGATATTTATCTATAGATGATATTTATTTATAGAAGAGTTATACTTATGGATGATATTTACTTATAGACGATATTTACTTATAGATGATATTAATTTATAGATGATATTTACTTATAGAAGATATGTACTTATAGAAGATATTTACTTATAGAAGATATTTACTTATAGATGATATTTATTTATAGATGATATTTATTTATAGAAGATATATACTTATAGATGATATTTACTTATAGACGATATTTACTTATAGATGATATTGATTTATAGATAATATTTACTTATAGAAGATATTTACTTATAGAAGATATTTACTTATAGAAGATATTTACTTATAGACGATATTTACTTATAGAAGATATTTACTTATAGATAATATTTACTTATAGAAGATATTTACTTAAAGAAGATATTTACTTATAGAAGATATTTATTTATAGAAGATATTTACTTTTAGATGATATTTACTTATAGAAGATATTTATTTATAGAAGATATTTATTTATAGAAGATATTTATTTATAGATGATATTTATTTATAGAAGATATTTACTTATAGATGATATTTACTTATAGATGATATTTACTTATAGATGATATTTATTTATAGAAGATATTTACTTATAGATTATATTTACTTATAGATAATATTTACTTATACATGATATTTACTTATAGATGATATTTACTTATAAATGATATTTATTTATAGATGATATTTACTTATAGAAGATATTTACTTATAGATGATATTTATTTATAGAAGATATTTACTTATAGATGATATTTACTTATAGATGATATTTACTTATAGATGATATTTACTTATAGATAATATTTACTTATAGATAATATTTACTTATAGATGATATTTACTTATAGATAATATTTACTTATAGACGATATTTACTTATAGATGATATTTATTTATAGAAGATATTTACTTATAGATGATATTTACTTATAGATGATATTTACTTATAGATAATATTTACTTATAGATAATATTTACTTATAGATGATATTTACTTATAGATGATATTTACTTATAGATGATATTTACTTATAGAAGATATTTACTTATAGATGATATTTACTTATAGATAATATTTACTTATAGAAGATAATTATTTATAGAAGATATTTACTTATAGATGATATTTACTTATAGATAATATTTACTTATAGATAATATTTACTTATAGATAATATTTACTTATAGATAATATTTACTTATAGATGATATTTACTTATAGAAGATATTTACTTATAGATGATATTTACTTATAGATGATATTTACTTATAGATGATATTTACTTATAGAAAATATTTACTTATAGATGATATTTACTTATAGATGATATTTACTTATAGATGATATTTACTTATAGAAGATATTTACTTATAGATGATATTTACTTATAGAAGATATTTACTTATAGAAGATATTTATTTATAGATGATATTTATTTATAGATGATATTTACTTATAGAAGATATTTATTTATAGATGATATTTACTTATAGATGATATTTACTTATAGATGATATTTATTTATAGATGATATTTACTTATAGAAGATATTTACTTATAGAAGATATTAATTTATAGATGATGTTTACTTATAGATAATATTTACTTATAGATGATATTTACTTATAGAAGATATTTACTTATAGATGATATTTACTTATAGATAATATTTACTTATAGATGATATTTACTTATAGAAGATATTTACTTATAGATGACATTTACTTATAGAAGATATTTACTTATAGAAGATATTTATTTATAGATGATATTTATTTATAGATGATATTTATATATAGAAGACATTTACTTATAGATGATATTTACTTATAGATGATATTTACTTATAGATGATATTTACTTATAGATAATATTTACTTATAGATAATATTTACTTATAGATGATATTTACTTATAGATGATATTTATTTATAGATAATATTTACTTATAGATGATATTTATTTATAGAAGATATTTATTTATAGATGATATTTATTTATAGATGATATTTATTTATAGATAATATTTACTTATAGATGATATTTATTTATAGAAGATATTTACTTATAGATGATATTTACTTATAGATGATATTTACTTATAGAAGATATTTATTTATAGAAGATATTTACTTATAGAAGATATTTACTTATAGAAGATATTTATTTATAGAAGATATTTATTTATAGAAGATAGTTATTTATAGATGATATTTATTTATAGATGATATTTATTTATAGAAGATATTTACTTATATATGATATTTATTTATAGAAGATATATACTTATAGATGATATTTATTTATAGAAGATATATAGTTATAGATGATATTTATTTATAGATGATATTTATGTATAGATAATATTTACTTAGAGAAGATATTTATTTATAGAAGATATTTATTTATAGAAGATAGTTATTTATAGAAGATATTTATTTTTAGATGATATTTATTTATAGATAATATTTACTTATAGAAGATATTTACTTATAGATGATATTTACTTATAGATGATATTTATTTATTGATAATATTTACTTATAGAAGATATTTACTTATAGATGATATTTATTTATAGAATATATTTATTTATAGATGATATTTATTTATAGATGATATTTACTTATAGATAATATTTACTTATAGAAGATATTTATTTATAGATGATATTTACTTATAGATGATATTTACTTATAGATGATATTTACTTATAGAAGATATTTACTTATAGAAGATATTTACTAATAGATGATATTTAATTATAGATGATATTTACTTATAGAAGATATTTACTTATAGATGATATTTACTTATAGATAATATTTACTTATAGAAGATATTTACTTATAGATGATATTTATTTATAGAAGATATTTACTTATAGATGATATTTATTTATAGAAGATATTTATCTATAGATGATATTTATTTATAGAAGATATATACTTATAGATGATATTTACTTATAGACGATATTTACTTATAGATGATATTTATTTATAGATGATATTTACTTATAGAAGATATGTACTTATAGAAGATATTTACTCATAGAAGATATTTACTTATAGATGATATTCATTTATAGATGATATTTATTTATAGAAGATATATACTTATAGATGATATTTACTTATAGACGATATTTACATATAGATGATATTGATTAATAGATGATATTTACTTATAGAAGATATTTACTTATAGAAGATATTTACTTATAGAAGATATTTACTTATAGACGATATTTACTTATAGAAGATATTTACTTATAGATAATATTTACTTATAGAAGATATTTACTTATAGAAGATATTTACTTATAGAAGATATTTATTTATAGAAGATATTTACTTTTAGATGATATTTACTTATAGAAGATATTTATTTATAGAAGATATTTATTTATAGAAGATATTTATTTATAGATGATATTTATTTATAGAAGATATTTACTTATAGAAGATATTTACTTATAGATGATATTTACTTATAGATGATATTTACTTATAGATGATATTTATTTATAGAAGATATTTACTTATAGATGATATTTACTTATAGATAATATTTACTTATAGATGATATTTACTTATAGATGATTTTTATTTATAGATGATATTTATTTATAGATGATATTTACTTATAGAAGATATTTACTTATAGATGATATTTACTTATAGATAATATTTACTTATAGAAGATATTTATTTATAGATGATATTTATTTATAGATGATATTTACTTATAGAAGATATTTACTTATAGAAGATATTTACTTATAGAAGATATTTACTCATAGATAATATTTACTTATAGAAGATATTTACTTATAGAAGATATTTACTTATAGAAGATATTTATTTATAGAAGATATTTTCTTTTAGATGATATTTACTTATAGAAGATATTTATTTATAGAAGATATTTATTTATAGAAGATATTTACTTATAGATGATATTTACTTATAGATGATATTTACTTATAGATGATATATATTTATAGAAGATATTTACTTGTAGATGATATTTACTTATAGAAGATATTTACTTATAGATGATATTTACCTATAGATGATATTTATTTATAGAAGATATTTACTTATAGATGATATTTACTTATAGATGATATTTACTTATAGATGATATTTACTTATAGATGATATTTACTTATAGATAATATTTACTTATAGATAATATTTACTTATAGATGATATTTACTTATAGATAATATTTACTTATAGATGATATTTACTTATAGATGATATTTATTTATAGAAGATATTTACTTATAGATGATATTTACTTATAGATGATATTTACTTATAGATAATATTTACTTATAGATAATATTTACTTATAGATGATATTTACTTATAGATGATATTTATTTATAGAAGATATTTACTTATAGATGATATTTACTTATAGAAGATATTTACTTATAGATGATATTTACTTATAGATAATATTTACTTATAGAAGATATTTATTTATAGAAGATATTTACTTATAGATGATATTTACTTATAGATAATATTATCTTATAGATGATATTTACTTATAGAAGATATTTACTTATAGATGATATTTACTTATAGATGATATTTACTTATAGAAGATATTTACTTATAGAAAATATTTACTTATAGATGATATTTACTTATAGATGATATTTACTTATAGATGATATTTACTTATAGAAGATATTTACTTATAGATGATATTTACTTATAGAAGATATTTACTTATAGAAGATATTTTTTTATAGATGATATTTATTTATAGATGATATTTACTTATAGAAGATATTTATTTATAGATGATATTTATTTATAGATGATATTTACTTATAGATGATATTTATTTATAGATGATATTTATTTATAGATGATATTTACTTATAGAAGATATTTACTTATAGAAGATATTTATTTATAGATGATATTTACTTATAGATGATATTTACTTATAGATGATATTTATTTATAGATGATATTTACTTATAGAAGATATTTACTTATAGAAGATATTTATTTATAGATGATATTTACTTATAGAAGATATTTACTTATAGATGATATTTACTTATAGATAATATTTACTTATAGATGATATTTACTTATAGATGATATTTACTTATAGAAGATATTTACTTATAGATGATATTTATTTATAGAAGATATATAGTTATAGATGATATTTATTTATAGATGATATTTATTTATAGATAATATTTACTTATAGAAGATATTTACTTATAGATGATATTTACTTATGTATGATATTTATTTATAGATAATATTTACTTATAGAAGATATTTACTTATAGATGATATTTATTTATAGAAGATATTTATTTATAGATGATATTTATTTATAGATGATATTTACTTATAGATAACATTTACTTATAGAAGATATATACTTATAGATGATATTTATTTATAGATGATATTTACTTATAGATAATATTTACTTATAGATAATATTTACTTATAGAAGATATTTATTTATAGATGATATTTACTTATAGATGATATTTACTTATAGATGATATTTATTTATAGAAGATATTTACTTATAGATGATATTTACTTATAGATGATATTTACTTATAGATGATATTTACTTATAGAAGATATTTACTGATAGATAATATTTACTTATAGAAGATATTTACTTATAGAAGATATTTACTAATAGATGATATTTACTTATAGATGATATTTACTTATAGAAGATATTTACTTATAGATGATATTTACTTATAGATGATATTTACTTATAGATAATATTTACTTATAGATGATATTTACTTATAGATGATATTTACTTATAGAAGATATTTACTTATAGAAGATATTTACTAATAGATGATATTTACTTATAGATGATATTTACTTATAGAAGATATTTACTTATAGATGATATTTACTTATAGATAATATTTACTTATAGAAGATATTTACTTATAGATGATATTTATTTATAGAAGATATTTACTTATAGATGATATTTATTTATAGAAGATATTTATCTATAGATGATATTTATTTATAGAAGATATATACTTATAGATGATATTTACTTATAGACGATATTTACTTATAGATAATATTTACTTATAGATGATATTTATTTATAGATGATATTTACTTATAGATAATATTTACTTATAGATGATATTTATTTATAGATGATATTTACTAATAGAAGATATTTACTTATAGAAGATATTTACTTATAGAAGATATTTACTTATAGATGATATTTATTTATAGATGATATTTATTCATAGAAGATATATACTTATAGATGATATTTACTTATAGACGATATTTACTTATAGATGATATTGATTTATAGATGATATTTACTTATAGAAGATATTTACTTATAGAAGATATTTACTTATAGAAGATATTTACTTATAGACGATATTTACTTATAGAAGATATTTACTTATAGATAATATTTACTTATAGAAGATATTTACTTATAGAAAATATTTACTTATAGAAGATATTTATTTATAGAAGATATTTACTTTTAGATGATATTTACTTATAGAAGATATTTATTTATAGAAGATATTTATTTATAGAAGATATTTATTTATAGATGATATTTATTTATAGAAGATATTTACTTATAGAAGATATTTACTTATAGATGATATTTACTTATAGATGATATTTACTTATAGATGATATTTATTTATAGAAGATATTTACTTATAGATGATATTTACTTATAGATGATATTTACTTATAGATGATATTTACTTATAGATGATATTTACTTATAGATGATATTTATTTATAGATGATATTTACTTATAGAAGATATTTACTTATAGATGATATTTACTTATAGATAATATTTACTTATAGATGATATTTACTTATAGATAATATTTACTTATAGAAGATATTTATTTATAGATGATATTTATTTATAGATGATATTTACTTATAGAAGATATTTACTCATAGAAGATATTTACTTATAGAAGATATTTACTTATAGATAATATTTACTTATAGAAGATATTTACTTATAGAAGATATTTACTTATAGAAGATATTTATTTATAGAAGATATTTTCTTTTAGATGATATTTACTTATAGAAGATATTTATTTATAGAAGATATTTATTTATAGAAGATATTTATTTATAGATGATATTTATTTATAGAAGATATTTACTTATAGAAGATATTTACTTATAGATGATATTTACTTATAGATGATATTTACTTATAGATGATATTTATTTATAGAAGATATTTACTTATAGATGATATTTACTTATAGATAATATTTACTTATAGATGATATTTACTTATAGATGATATTTACTTATAGATAATATTTACTTATAGATGATATTTACTTATAGATGATATTTACTTATAGATGATATTTACTTATAGAAGATATTTACTTATAGATAATATTTACTTATAGATGATCTTTACTTATAGATGATATTTACTTATAGATGAAATTTATTTATAGAAGATATTTACTTATAGATGATAGTTACTTATAGAAGATATTTACTCATAGATGATATTTACTTATAGAAGATATTTACTTATAGAAGATATTTACTTATAGAAGATATTTACTTATAGAAGATATTTACTTATAGATGATATTTACTTATAGAAGATATTTACTTATAGATGATATTTACTTATAGAAGATATTTACTTATAGATGATATTTACTTATAGAAGATATTAACTTATAGATGATATTTACTTATAGATGATATTTACTTATAGATGATATTTACTTATAGATAATATTTATTTATAGATGATATTTATTTATAGATGATATTTACTTATAGAAGATATTTACTTATAGAAGATATTTACTTATAGAAGATATTTACTTATAGAAGATATTTACTTATAGATGATATTTACTTATAGATGATATTTACTTATAGAAGATATTTACTTATAGATGATATTTATTTATATATGATATTTACTTATAGCAGATATTTACTTATAGGTTATATTTACTTATAGATGATATTTACTTATAGATGATATTTACTTATAGATAATATTTATTTATAGATGATATTTATTTATAGATGATATTTACTTATAGAAGATATTTACTTATAGATGATATTTACTTATAGATGATATTTACTTATAGATGATATTTACTTATAGATGATATTTACTTATAGATGATATTTACTTATAGATAATATTTACTTATAGATAATATTTACTTATAGATGATATTTACTTATAGATGATATTTACTTATAGATAATATTTACTTATAGAAGATATATACTTATAGATGATATTTATTTATAGATGATATTTACTTATAGATAATATTTACTTATAGATAATATTTACTTATAGAAGATATTTATTTATAGAAGATATTTATTTATAGATTATATTTATTTATAGATGATATTTACTTATAGATAACATTTACTTATAGAAGATATATACTTATAGATGATATTTATTTATAGATGATATTTACTTATAGATAATATTTACTTATAGATAATATTTACTTATAGAAGATATTTATTTGTAGATGATATTTACTTATAGATGATATTTACTTATAGATGATATTTATTTATAGAAGATATTTACTTATAGATGATATTTACTTATAGATGATATTTACTTATAGATGATATTTACTCATAGAAGATATTTACTTATAGATGATATTTACTTATAGATAATATTTACTTATAGAAGATATTTACTTATAGATGATATTTATTTATAGAAGATATATACTTATAGATGATATTTACTTATAGATGATATTTACTTATAGAAGATATTTACTTATAGAAGATATTTACTAATAGATGATATTTACTTATAGATGATATTTACTTATAGAAGATATTTACTTATAGATGATATTTACTTATAGATAATATTTACTTATAGAAGATATTTACTTATAGATGATATTTATGTATAGAAGATATTTACTTATAGATGATATTTATTTATAGAAGATATTTATCTATAGATGATATTTATTTATAGAAGATATATACTTATAGATGATATTTACTTATAGACGATATTTACTTATAGATGATATTTATTTATAGATGATATTTACTTATAGAAGATATTTACTTATAGAAGATATTTACTTATAGAAGATATTTACTTATAGATGATATTTATTTATAGATGATATTTATTCATAGAAGATATATACTTATAGATGATATTTACTTATAGACGATATTTACTTATAGATGATATTTATTTATAGATGATATTTACTTATAGAAGATATTTACTTATAGAAGATATTTACTTATAGAAGATATTTACTTATAGACGATATTTACTTATAGAAGATATTTACTTATAGATAATATTTACTTATAGAAGATATTTACTTATAGAAAATATTTACTTATAGAAGATATTTATTTATAGAAGATATTTACTTTTAGATGATATTTACTTATAGAAGATATTTATTTATAGAAGATATTTATTTATAGAAGATATTTATTTATAGATGATATTTATTTATAGAAGATATTTACTTATAGAAGATATTTACTTATAGATGATATTTACTTATAGATGATATTTATTTATAGAAGATATTTACTTATAGATGATATTTACTTATAGATAATATTTACTTATAGATGATATTTACTTATAGATGATATTTACTTATAGATGATATTTACTTATAGATAATATTTACTTATAGAAGATATTTATTTATAGATGATATTTATTTATAGATGATATTTACTTATAGAAGATATTTACTCATAGAAGATATTTACTTATAGAAGATATTTACTTATAGAAAATATTTACTTATAGAAGATATTTACTTATAGAAGATATTTACTTATAGAAGATATTTATTTATAGAAGATATTTTCTTTTAGATGATATTTACTTATAGAAGATATTTATTTATAGAAGATATTTATTTATAGAAGATATTTATTTATAGATGATATTTATTTATAGAAGATATTTACTTATAGAAGATATTTACTTATAGATGATATTTACTTATAGATGATATTTACTTATAGATGATATTTATTTATAGAAGATATTTACTTATAGATGATATTTACTTATAGATAATATTTACTTATAGATGATATTTACTTATAGATGATATTTACTTATAGATAATATTTACTTATAGATGATATTTATTTATAGATGATATTTACTTATAGATGATATTTACTTATAGAAGATATTTACTTATAGATAATATTTACTTATAGATGATCTTTACTTATAGATGATATTTACTTATAGATGAAATTTATTTATAGAAGATATTTACTTATAGATGATAGTTACTAAGAGAAGATATTTACTCATAGATGATATTTACTTATAGAAGATATTTACTTATAGAAGATATTTACTTATAGAAGATATTTACTTATAGAAGATATTTACTTATAGATGATATTTACTTATAGAAGATATTTACTTATAGATGATATTTACTTATAGAAGATATTTACTTATAGATTATATTTACTTATAGAAGATATTTACTTATAGATGATATTTACTTATAGATGATATTTACTTATAGATGATATTTACTTATAGATGATATTTACTTATAGATGATATTTATTTATAGATGATATTTACTCATAGAAGATATTTACTTATAGAAGATATTTATATATAGAAGATATTTACTTATAGATGATATTTATTTATATATGATATTAACTTATAGCAGATATTTACTTATAGAAGATATTTACTTATAGATGATATTTACTTATAGATGATATTTACTTATAGATGATATTTACTTATAGATGATATTTACTTATAGATGATATTTACTTATAGATAATATTAACTTATAGATAATATTTACTTATAGATGATATTTACTTATAGATGATATTTACTTATAGATAATATTTACTTATAGATAATATTTATTTATAGATGATATTTATTCATAGATGATATTTACTTATAGATAATATTTATTTATAGATGATATTTACTTATAGATAATATTTATTTATAGATGGTATTTATTTATAGATGATATTTACTTATAGATAATATTTATTTATAGATAATATTTACTTATAGATAATATTTACTTATAGATAATATTTATTTATAGATGGTATTTATTTATAGATGATATTTACTTATAGATGATATTTACTTATAGATAATATTTACTTATAGATAATATTTATTTATAGATGGTATTTATTTATAGATGATATTTACTGATAGATGATATTTACTTATAGATGATATTTACTTATAGATGATATTTACTTATAGATAATATGTACTTATAGATAATATTTACTTATAGATGATATTTACTTATAGATGATATTTACTTATAGAAGATATTTATTTATAGATGATATTTACTTATAGAAGATATTTATTTATAGAAGATATTTACTTATAGATGATATTTACTTATAGATAATATTTACTTATAGATAATATTTACTTATAGAAAATATTTACTTATAGATAATATTTACTTATAGATAATATTTACTTATAGATGATATTTACTTATAGAAGATATTTACTTATAGATGATATTTACTTATAGATGATATTTACTTATAGATAATATTTACTTATAGATAATATTTACTTATAGATGATATTTATTTATAGAAGATATTTACTTATAGATGATATTTAATTATAGAAGATATTTACTTATAGATGATATTTACTTATAGAAGATATTTACTTATAGATGATATTTACTTATAGATTATATTTACTTATAGATGATATTTACTTATAGAAGATATTTACTTATAGATGATATTTACTTATAGATGATATTTACTTATAGATGATATTTACTTATAGAAGATATTTATTTATAGATGATATTTATTTATAGATGATATTTACTTATAGAAGATATTTACTTATAGATGATATTTACTTATAGATAATATTTACTTATAGATGATATTTACTTATAGAAGATATTTACTTATAGATGATATTTACTTATAGATAATATTTACTTATAGATGATATTTACTTATAGAAGATATTTACTTATAGAAGATATTTACTTATAGAAGATATTTACTTATAGAAGATATTTACTTATAGATGATATTTACTTATAGAAGATATTAACTTATAGATGATATTTACTTATAGAAGATATTTACTTATAGATGATATTTACTTATAGAAGATATTTACTTATAGATGATATTTACTTATAGAAGATATTTACTTATAGATGATATTTACTTATAGATGATATTTACTTATAGATGATATTTACTTATAGATAATATTTATTTATAGATGATATTTATTTATAGATGATATTTACTTATAGAAGATATTTACTTATAGAAGATATTTACTTATAGAAGATATTTACTTATAGATGATATTTATTTATAGATGATATTTACTTATAGAAGATATTTAGGTATAGATGATATTTACTTATAGATGATATTTACTTATAGATGATATTTACTTATAGATAATATTTACTTATAGATAATATTTATTTATAGAGGATATTTATTTATAGATGATATTTACTTATAGAAGATATTTACTTATAGATGATATTTACTTATAGATGATATTTACTTATAGATGATATTTACTTATAGATAATATTTACTTATAGATAATATTTACTTATAGATGATATTTACTTATAGATCATATTTACTTACAGATCATATTTACTTATAGATAATATTTACTTATAGATGATATTTACTTATAGATGATATTTATTAATAGAAGATATTTACTTATAGATGATATTTACTTATAGATGATATTTACTTATAGATAATATTTACTTATAGATAATATTTACTTATAGAAGATATTTATTTATAGAAGATATTTACTTATAGATAATATTTACTTATAGATAATATTTACTTATAGATGATATTTACTTATAGATAATATTTACTTATAGATAATATTTATTTATAGATGGTATTTATTTATAGATGATATTTACTTATAGAAGATATTTACTCATAGATGATATTTACTTATAGATGATATTTACTTATAGATGATATTTACTTATAGATGATATTTACTTATAGATGATATTTACTTATAGATAATATTTACTTATAGATGATATTTACTTATAGATGATATTTACTTATAGAAGATATTTACTTCTAGATGATATTTACTTATAGATAATATTTACTTATAGAAGATATTTATTTATATAAGATATTTACTTATAGATGGTATTTACTTATAGATAATATTTACTTATAGATAATATTTACTTATAGATGATATTTACTTATAGATGATATTTACTTATAGAAGATATTTACTTATAGATGATATTTACTTATAGATAATATTTACTTATAGAAGATATTTACTTATAGATGATATTTACTTATAGATGATATTTACTTATAGATAATATTTACTTATAGATAATATTTACTTATAGATAATATTTACTTATAGATGATATTTACTTATAGAAGATATTTACTTATAGATGATATTTACTTATAGATGATATTTACTTATAGATGATATTTACTTATAGATAATATTTACTTATAGATGATATTTACTTATAGATGATATTTATTTATAGAAGATATTTACTCATAGATGATATTTACTTATAGAAGATATTTACTTATAGATGATATTTACTTATAGAAGATATTTACTTATAGATGATATTTACTTATAGAAGATATTAACTTATAGATGATATTTACTTATAGATGATATTTACTTATAGATGATATTTACTTATAGATGATATTTACTTATAGATGATATTTACTTATAGAAGATATTTATTTATAGATGATATTTATTTATAGATGATATTTACTTATAGAAGATATTTACTTATAGATGATATTTACTTATAGATAATATTTACTTATAGATGATATTTACTTATAGAAGATATTTACTTATAGATTATATTTACTTATAGATAATATTTACTTATAGATGATATTTACTTATAGAAGATATTTACTTATAGATGATATTTACTTATAGAAGATATTTACTTATAGAAGATATTTACTTATAGAAGATATTTACTTATAGATGATATTTACTTATAGAAGATATTTACTTATAGATGATATTTACTTATAGATGATATTTACTTATATATGATATTTACTTATAGATGATATTTCTTTATAGATAATATTTACTTATAGATAATATTTACTTTTAGATGATATTTACTTATAGATGATATTTACTTATAGATGATATTTACTTATAGAAGATATTTACTTATAGATGATATTAACTTATAGAAGATATTTATTTATAGATGATATTTATTTATAGATGATATTTACTTATAGAAGATATTTACTTATAGATGATATTTACTTATAGATGATATTTACTTATAGATGATATTTATTTATAGAAGATATATACTTATAGATGATATTTACTTATAGAAGATATTTACTTATAGATGATATTTACTTATAGATGATATTTACTTATAGATGATATTTATTTATAGAAGATATATACTTATAGATGATATTTACTTATAGAAGATATTTACTTATAGATGATATTTACTTATAGATGATATTTACTTATAGATGATATTTACTTATAGATGATATTTACTTATAGGTAATATTTACTTATAGATAATATTTACTTATAGAAGATATTTACTTATAGATGATATTTACTTATAGATGATATTTACTTATAGATAATATTTACTTATAGATAATATTTACTTATAGATGATATTTACTTATAGAAGATATTTACTTATAGAAGATATTTATTTATTGATGATATTTATTTATAGATGATATTTACTTATAGAAGATATTTACTTATAGATGATATTTACTTATAGATGATATTTACTTATAGATAATATTTACTTATAGATAATATTTACTTATAGATGATATTTACTTATAGATAATATTTACTTATAGATAATATATATTTATAGATGGTATTTATTTATAGATGATATTTTCTTATAGAAGATATTTACTTCTAGATGATATTTACTTATAGATAATATTTACTTAAAGAAGATATTTATTTATAGAAGATATTTACTTATAGATGATATTTACTTATAGATAATATTTACTTATAGATAATATTTACTTATAGAAGATATTTATTTATAGAAGATATTTACTTATAGATAATATTTACTTAAAGATAATATTTACTTATAGATGATATTTACTTATAGATAATATTTACTTATAGATAATATATATTTATAGATGGTATTTATTTATAGATGATATTTTCTTATAGAAGATATTTACTTATAGATGATATTTACTTATAGATGATATTTACTTATAGATGATATTTACTTATAGATGATATTTACTTATAGATAATATTTACTTATAGATAATATTTACTTATAGATGATATTTACTTATAGATGATATTTACTTATAGATGATATTTACTTATAGAAGATATTTACTTCTAGATGATATTTACTTATAGATAATATTTACTTAAAGAAGATATTTATTTATAGAAGATATTTACTTATAGATGATATTTACTTATAGATAATATTTACTTATAGATAATATTTACATATAGATGATATTTACTTATAGATGATATTTACTTATAGATAATATTTACTTATAGAAGATATTTACTTATAGATGATATTTACTTATAGATAATATTTACTTGTAGAAGATATTTATTTATAGAAGATATTTACTTATAGATGATATTTACTTATAGATAATATTTACTTATAGATAATATTTACTTATAGATAATATTTACTTATAGATAATATTTACTTATAGATGATATTTACTTATAGAAGATATTTACTTATAGGTGATATTTACTTATAGATGATATTTACTTATAGATAATATTTACTTATAGATAATATTTACTTATAGATGATATTTATTTATAGAAGATATTTACTTATAGATGATATTTACTTATAGAAGATATTTATTTATAGATGACATTTATTTATAGATGATATTTACTTATAGAAGATATTTACTTATAGATGATATTTACTTATAGATAATATTTACTTATAGATGATATTTACTTATAGAAGATATTTACTTATAGATGATATTTACTTATAGATAATATTTACTTATAGATGATATTTACTTATAGAAGATATTTACTTATAGAAGATATTTACTTATAGAAGATATTTACTTATAGATGATATTTACTTATAGAAGATATTTACTTATAGATGATATTTACTTATAGATGATATTTACTTATAGATGATATTTACTTATAGATGATATTTACTTACAGATGATATTTACTTATAGATAATATTTACTTATAGATAATATTTACTTATAGATGATATTTACTTATAGATGATATTTACTTATAGATGATATTTACTTATAGAAGATATTTACTTAT
Source organism: Euprymna scolopes (assembly GCF_053919585.1). Classification (NCBI taxonomy): domain Eukaryota; kingdom Metazoa; phylum Mollusca; class Cephalopoda; order Sepiida; family Sepiolidae; genus Euprymna; species Euprymna scolopes. The sequence continues at coordinate 45,482,785 of NC_136485.1, forward strand.
AGATGATATTTACTTATAGAAGATATTTACTTATAGAAGATATTTATTTATAGATGATATTTATTTATAGATTATATTTACTTATAGAAGATATTTACTTATAGATGATATTTACTTATAGATGATATTTACTTATAGAAGATATTTATTTATAGATGATATTTATTTATAGATGATATTTATTTATAGAAGTTATATACTTATAGATTATATTTACTTATAGAAGATATTAACTTATAGATGATATTTACTTATAGATGATATTTACTTATAGATGATATTTATTTATAGAAGATATATACTTATAGATGATATTTACTTATAGAAAATATTTACTTATAGATGATATTTACTTATAGATGATATTTACTTATAGATGATATTTACTTATAGAAGATATTTACTTATAGATGATATTTACTTATAGAAGATATTTACTTATAGAAGATATTTATTTATTGATGATATTTATTTATAGATGATATTTACTTATAGAAGATATTTACTTATAGATGATATTTACTTATAGATGATATTTACTTATAGATGATATTTATTTATAGATGATATTTACTTATCGAAGATATTTACTTATAGATGATATTTACTTATAGATGATATTTACTTATAGATGATATTTACTTATAGAAGATATTTACTTATAGATGATATTTACTTATAGATAATATTTACTTATAGATGATATTTACTTATAGAAGATATTTACTTATAGATGATATTTACTTATAGAAGATATTTATTTATAGATGATATTTACTTATAGAAGATATTTACTTATAGAAGATATTTACTTATAGATGATATTTACTTATAGAAGATATTTACTTATAGATGATATTTACTTATAGATGATATTTACTTATATATGATATTTACTTATAGATGATATTTCTTTATAGATAATATTTACTTATAGATAATATTTACTTTTAGATGATATTTACTTATAGATGATATTTACTTATAGATGATATTTACTTATAGAAGATATTTACTTATAGATGATATTTACTTATAGAAGATATTTATTTATAGATGATATTTATTTATAGATGATATTTACTTATAGAAGATATTTACTTATAGATGATATTTACTTATAGATGATATTTACTTATAGATGATATTTATTTATAGAAGATATATACTTATAGATGATATTTACTTATAGAAAATATTTACTTATAGATGATATTTACTTATAGATGATATTTACTTATAGATGATATTTATTTATAGAAGATATATACTTATAGATGAGTTTTACTTATAGAAGATATTTACTTATAGATGATATTTACTTATAGATGATATTTACTTATAGATGATATTTACTTATAGATGATATTTACTTATAGGTAATATTTACTTATAGATAATATTTACTTATAGATGATATTTAATTATAGATGATATTTACTTATAGATGATATTTACTTATAGAAGATATTTACTTATAGATGACATTTACTTATAGAAGATATTTACTTATAGAAGATATTTATTTATTGATGATATTTATTTATAGATGATATTTACTTATAGAAGATATTTACTTATAGATGATATTTACTTATAGATGATATTTACTTATAGATAATATTTACTTATAGATAATATTTACTTATAGATGATATTTACTTATAGATAATATTTACTTATAGATAATATATATTTATAGATGGTATTTATTTATAGATGATATTTTCTTATAGAAGATATTTACTTCTAGATGATATTTACTTATAGATAATATTTACTTAAAGAAGATATTTATTTATAGAAGATATTTACTTATAGATGATATTTACTTATAGATAATATTTACTTATAGATAATATTTACTTATAGAAGATATTTATTTATAGAAGATATTTACTTATAGATAATATTTACTTAAAGATAATATTTACTTATAGATGATATTTACTTATAGATAATATTTACTTATAGATAATATATATTTATAGATGGTATTTATTTATAGATGATATTTTCTTATAGAAGATATTTACTTATAGATGATATTTACTTATAGATGATATTTACTTATAGATGATATTTACTTATAGATGATATTTACTTATAGATAATATTTACTTATAGATAATATTTACTTATAGATGATATTTACTTATAGAATATATTTACTTATATATGATATTTACTTATAGAAGATATTTACTTCTAGATGATATTTATTTATAGATAATATTTACTTAAAGAAGATATTTATTTATAGAAGATATTTACTTATAGATGATATTTACTTATAGATAATATTTACTTATAGATAATATTTACTTATAGATGATATTTACTTATAGATGATATTTACTTATAGATAATATTTACTCATAGAAGATATTTACTTATAGATGATATTTACTTATAGATAATATTTACTTGTAGAAGATATTTATTTATAGAAGATATTTACTTATAGATGATATTTACTTATAGATAATATTTACTTATAGATAATATTTACTTATAGATAATATTTACTTATAGATAATATTTACTTATAGATAATATTTATTTATAGATGATATTTACTTATAGAAGATATTTACTTATAGGTGATATTTACTTATAGATGATATTTACTTATAGATAATATTTACTTATAGATAATATTTACTTATAGATGATATTTATTTATAGAAGATATTTACTTATAGATGATATTTACTTATAGAAGATATTTATTTATAGATGACATTTATTTATAGATGATATTTACTTATAGAAGATATTTACTTATAGATGATATTTACTTATAGATAATATTTACTTATAGATGATATTTACTTATAGAAGATATTTACTTATAGATGATATTTACTTATAGATAATATTTACTTATAGATGATATTTACTCATAGAAGATATTTACTTATAGATGATATTTACTTATAGAAGATATTTACTTATAGAAGATATTTACTTATAGAAGATATTTACTTATAGATGATATTTACTTATAGAAGATATTTACTTATAGATGATATTTACTTATAGATGATATTTACTTATAGATGATATTTACTTATAGATGATATTTACTTATAGATGATATTTACTTATAGATAATATTTACTTATAGATAATATTTACTTATAGATGATATTTACTTATAGATGATATTTACTTATAGATGATATTTACTTATAGATAATATTTACTTATAGATAATATTTACTTATAGAAGATATTTATTCATAGATGATATTTATTTATAGATTATATTTACTTATAGAAGATATTTACTTATAGATGATATTTACTTATAGATGATATTTACTTATAGAAGATATTTATTTATAGATGATATTTATTTATAGATGATATTTATTTATAGAAGATATATACTTATAGATTATATTTACTTATAGAAGATATTTACTTATAGATGATATTTACTTATAGATGATATTTACTTATAGATGATATTTATTTATAGAAGATATATACTTATAGATGATATTTACTTATAGAAAATATTTACTTATAGATGATATTTACTTATAGATTATATTTACTTATAGATGATATTTACTTATAGAAGATATTTACTTATAGATGATATTTACTTATAGAAGATATTTACTTATAGAAGATATTTATTTATTGATGATATTTATTTATAGATGATATTTACTTATAGAAGATATTTACTTATAGATGATATTTACTTATAGATGATATTTACTTATAGATGATATTTATTTATAGATGATATTTACTTATCGAAGATATTTACTTATAGATGATATTTACTTATAGATGATATTTACTTATAGATGATATTTACTTATAGATAATATTTACTTATAGATGATATTTACTTATAGAAGATATTTACTTATAGATGATATTTACTTATAGAAGATATTTATTTATAGATGATATTTACTTATAGATGATATTTACTTATAGATGATATTTACTTATAGATAATATTTACTTATAGATGATATTTACTTATAGAAGATATTTACTTATAGATGATATTTACTTATAGAAGATATTTATTTATAGATGATATTTACTTATAGATGATATTTACTTATAGATGATATTTACTTATAGATAATATTTACTTATAAATGATATTTACTTATAGAAGATATTTACTTATAGATGATATTTACTTATAGATGATATTTACTTATAGAAGATATTTATTTATAGATAATATTTACTTATAGATGATATTTACTTATAGAAGATATTTACTTATAGGTGATATTTACTTATAGATGATATTTACTTATAGATAATATTTACTTATAGATAATATTTACTTATAGATGATATTTACTTATAGATGATATTTATTTATAGATGATATTTACTTATCGAAGATATTTACTTATAGATGATATTTACTTATAGATAATATTTACTTATAGATGATATTTACTTATAGAAGATATTTACTTATAGATTATATTTACTTATAGATAATATTTACTTATAGATGATATTTACTTATAGAAGATATTTACTTATAGATGATATTTACTTATAGAAGATATTTATTTATAGATGATATTTACTTATAGATGATATTTACTTATAGAAGATATTTACTTATAGATGATATTTACTTATAGATGATATTTATTTATAGATGATATTTACTTATAGAAGATATTTACTTATAGATGATATTTACTTATAGATAATATTTACTTATAGATAATATTTACTTATAGATGATATTAATTTATAGATGATATTTATTTATAGATGATATTTACTTATAGAAGATATTTACTTATAGAAGATATTTACTTATGGAAGATATTTACTTACAGACGATATTTACTCATAGATGATATTTATTTATAGATGATATTTACTTATAGCTAATATTTATTTACAGAAGATATTTACTTATAGAAGATATTTACTTATAGATGATATTTATTTATAGAAGATATTTACTTATAGATGATATTTACTTATAGATAATATTTACTTATAGATAATATTTACTTATAGATAATATTTACTTATAGATAATATTTACTTATAGATGATATTTATTTATAGATGATATTTATTTATAGATGATATTTACTTATAGAAGATATTTACTTATAGAAGATATTTACTTATAGAAGATATTTACTTATGGAAGATATTTACTTACAGACGATATTTACTCATAGATGATATTTATTTATAGATGATATTTACTTATAGATAATATATATTTACAGAAGATATTTACTTATAGATAATGTTTACTTATAGAGTATATTTACTTATAGATGATATTTACTTATAGAAGATATTTACTTATAAAAGGCCAGTTGTTTCTTCCTGAAGATTTCAACTCGGTCAACTTTCTTTTTATATCAAACACTGAGTTTGCGAGGTTTCTTATTTACTAACAGTCATACCAACAAATTTTAATGCTTATTCAGAACATGGCGGAAAATAAAAGTAATGAAAGTAAAAAAAAATCTGAATCATGTACGAACCAATAGATGGAAGGCAGATAAAATATTTCAAAAATTACGTAATTTGATCAAGTAAGTTTTGCTACGACCATTGTAGAATGAAAGCGGGGATAAACAAGGACAGACAACAAAAAAAAAAAAAGCGGACAATTGGGCTCTTTTATTTTTTTAAAAAATAATATCGGAAAGACAACATAAACATACAATTAAAAAAAATAGAATTAATATGGATTACCTCCCTTTATTAACCTCACCAGAAACAAATAACGGCGACAATAAGTTGTCGCTTGAAAGCGTAAACACTGATTTTCTAATATAAGAAAAAATACTTGATCAATTTTTGGTAGTTTTTGAAATGTTCTACCATTATTCCGTGATAAGTAGGTACACGATAGTCTTTCTTTATTTTTTTTTTATCGCCATGAGTGCGATTCTGAATAAGCACCGGATATTTAATTGATTTAAAGAAAATGTTACGGGTTATATTTCTATTGTAATAAAAATAGCGTTAAACAGACTGTTCCTGTTAATTAACTTGGTTTTATTATTCAACATGTCACATACGTACTCTACCTATAATGTGATTTACCTCATTATCTAATAGGAAATTTACAACAAGTGGCATAAGGACAAATGATTTCCATTAAATTAAAGTGCTCATTGCTCCATTCAAATTACATGAATTGTTCATTTTTCTTTAGTTTTGTTAATAAAAAATAATTTTTTCTCTCTTCTATTTGTTAATAAAAAAATATTTTTTCTTAGACGGTTTTTAGTTTATTTATAGAATACATATGGTCACTAATCACCCCTGAGGAATGTTTATGACAAATATTTGTTAACATTGAGTCTGCAATCTTGTAGCCTGAATGGAAGTAGTTCCGCACTAATGTTTTACATAAACGGAAAGTTCTTACCCTGAAGGTGTTACAGGAAGAAAAAGATTGTAACCGAGCACGATTCAAGTTATGGTATCAAATTGATTCAAAATTTCAACGTACAAACCTTATTCAATCTCTAACAATTCATTCTCACTAAGCCGATTGCAATAAATATTTAGCATTGTCATTTAATAAATACATTGGGTTAATTTTGATAAAAGTCTTTTTAATTTATTACAATATAAATCGATGAATCAGGATGAATCGATTTTAAATGTCCAGTCATGTAGGATGTTCGCCCTCTTGCATAAAACGTTGCACGAATGTCTTAAATCGCAGGAAGATTGGGCGGCCAATGAAAACTTGGAAACAAGTGATTGGACAAGTCCCACAAAGTGAAATTTAAAAGATAAAAACTACTGACCTGCTGTATGGTCAGAACGTGACAGTGAGCTTTCGTAATACAAAAAACGTCTAAACTCTAAACCAGGGAAAAGTGAAGCTAAATGAATAAAAGAAAGAGGAATTAGTATAAAACATGCAATATAAGAAAAGGTAAATTATCATAATATACAATTTATTAATGTACCAAAACCTAATTAATAAGCGGTTATATACAATATATATATATATATATATATATATATATATATATATATATTGTATATATATATATATTGATTTCCACGAAATACATGCTAAACTATTCCACAATTCTTAGATATTATCTAATACAAACTTAAGTGGATGGGGTTAAAGTTCTTAACCACTGAAATAGATGGAGTTAATGAAGCCAAACTCCAACTAAATTCTAGACGACCAATTTCTGAAAAATTGTGTCAATAGTTCTGGATTGTATCTTTCGTCTATTCATAATCATCTATTGGTTTTCATTAGCGTTTTGATTTTATTGCTGTAGAGTAAATATCCCTAGAATATCAATAACTGCAATTCGACGCCTTTTTTATATAAGATGTGTTGAATTATAAAAAAAATAATTTCCTTCTTTATTTTCACGACACTTCAAACTCTTTCAGATACAGATATAATAATACAAAGGACCGCAGGAATTTTGTATTGATTTCATCTTCATTTCGATCCGTGTTAGGAAGAATATCCCAGATATTTAGAATGTAATATCTTATGCATTACTTCATTTCAAAGTATACGTTTGTAAAAATATACTTAGCGATAAATTACTGAAAAATATCTGCATTTCAAACTGCGTATTGAATTCTATTGTAATATGAAAAAAACATTAATATTTCTTATCAAATCATCAAAGCGCTAATCTGCGTTATGAATTATGGTTTCCTAGAATATTCATTGTTATGTAGTGGAATCGTCATATAACACTTGTGTTAACCACAAAAAGCAAAAAAATATTCCAAAGAATTAATAAAGCAAAAGTGGAACCCGTTCTTCTTATATACTCGCTGTCGATCCGTGTAGGTCTTGGATATGACCTTAAAAGACATCCAGTGGTAAGGCCCCCTTTGGAAGCTTTGAGGAATATGGACTTGCCTGTTAGTAACCGTTGCTCCCAGGTACACTTTGGCCTGGACTGATAATATCTGTTAGGGTATCTGGTTTTGCCATATCAGGCTATCTAAAAATATTGGCTTCCTGGGCATAAATGCACCATTCGTTATTATTTTTATGGGAGAGGGGTTGCAGGGAAGAGAAAAGGGCATCTCCCACTAAGTTACGAAGTCTATTTTGAACTCTCTCAAGGTTTAACAAAATTCTATTGCTGCCATACGCGTGTTGGCGCTCTATTACAGAACTTTCGTCTAGCTCTAGGCATGTTGATTCCATATAATTTCTGATAGTTATGAATTCCATTCATGTCGCTATTCCAATTCATAAGAACATGTTTGCAAGTGTCTACATATTTACATGTACGTTCCACAGTTACCTCCCCTTCATTTCTTTACTCTCTATCACTTATTCTCTCTTTCTCGTTATTTTTCATTTCCTATTCATTCTAATGAAAATGAAGTTTAATAATTTAACAAACTTAACTTTTAAATTTGTAAATTAACTGATTTTCAAACCAATAATAAATATTTTATATTGTAAAAATATAATAATATTTTAACAAAAAAGATCTTAGTCAACCATTCAAGTCAATATGTTTTCCTCAGAGATTTTCCTAACTCTACTGTCGATAGATCTTCCAAATAGATCCAGATTTGTTGGAAGCAACACTGAATATTGTTTTAACATATCCACTCTTTATTAGACAAACACTTTAATCAGCAGTTGCTGTCAACAACGGCAGAAGCAAGACTATTCACTCCGAATTCCAACACGTACAATAAAAATCCAATTAGACAGCTTTTTTTCTTTTCCAGGTATTTTTCTTTCACAGACAACACAAGTGCACATGTCATAATTCATCTCCTCCTTGTGGGCCGAAAATTTGAGGAGTGACATTGACGAACTACTAAACACAACGCCAACGTATATACAACGCATACTGAATTTTTTCTCACAGACGGTCGTACATACATTTACAGAGTAAATCTATATGGCTATCCATTTACACGCACTGTAATATGAAAACTTACAAGACTACAGTCGAAATGAACATGCAAATTTAATTTCTCTTTACGGAAAAAACAAATCTTTTTCACCTAGAACGTTCTTTGAACATTTTGAATTCTCCACTCATTAAATACATTTTGATTGACACAAATGCTGTTTGAATTAATATAATTTTTGTCTATTTCAGATTCAATAAAAACGTACCCTACAGATAATTTAAAATGTTAATATTTGATACAAAAGAAAAACACAAAGACATTCCACAACATTGGTAAACCCGAGTAGCAGTTCCTCGTTAAACAAGTTGATCAATGTAAGTGTGATAAGATATTCTAATCTATATTTTGCTTATGGGTTTCATAGGAAAGTGTCACTTACAAGTTCTGACTGATTTCCCACGTAATTACAAGTAATCCGAAGTTTTATCTCTAAATCATACAGAGATTCGAGGAAGGCATTATATAATTGCAATCAAATGCCTAATGATACAAGGGATAACAATATACTTCTGACTAAAGGTAATACCGCGAAACGACAGAAAGGTGTTAAGATATGCCAATTTGAATAATTAATTATTCTTGTATAATGTCTCTGTTCAGTCTCAAGAGACAATGAATACCCCCATAAGAGTAACTGCGCGTGTAATTGTGCTGCAAGGGTTCCAAAATCTCCAGCCTCACCTCTGCTGAATCGGCACTGCTTGAGTCCAGTGACAAGGAGAAGTGATAAACGACTGGAAACAATGCCGAGATAAGCGGAGAGCACACACAACACCTGGAATTCCTAAATGTTCACACATTTTAGTACTGACGGCTTAACGTTGCTTAACTTCAGTTATCTAACTAATTAATTTAAACTGACAGGATCTGTGAAAAAATCACAGGGGACTCATTCATATGTAATGCATTGCTGTTGGCATTCTATAGATGTTAAGTGTAAATACTCTCTGTTATTATTGTAGCTCTTTTGTTAAAACTGCAAAAGTATTTATCTAAGCTAGCAGGGGCGCTCGGCGTAGCCATGTCGTGAAGTACGCTTAAATATGATATTTTAGTTCTTGCAGATTTCGCATATATTATTATAGAATTAATGTTCTATCGATTTTTACATATTATAAAGTTGCGATTTAAAAAAAAAATATATATCCATATGACTTGCGTGCATCATCTTGAATCAAAACCGAAACCAAAATTTATGAAAACAGATATATATAACTTCAGTTCCTTCAGGTATAATCGAAACCAAAACTTAGGAAGAATTCTTAGTAAAGTTATTCTAAAAAAATAAATGACTTGAGTGCCATCAGCGGTAATCAAAACCAAAACTTGTGGAGAATTCTTGGTAAAATTATTTATTACAAGAAATGGAAATCCGTAACAATTAAACGACAGTCACTCGGATGTAAACGTGACACACAAAATAAATAACATACGCGCTATCCTATTAATATATAGATTATTATTCCTGCATGGCTGCAACTGAAGAAGATTATGAGCCTTCTGTGTGCAAAAGATTTGCAGGACGTATGCGACTACTTTGTGGAGACATATCTTACTATGTAAGGAGACCAAAAAAATGTCTGTTCATATTAAATTTGAATTTCTTGGTGTTGGTATAGTTAGAGAAGCATGAGCAGGTAGGGAATTCCAAAGTCTAGCAGTCCAGAGGAAGAAGCTATTAGAATAAAAGCGTTCTGTTATCTAGAGACCTTTACAGCGAAGAGACAGAATTTTGCTATTAGACAGGTTTGTTATAGGTATGTACGGCGAAGAGGGAACAATGCTATTAGTGTGTCAGGGCATATTTCATTAAATTACTTGTAAAACAGGCACTGGGTTTCAACGTTGCGGTGATCGGACCGGGGTTGGAACTTGGTTAATAGCGCGGGACTGATTATATTAGAAACAGTTATATTGGGCAAAAATACTCCATACATGGGCGAATTATGGCTTTGTAGAAATACAGAATGCTTAGATGTGAGTAATTCTCTAGCACGGTAGAGGGAACCTACTTTCCTTGCAGAAGCCTCAATGTATTTGTCGCAGTTCATGTTGCCTGTAGATGTTAAGCCGAGCTATTTTAAAGGATATTTTGAGCTCTTGGGTAATGTGTTATTCGTCGTAGCCATACGTGGTTGAGAATGGCTTCTTATAATTGTTGAACGATAACAGCTTAGTCTTTATAGCATTAAATGTTATCATCAATTTACGACCCTATTTAACCACTAATTGAATGTTGTTTTCTAAGATTTCCTTCATTGTCGTAGATATAGATAAATTCGTTTTTTCTTCATCCCTATTTTAGAGCTTTCTATCATCATAAATATACTCATTCCAAGAACAATTTTACCAGGGAGGCCGTCTATTAATATAAGGAATAAAAAACGTCCAAGGATCAACCCCTGATGTATTATGTTTTTTTTATGTATGTCCATCAAGGACAACTAGAATTTTTCGTTATTCTAAGAATGATATAATTATATTTAGCATTCATCCAGTAATGCCGTATGATTTGATTTTCATTAGACGCTCCTCATGGCATTCCAGGCCCAACGCTTTGGATATAACGAGGGATATCGCCATAGCTCATCCTGCCTTATCAAAGTCATGGAATATATCGCCAGGTATGATGGTTAAAATGATGGCATATAGTGTTGTCTAAATCTATACTATCAGGGAGGTTTTGCTTTTACAAGGGGGTAGACTAGTGGTTGATTGATTAATGCCCTAAAGAGTTTAGGAAAGAGTGGAAGGATGCTAGCGAGACGCTAGAAGTCTTGTATACTAGTATCGGAGTTAATGTTCCAATGAGCTGAGCTTGGAGAGTACAGTGTCAAGCTCAGCGAAGCATTTAATTAGTATAGAAATCATGAGATCAGGCCCACATTACTTGAAGGCGTCTTTTTTATGATGACGCGGGTAATACCAGATCATCAACGGTGACTTCTGTCTGACAATGAAAATTTGGAAAGGAATAGATTTTAGAGTTTAAAATAGAGTTGGAAGCTAATCACCTAGCAAAACGTTACTTTCATGGCAGTTGCTCGTCTGAGCTTTAATCTAGTTCTTTTTTTTACACGATGATCACCACTTATCAAGGCTCGGAAGCCACTCAGGGATAAGGGTTCTCCTTTTGCCACACCTTCTCAAAAAGCTACAACGATTATTAACAGTTTCTCACACTTTCTATCTGTATCTTAATCTAAATGCTAATTCCATGAACAAAACTTCTTTCTTAGAACTGCCTGCTCGCGGAACTCCGTTCTGCTGGCCTGCTTTCCAGCTGACTACAATATAGTCGTCGTCAACTCCAAATCAAACAAGGTCTTCCTGAACCTCTCTTAAATAATCTATTTCTACCCCACTTCTATCACGAACTCTTAATACGCTCAGACTAGAAGGATTTCTCCTCCACTGACCGAGTGCAGAAAAAGTGAAGTGTGGTATCAGAATGCATTGACATGTTTCAACATATTTGTGAACGCGTATAGATGCTATTACTAAAACCTCCTGCTACAAAATTACCCTGTCATCTGTCTGGTCAATGTCAACTTTGATAACCCCATTTTGCCAGTCATATTGGTGAATTTTTTAAGCTAGCTAAGATCGTTCTTTTTCCATGTGTTACTTTTAATATTGTGCTATATAAGATTTTTTTTTGTTTTATCAGTCGATTGGTCATCTCAATTCCAATTCTGAAAGCAACTACGGGCTCTCTTGATGTTAGATATTGACCGAGTACATCCACTAGTATATAATCAAGTTCGTTAATACATATACACACATTGAACTTCTGAAGTGTTAGTGGAGGGCCACTTGATGATCCAGAGTTTAAAATTTCGTGGGTTATAGGAATGCACTATAAATGATTAGATGTCATATGACAGAAAGAGAGGATGATAAAAAAGAAAGTTCGTTCGGAATTACCGAAGATATTTAATGCGTTTAAAGACATGGGTCGAAAAAATATTACTAATTTATGATTTAAGTGTCTCCTTATATGTCTCTGTATCTTCTTCCCATTAGTCAGTTATTCAAACAAAGATCAACTTAAATAAATGATACCTGTCTTGTATCTGTTTTGTATCTTTAAGATTCTTCTTTAAGATTTGAGTAAGAAACTTTAATTACAGGAGTGGCAATCTTTTTAGTTTGGGTGTGTAAAAGAAGAATAACTAGCAACCTATGTAGAGGGTGGAACGATATAATTGTCTCCTTAGAAAAGACGACATTCGATTTCCGTTTGATGAGAATTTGTTTTCTTTTTTATTGTTGCAGACAATCTACTAATTTGCCAGTTGTGTACACATCCCAAGAGCGATTGGAGCCTTCTATCATGTTGTAAAGTTACACAATGTTCAACGAGCAAGATCGGAGAGGTGCCACTATACAACTCATGCTTTCAACCGATCCTAATGGTCCAGGACCATTGCCAGCACCCTCAAAATGCAAGTCCGGGCTGTTCATCGCTTAATGGAGTTTCCGGCCACGGTTTTGGTCTTTGGTGTAATTTCAAGTGAGAGACACATCATGCTACCTCACATCTTCGAAGTCTGCCTGAAAGTCAACACCAAAGTGTACCTTGAGGTACTGAAGAGTATAGCAATCGCCTGATGCATTAAGTTTGCTGCTGGCAGACCCTGAGTATGGCAGCAGGACTCGGCGCCAACTGACAAGTTCAAAAAGACCCAGGCTTGGCTTCAGAAGGAGTTCTCGACTTTGGATCTTTCTCTCACTACCCCTTTCCTCCCACGATCTGAACCCACTGGACTACTTCGTTTGGTCATACGCCAAGAACATCACCAACATGACCTCCAGCAACACAAAAGCCAGCCTGATTGCGTCCACCTGCCGAGTATTCGCCGAACTCCCGCCGGCGCTTGTGGAAAAGGCATGTTCTTAGTTCCGGACCCGTATCGAGGCGGTTATTGATGCTGAAGACGGCTACATTGAATACATATTAGCTCTACTACGTAATCAAGTTACCTGAATTGATTATTTCAATAAAATATTTAAAATAAAGCTGTAGTATTATTTCTTTAAGCGACAAATTTATCGTTTCGATCTGTATGAATAATTATTTTAATGTTTTTGCAGTAATTACGGCAACTTGATTAACATATGTATGGCAAAGGATGAGAACGCAACTTGGGCAAGCAAGCAATTATAAATTAGGGTTGCGGATCCGCGAAATGATGATAAAACATGATATTACTTTGTGATCGCATATCTTATATTAACTACAATCTCTTATAAAAAGAAAGCCATACAGTAAGATCGAAATAAAAAGCAGTAATTCCTAACTAAAAAAAGGCAAGAAAAATCTAAATGATCAATAGAACTCCAGGCAGAGAAACAACTTTTACAGTATTATAGTGGGCAATCTAGACGCTTAATTATAGACTTTTAAATCTTGTAAGAGTTAGTGAATGGTGCCTCCAATAAATTAAGTGGACTGCAAAAAAAAAAAAAAAAAAAAAAAAAAAAAAAAAAAAAAAAAAATGATTAAAGACATAGCAACTCAACATTTGAGTGAGATGGAATCGAAACGATTGCATGAATTATGCCTTGATTCGACGAAGCGTAAGTGTAAACCGGGTTTGATTGAATAAACATCAAAGGGAAGAAAAAGTTACAATTATCTGAACTTGTGCCCGAGCAGCCAAACTTGTCATCTTCAATAGACTATTGCAATTAGCGCGTTCAGTTAGATTAAGGTTAGGTCATTGCTTTCGTTTAGTAGATCGGACAGGTTTACTTATGGCACATAATGATCGAGTACTTGGTCCTAAATTATAGGTGAGCTTATCCCACTGAAAAACGGCGATTTGAAAGTGGAGAAGAAAAAATAATAATGAATAGCGAGAAAGCCGTCGGTGGTCAGTGATAATATTTTTATACTACTAAGTCCCCACATATTAAGGCCAAAAGCGACTCGAGTATGTGTTCATGAGAATGTTTTTACGGTTGTTGTTGTGATGATTTTGTTGGCATTGGTTCCCCTGATATATTTATATCATGAATTCTTTCGAGAAGAATATCGGGTATAAGGAGGGAGGCCACATAACGCTTACCAACGTCCCGAAGTGAAAGTGTTTTTGTGGAACGAATTGGATTCGACCTTGGAATGCACGGGTTGTCGGTCTGTGTCGTTAACCACCTAGCCACCGTCACCTTCCTAATGAGAATGCATACCAAGATAATGAAACAACACCGCGCAGGGATTGAAAATGATAAAAAGAATGAAAATGTAATTAGAATTTTGCTACCAGACCGGTTTGTTATGAGTAAGGCTGTATCAAGAGCATATTCTTCTCATTCTTTTGACTCTCTAGTATATATCCAACACAGTAAGACACAGTCAATCAACCAAGAACCACACCAGTCTATATAAAAACAGATATATACTCAAAAGTCAACACGATGAAAAAAATATGCTGTTGTCACAGCCCTAGTTATGAGTATGTACGGCAAAGAGGAAATAATGCTATGAATTTGTCGGAGCACGTTCCATTAAAGTACTTGCAAAACCGTTACTGGGATGCAAGATTGTGGTGATGAGATGGGGTTGGGGTTTGGTTGATAGTGCTGAACTTATATTACACTGGGCTGCATCAAAAATGCAATATCCATGACAATATCCTCTTCTAGACCAATTTTTCGTGCTGATCACGATGGTAGTAGTCATTTTGCTCGTAAGGTTCTAGTTTATGTGTTACAGCGTCATATACTGCGTCGTATATTAATTGTTGCTTTTTTGTTGCAGATCAATTAAAGAATGGCACGGACTTGCAAAAACCACCCCAACTCATTTTGCTACATCTGCGGAAATTACACACTTTCAAGACAGAAGCGCAAAATCACTTCTACAGTGAAACAACTCTATCGTTCCTACTTTGGCATCGAACTTGGACATCAGGATAAACCATGGGCGCCACACATTGCTTGTGTGAAGTGTTTCGCTGGTTTATGCCACTGGAATAAAGGAAACCGAAAATCAATGCCATTTGGAATACCAGTGGTTTGGCGGGAACCTACGAATCACCATGATGACTGCTATTTTTGTATGGTGAAACCACTGGGAAGGAATGGTATAAGTTTGAAATACATTAAATACCCAAACATTCCGTCAGTTACGCAACCAGTACCACATAGTGATGTTGTTCCTGTGCCAAGACCTCCTGAGATTTTAGAACGTACCAGTGCAAGTGTCTCTACATGTGATGACAGTGAAAATCAGGATGTTTATGAAGATATCAGTGGGACCTCTGGGAAAAGCCCTCAGTTATTTGAACAGAGTGAGCTAGATGACCTTGTACGAGATCTTGGTCTGTCAAAAGAATCTGCACAGTTGTTAGGTTCAAGGTTAAAAGAGAAAAATCTTTTGGCACGTAATACACACTTTGCACAGTATCGGCATCGAGAGCAGGAATTCGTGCAGTACTTTACCAAGTCCGATGACATGGTATATTGCCACGATGTTTCAGGTCTTGTAGAACACATGGGTAAAGAATACCATCGTGAAGAATGGAGGCTCTTTATAGATTCCTCCACCAGAAGTCTAAAAGCTGTGCTACTTTTTAATGGTAAAAACGTAGCATCATTGCCCATTGCTCATTCTGTTACCCTGAAAGAAACCTATGATACCATGTCATTTCTTCTTAACAACATACAATATCAAGATCACAACTGGCTTCTCTGTGGTGACCTAAAAGTTCTGACCATTTTGTTAGGAATGCAGGGGGGCTATACAAAATACCCATGCTTTTTGTGCTTGTGGGACAGCCGTGCAGATTCCGTACATTACCGACAAAGGGAATGGCCAAAACGGACGGAATTTGTTCCTGGCCGCCATAACGTCAAAACACTACCACTTGTACCACCAGAGAAGGTGCTTCTGCCTCCCCTTCACATAAAGCTGGGGTTGATGAAAAATTTTGTGAAATCACTTGCGAAAGATGGAGAAGGGTTTAAATACCTTTCCAATAAATTCCCTCTTGTCAGTGATGCTAAAGTACAAGCTGGCATATTTGTTGGACCACAGATTCGTGAACTTATGTCTGATACCGGATTTAATGAAGCAATGACACCTCGTGAAAGAAGAGCTTGGGAATGTTTTAAGTTAGTTGTGACAGGGTTTTTAGGAAACAGAAAATCTGATGACTACAAGGAACGGGTTGAGAATATGCTTCAAGCATACGAGACTGCTGGCACACGCACGAGCATCAAAATACATTTCCTGCACAGTCACCTTGACTACTTTCCTGCTAATTTGGGGGAATACAGTGAGGAACAGGGAGAGAGGTTCCATCAGGATATATCCGCTATCAAGGCAATTGGAGTGTGACCATGATGGCTGATTTCTGCTGGTCTCTTCAAAGAAGCTGGACAACATCTCCTGCAAGGCCAGCACACAAGAGAATGTCGCGAAAGCGTGCATTTCAAGGGGAATAGCTGCTTTCTAACTTCAAATTGGATGCATTCTTTACAATGAATCTGATAAATATGCCAACTGTTACAAAAAAAATGAGAACCTCCTTAAAAAAATGGGTATGCTTTATGCGTTTACTATGCGAAACTGCAATGAAAAATGTTAATAACATTTCTGTTGCAAATGTTTTTTTTCCAAATGCAGCCCAGTGTTATTGGAGACTCTTTTTTGGACTTTATCTAAGAGGGAGAGAGAGAGAGAGAGACAAGTGGTTGATGTACCATCGCAGATGTGACAACAATACTCTATGCATGGAATACCTTATACATGAGGGAATTGTAGCATTGTAGAGATACAGAATGATCTCAGATGTGAGCAATTTTGTAGTATGGTAAAGGGAACCCTCTTTCCATGCAGTAGCCTCAATCTTTTACTGCAGTTTATATTGCTTGTAGACGTTAAGCCGAGATATTTTAAATGATATTTTGAGCTCTGTCATTCGTCGTGACTATATGTGGTTGAGAAAGCTTCTTATAATTGTTGAATGAAAAAATCTAAGTCTTAATAGCATTAAATGTTATCATTCATTGACGGCCGTATTTAACTACTAATTAAATGTCGTTTTCTAATATTTCTTTCGCTGTCTTAGAGATAGATTCGTTTTTCCTTCATGCCTAATTTTAGAGCTTTTTATCATGAGAAATATACTAATTCCAGATACAATGTCACCGGGGAGGCCGTTTATGAATATCAAGAATAAAACGTTTCAAAGATTTGTTGACGATCCTGTTATAGTACGTTGGTAAGGTTCCACATGTGAAAATTCCTCGGGAAAAACAAGCAAAAAAAATGCTTTTCCAGGAAATTCAGCTTAGCTTAAAGTATATACAGAAAGAAGCTTTTTTTTTGCATCGGCAGCAGAAGGTGTGTTCTCACTGTGAATGATTTAAAGAACGGAGCCAGAAATCAGAGCTCAGTCGAGCACCCACAATGAAAATAACGATAGTGTATTGATAGAGTATTGATATAATAGCAATGATTATCCGAGAAAAAGTAAGGGAGACAAAAGATCATCCCCCGGGTTGTGAAGTCGATTTTGTAATCTGTCAGAGAAGGAAAGTATGCTCCTAGCAGAAACTCACCAGATATGGGACTAGTATGAGACCACATGGTCCCCCGCTTGACAACGATAGCCAACATAAACTTTGTGTACCGTTGGTTTCTTTGCTTTTATGTTCTCTTCTGATTCTCGCCTTTTCATCGTCTACCACGTATTGGCGGTTGTCGAGGAGGAACTCACGGGTTCACAAATATAAAAATAAAACAAAAACTCAAGAGATAAATTCGTTTAGTGTGCGGATGAGACCATCGACCCGTTAATTGCGAAAGACAAAATCTACATTCTGTCGTAGTCCGGTTCGTCAGGTGATGTTAGCTCATCCCGATCTTCCAAGGCACTGCCGACCTGTTACAAGCTACGATTCGTTTTCGACTGTTCCAACTCGCAATTGTTATTAACTCTAAGTGTCGTAAACTGTCACAGCTCGAAGACTGCGATAAAACCACCACAACCGTCGAAAAGACTCGTAAAACTCTTTTCTCAACATAAAAAAATAAATTTACTATTTTTTTGTCACACCATGATTAACTCTAACCCCGGTGAACAAATTTCTCTCCATTGTTCTACCAATAAAACCGATTTTTTATATCTTTGTTTACCCGATAAATATATATCCTCTTGACTTTTGTCATATTAATTTTCTCCTTTTTTTTACATGAGGGCGGCCTGGGGACGAGGGCAACGCTAATAGTACCAATCCAATATTTAATCTTTATGGTATTTATTTGCTTCCCCACGAGACCAAATTAGGCATGGGTCGTATTTTAATATGTAGAGGGGGGGAGAAGGGAAAGGGAACCAGCTACCCCGAGAGGAGGGGAGGGGGCTGGTAGTGAGAGCCTCTTTGTATATAGGGTTGCCCCTACATGGACCAAAAACTTATTGCCACAAGGGCAATGGTCTTTGATTGAAGCATCTGTATTTAATTTTTATCCTCATTTGCTTTCCACACGTAGTAATTGTTTACATATGTAGTAATTGTTTACATATGTAGTAATTGTTTGCACATGTAGTAATTATTTGCGTATGTAGTAATTGTTTTCACACATAGTAATTCTTGACACACTTAGTAATTGTTTACACACGCCTTAATTATTTACACAAGTAGTAATTGTTTACATATGCAGTTATTCTTTAAACATGTAGTAATTGTTTATACACGTAGTAATTGTTTACACACTTAGTAATTGTTTGCACATGTAATAATTATTTGCGTATGTAGTAATTGTTGACACACGTAGTAATTGGTGACACACATAGTAATTGTTAACACACAGTAATTATTTACACATGTAGTAATTGTTTACATATGTAGTAATTATTTACGCACGTAGTAATTATTTACACATGTTGTTATTGTTTACACACGTAGTAATTATTTACACACGTTGTAATTATTTACACACTTAGTAATTGTTTACACACGTAGTAATTGTTTACACATGTAATAATTGTTTACACATGTAGTAATTGTTTACACATGTAGTAATTTGTTTACACATGTAGTAATTGGTTACACATGTAGTAATTGGTTACACACGTAGTAATTTGTTTACACACGTAGTAATTTGTTTACACATGTAGTAATTGGTTACACACGTAGTAATTTGTTTACACACGTAGTAATTTGTTTACACACTGAGTAATCTTTTATACACGTAGTAATTGTTTACACACTGAGTAATTGTTTACACACTGAATAATTGTTTACCAACGTATTAATTGTTTACACATGTGGTAATTGTTTACACATAGTAGCATTGTGCTTTCTGCAGACGTAACATTAGACGTATTTCAGAGAATTTCCAACCCCCTGGAAAGAATATATGGGGAAGAATGTACAATTACGAAGGACACTCCAAAAGTAAGTCCCCCTATTTTTTATTTTGCCTAATGGCTGAAAGAAGATGCAAGTGGCATTATTATGATGACTGAACTTATGCATTCATGATCTGAAAGTTTAATCTCTCCATATATTATTTTAATTGGGATTAATTATTGAGATGAGTATTATTAATTAATTTATTTATTACGGACTATTATCTTCATCTTTATTTTTTTTTAGTTGTTGCTTCACGCCGTTTCTGTCAACAATTCCTCTGGCCTTCGTCAGGTGGTAACCGCGACGGGATAGAAAATCCGAATCTCCTAACTGCATCCACAGCAATCACTGCTACCCACAGTTGTTGTCGTCTCACCACGTTTTGGCCAAGTAAGCCTCTGACCGGCGTCGGGTAGGATTGAAACCGTTATCTTCAGACATTTCTCATCTGGAACCATTATTAAAGTATTTACTAAAAGTAGCTCAGAAATCCAGTTGAGAGGAGGACGATTCTTTTATTGTTTTAATCATGTGTCGTTTTATAAAATATGCTGAAAGTGTTTACCGTTGATTTCTATGCATTTCTGGGCAAGTTTAACAAAGTTTGCAGATACTGCCTGTAGATGTCTCTCTTGCAGATATCAACGGTTCGAGACTCTAAGACAGCAATCCCTGTCATGGACGTTGGAATCAGAGAGGCATCATTAAATTCCTGGCAGAAGTACATTGATAATGGTTTTGATTATGTAGAAAAATAAATTCTAAAGCACAAAAGCTCGTTCAATTTAATGGTACCACTCATGTCTTTGTAGTTCTTCAACATTTTGAGTAAAAACAAGCGAGGTATTTACTTTAAGAACAACCCTTGTATGACAAAGCGCGCTCCAGACGCACATGCACAGTGAGGGTTCGTCGCTGCCAAAACTGTGTTGAGAATTGTGGTGACTATGTAGAAATATAAATTCTGGAGCAGAAACGGTTGCTCGTTTTAATGGTACCAATCCTGTCTCTATTTCTTAAACCTTTTGAGTTATAAAAATAGGAGGTTTTACTGCTGAAATGACACTCGAACTTTGTACTGCAAATAAAAATATGCCTTAGAATAATAGAACATAAAATAAGAAGTGAAAATGGAGTTAGCTATGTTAAGCGTGTACAGGTGCAGCTTGCTGATTCAACGTGACGTCATATTCATATTCATATTCAGTCATATTGCTGATTCAACGCTGTCATATTCACAGCAAAACATCATTTAGAAAGTTAACAATCCTAAAAGCTGCTGATCGATTCATGCAAGATGGTCCAAAGGCAATCTGAAGCATTCCATACGTTTCTGTGGCATTTTATCCAAGGTTAAAACAGAATTTTACTGTATGTCGTTCTTCTAACGTATCCTCACGTCCAGATGTATTTTGAAATTAACCAGAGTGAAGATTTAGTAGGGCGTATTCCAATTCTTTCTGTAGTTGTTTATTTGAACCTGAGATCATAACAAATTGGTCAGTCATCTCATAAGATGTATAGCAATAACATACTGAATTTTCAAGAGGCTACAACAATTTTCAATGATTGGACAAAAAAGTCTGGAAACTTATTGAAGACACCTCGTACATATACCACTCACGTGCAAAATAGGAGACAACTACGTTATCCTCTCATTTCCCTATTTTCTCCCTCTTTAATATTCACATTCAATGAACGCTGTTTTTTACAAAGAAGTAAATAGCTATGTCTTTTTGCTTTTAACCCTTAACTACGAAAGCGTGATGACTAAATTGGTAAAAGATTTACAACTGAATTAAATTTCAAATAGATTGAAATGGTCTCTAGACGGCATGAAAAAGCTAGCGGTGAATGGTGAACTCTATACTGAATTCTACATAAACTCGACACTACATTTTTTATATGCATTTCTTGTAAAAACTATATTTCAGCTAAAAATCACAGATATTTACACATACTGAATCAAATTATTCTGTATATAATTAATTGAGAACGGCTGGAGTCGAAACCTTTTCGAAAGGTTTAATTGCGTAAATGACTGGAATAGATTCCACTGGTTTTAACTAAGAATGGCCAATTTCATAGCCCAAGGATGTATTCATCAAACCAAGTACACTAACCAAGTGTCCTAAGATAAGTAGAACCTTTGACTCAATAACTGAATCATTATGAATATACTGTCCAAAAAAAAAAAAAAAAAGACGAAAAAGTAGGCTTTGCTAGTATCTGCACTCCCTAATTTCTGGATAAAATCTCTACCTATATAGAAAAGGTACTTTGTATGTATCTTAGTGTGTGTGTGTGTGGGTGGGTGTGCGCGCGCGTGCGTGTGTGTATGTGTGTGTATGTGTGTGTGTATGTGTGTGTGTGTGAGTTCATGCCCTATGGATTCCGAAACGGCTGGACCGACATTATTTTTTTAATTTTAGGAAAATGTACGTTATGTATCAGAGAGGGTTCTTAGATGGGTTTTGCATTGGAATGTCTTATATTTATCGAAAATCACCAAAAAAAAAAAAAAAAAACTGATTAAAGAAGGAAGAGTCCAATTTCGATGAAAGTTAACATCTTTATACAATCTAACGTAACAAGTGCATTTCAGAAGTTTTATTACCGGACAAGCAAAAGGGCTCAACTTATAAAATGAAAGCAGGCCTTTTGATAAAACAGGAGCGCGTTCGAAATGAATCTTTCCGTTTAGAGAACAACTGAACTATGATACTTGACTCTTGCATTTTAAACTTTAATTCAAGCCATTATATAAATATAATTTCATAAAACTAACAGTAGACTACAAAGTATTGTAGAGTAAGTGATTACAGAAAGTGAAGCTTCCTCCCGGTACACTGCAATGGGCCCCCAACTTGAACAGATAAGCAATCCATTTGATTGAAAATGGGCGTTTTCACTAATTACGATGACTATAAAAGCATTGGAAGTATGAAACAGTCGTTGATCCTAATTACATTCTGGTCAACATCGGGTTTACTTACTAGTGTTTACATAAAAACATAAAATCACGTCATTAACCTAGTTTGTCATTTATATATTGTTATCATTTCTGGGGAGCTCAATAAAATACTGTAGTATCTAGTAATGTAAGTAGACGAGTGTTTGTTGAAATTTTTTTTACAAAGAGTCGAGGAGACTAGAGCTAGAAGCATCTACCATGAAAATAATGATAGAGTAGAGATAGACTCGCAATCCATCTTCCGTGAGGATTAGAAATTAGGGAGAAAATGCATTTTCCCACTAGATTTCGAAACCAGTTTTGCATCTTGTGAAAGCAAGAATGTATACTACTAGAAGTTCTTCCACAGATGTGACAACAGTACTCTTATGACCGATTTGATTTATACAGAGTGGCCCACTTAAAAGTAGCCCAGATATATATTAGAGAGGAGGGCCATTCTAATATTGTTTAAATTGTATAAAAGATGCTTAAAGTATTTACCGTTGACATCTATGCATTTCTGGGCACGTTTAACAACGTTTGCAGATACTGCTTGTAGATATTCTCTGATAATTCTCCTGATAACATTGGTAATGTTCTCCTTTAGTTGGTCTAGATTGTGAGGATTATTTGCAGGAACGTTTTGTTTTAAAATCCCCCAAAGATAAAAAATACATGATGTCAAGTCCGGGGAACGTGGTGGCCAAACCCCTTTGCTTATTGTTCTCTCTTCCGTAAACATGTTATGAACTCGTGTCAGTGGTCTGTGAGACTTGTGGCAGGTAGCGCCATCTTGTCGGAAAAAAATTGCATTTTGTCTTGTGGTGTCAGTTTGTCGTTAAGAGGAAGATTAGAGAGATATGGCTCATTTTAAGTGGTCCATCTACAATTAAGATATATTGTCAGAAGTTGAGATACCTTCTGTGGCGCTGGTTTTTGCGTGACGGGACGGAAGTACGTACATTTATATATGTAATTATAACACTCTGTGGGCTCTCTGATCGCTCTTGCATGCATCTTGTCTACCACAAACATTGTTGTCATGGAACCGGCATTGCCCGTCTTAAATTACACTTAAATATGATATTTTGATTAATGCAGATTTCGTATTTATTATTATATTATATTGGACCCAATATATAGTAACGACTTTAAAAGTAAAATGACTCGTGCGCCATCACCGAGAATTGAAACCAAAACGGTTAGCTTACAATTTACTTATACCTTTGATATCAATGCCTGAACTATGAAGACATGTTCGCTGTAAGGCTAAAGATTAAAGCACGAACCAATAGCTATTACGTCACGCATGCATATTTGTAATGCCGTCGTTCAACCTTCACCTGGCAAATATCATTTTTTTAATTTTCACACTTTCGTACACATTTTCCCGGCTAAAACCCAAAATATAAAGTTTCGTATGGGTTTGAATATCCTATATATTAAGTCTCATATCTGTAGACCAAAAACTGACAAAGGAGTTTGGTAGGAAAAATTATTTTAAACAAATATATATACGCATATATAAATATATATAGGAAGAGGTTTGTGTTTACTATAATGTTGTTACGCAAATATTACGCAAGTATAAATCATGTAGAATATCTTCATGAATATAATTACACGTAATAGTTAACTAAAAATGATCATCCCATAAGAAAACCGAAAAAAAAACTAATAGGGAATTAATTAAAATTAATGTTTCAAAAATATGTAAATTAGCTAGATCCTTTGCAGATGAATGCAATTCCACGACCCATATACAGTAGAACACCGAGATACGGCATTAAAAATAGTAACAAAATTCAGTACAGTATATAATATACATCTATATAATCAAATAACATTATAAATAACACCGTAAGGCGGGGAAAACCGTAACCGAGGGCCGAAAAAACATCGTATTCCACATTGTAACCGGAAAAAAACCTTATCCTAGGTTCTACTTTCTTACAAAGTTGTATTTTTTTAAAATAGAAAAAACGAGTTTTAAATGTGAATATCATCCCCCACCCACCAAAAAACCCTAACTTTATAGGAGTATAGATTTAATATAATTTACACTCCTTTCCACAGTCCAAATATAGTGAGTAGAAATACACTTCAGTCTTTACTGAACTTTTAGAAATAGTTTTAATCATGGAACTATGTTTTTTTATGTTTTGGTTTCGATTTCGATTCTAGCTGATGGCACTCAAATCACATATATATTTTTTTGAATAATGACTATATATTTGGTAAAATATAATATGAAATAATTGACTCTATAATAATAAATACGAAATCTACGTAAATTTAACTATCATATCTAAGTGTATTTTACGAGCGAGCAAAATCTGGCGCCCCTGTTAGTTTGTTTTTATATATATAGATAGTGAAATAAGTTTTTTTTATATAGATAGTGAAATAAGTTCTTTTTTTATATATAGATAGTCAAATAAGTTTTTTTATATAGATATTCAAATAAGTTTTTTTTATATAGATATTCAAATAAGTTTTTTATATAGATATTCAAATAAGTTTTTTTTATATAGATAGTCAAATAAGTTTTTTATATAGATATTCAAATAAGTTTTTTATATAGATAGTCAAATAAGTTTTTTATATAGATAGTCAAATAAGTTTTTTATATAGATAGTGAAATAAGTTCTTTTTTATATATAGATAGTCAAATGAGTTTTTTTATATAGATATTCAAATAATTTTTTTATATAGATAGTCAAATAAGTTTTTTATATAGATATTCAAATAAGTTTTTTTATATAGATAGTCAAATAAGTTTTTTATATAGATAGTCAAATAAGTTTTTTATATAGATAGTGAAATAAGTTCTTTTTTATATATAGATAGTCAAATGAGTTTTTTTATATAGATATTCAAATAAGTTTTTTATATAGATAGTCAAATAAGTTTTTTATATAGATATTCAAATAAGTTTTTTTTATATAGATAGTCAAATAAGTTTTTTATATAGATAGTCAAATAAGTTTTTTATATAGATAGTGAAATAAGTTCTTTTTTATATATAGATAGTCAAATGAGTTTTTTATATAGATATTCAAATAATTTTTTTATATAGATATTCAAATAAGTTTTTTTTATATAGATATTCAAATAAGTTTTTTATATAGATAGTCAAATAAGTTCTCATTGAGTTACATTATAGAGTAGAGACATAGTATCATGAATGTCGGAATTATTTTATAAAAAATGAGTTTCAAACATGGAAGAATCTCGTCAATCAATAACATGTTTTTTATAAAGAATATTCTTTACAATTTACAATTGGTTGGATTTAGGTTAATTAAATGCGTCGAGCAGAAAGCAATCCTTGTAAATTAGTTGGTGACTATCGACTTGGATGCGACTGCTTTTTTCCACGGTAAGATACCAGCAGCAAGTATTGATAGAAACTGCGTCTTGCAAATGAATATCCACAGCTCGGCTTGATATAATCTGATAATTATGAGGATATGTGAGGCATATGATTCAAACTAATTGCATTACCATAAATTCGAATAATTCAAACCGCGCGGAATTTAATGTGATTTTAACGTAGTGATGCTAGAACACAGGACGTTAAAAAGGAACGTCAGTTCATTTTTAACAATTTTCACTTTATCAATTCTGTATCAACAGTTTATATGACAATCAATGAGCTGTCAACAGTCAATCGCTAAACATATAAGGATTTTAAATTATAATTACATA
The DNA here is from genome assembly GCF_053919585.1 of Euprymna scolopes. Classification (NCBI taxonomy): domain Eukaryota; kingdom Metazoa; phylum Mollusca; class Cephalopoda; order Sepiida; family Sepiolidae; genus Euprymna; species Euprymna scolopes. The sequence goes on from NC_136485.1 coordinate 45,509,753, forward strand.
CGTTTCTGAACTTTTTTTATTTTTAGATGAGGATTGATTATTCGTATTATTTGGGATTCTTCAAACTACTGTTCTCATCCTGAGTGCAATTTTCGCAACGTTTTAATAACTCTCAGGTGTATCTCGTCAAACTCCAGAATCTCCTCTCGTCTTGAGTGTGATTTTAATAACGTTTCCATCTATGTAACCTCCAGTCTTTTTCATATGTAAATTAAAAGTGATAATGGCTCAGTAGTCAACGATGCGGGCTGATAAACTGAGTGTGCCAAGTTCAACCCCAGTTCGTTCCACAGAAACACTTTCACGTAGGAACGTTGGTAATCTTCACGTGGTCGCACCCGTAAGTACCCGTTATCCTTCTAAAAAGAATTCCTAATAGAAAGATATTGAGGAAAGGAATGCCAACACATTCATCATCATGAACGATGCCCAAGAATCAATCAATCAGGGGCATATTGTCCAACCCGGGAATATTTATTTTATCGAACTCGCGAATCCGCACGGAATTTCGAACGAAACAGTTTATTTGATCCACGGGAATAGCACGCTCTTATTCCGTTAGCTATAGCTGAGTAGAAAATCTAAGTAATAAACCTTCTACTTCCAGATATAACTTGAAAACTTAATTTGGCAAGTACTTTATCCACTACGCCACGTTTTTGAAAGGATTCCGTTCAAAATGCCTTGTAAATTTTCGACATCGAACAAAAAAATTCCCGAGTTCGACAGAAAGATTTTCTAATTCGAAAAGATACACCAGAAGAAAATCAGCGGTTATATCGGCCGAAACGTTGTGAAAAATAAGACTCAAGATAATAACAGCAGCCCGAAAAATTCACATAATACGAACGAATAATTTGAATTATTTGGCTTCACTGGTCAAAAATAAATTGATTGTATGCGTTTTATCAAATCACAAAAATCACATTGCTTTTGCTCAATCAGATGAAGGTTTGAGCTATGTCAACGTGTCGTTTTTTATGTTTTTGTTCACAGTTACGCATGTGTGGAGCATTTTAGAAGAAGTTGGTGGGGGTAAAATGCTATGTCGAATAATTGTTTTGATTGGAAATTACGACTTTAATGAGAAGAAGTATTCAGGTCCGATAGTTTTGGGTGATTATGTCAAAAAGGGATCAGTTTGAAGTCATAAAACCCCGAAATCTTCAAAAAATTGGTGCTCAGCATACAGGAAGAAGACTGGCCTGTGCGGAAGGAATAGATACCCAACAAATAAAGGACCGTCATCCACGACCTTCTGGTGGACAGAGACAGAAAATTTTTCCCACCACTGCACATCAAGCTCGATGTAATCAAGTCCACCAAGGCTCCAGACAAAATAATGACTGTTTAACTTACATTTTAGGATTGACCATGGAGGAGTTGAAAGCTGCCATCTTAGACGGTCCTCAGAACCGACAGTTCCTGAAAGATCCAGAGTTTGAAAACCCAATGAACAAAGTAGAACTGGAAGCGTGGAAGGAATTTGTTCTGATAGTGAAGAACTTTGCTGATAATAATAAGGCCAGAGATTACGTGAAACTTATCAACAATATTGTGTCTGTATCAATAACAACACGAACGCAGAAAGTAAAGGTAAAACAAATATATTAAGACGAAAAGATAATACATATTTACAAAGGTGCAGTTGTACTGCAGTTGGAAGATTGTCCGGCAGAGGGCGTGTTAAAATCTTTCATGGAGCAACCGGCACATGCGTCTTGCCTATCCGGGGTTCGAACACATCTCCTCGGTCTTGCTGACTTGATACCTTTATCTATATCTTGTTCACTCACGTATGCTAATTAGTGGGCGTCTCCACAACAAACAACATGCTGATTCCTTTCAGAAACCAGGACCGCAACACTAGCGTCAAGATGTGCTACTTATTTACACACATGACCCGCTTCCCTGATAAGCTGAGTTCAATGAATGACGAGCAGGGGAAGATATTCCATCACGACTTGAGCGAGATGGAGACCAGGCAATCTGAACAGAAGCCGCCCTGCCACTGAGCATTACAGAAGTTCGAAGAAACGGAAATTCAGGCCCTGAAGTTTGAACAATGGTGAAACAGCATGCAGTTTATATGTAATTACCTTTTATCTATGTCCACAATCCAGTTTACAGTAATGGATGTTTCTATCAGGTAATCAACATACTAATATGTTGCTGGCTAAATATCTTTTCTCTTAAAATGTTTTAGGATGATATGTGTTGAAAAAAATCAGCTGAAAATACAACAAAAATGTAAGAGATTTTATCACAAGATCTTCTTTTCAAATAAAATTAACACAAAAACCGGATACGATGAAGAGAAGCAGATACTATTTCCTGATTGGAAAAAAAACAACAACCTCAAAATCAGTTGTAAAATTTTAGAAAAAAATTAAAAAGTTTAAAAAAATGTTTCCTAGTTTTATTAACACAGTTTGTGTTCACGTAAACAATTGCAGCTAATTCTACCCTATGCGACGAAGGACATAAACTCCCCGTATATCTTCCTATAATAGACAACACACTATGCAGCATACAAATATCTGTGCGTGAGGTCGCCAACCTAATCAAGAACCTTGATTCCAGTAAAGCAACTGGCCCTGACGGCATCCCAATTATAGTGTTGAAAAGGCTTCAACCAGAACTTGCCTCTATACTTACAAAACTGTTTAAGCGTTGCCTTAAGGAGAAGTACTTCTCAACACCCTGGAAACCTCATCAGTATGCCCTCTATTAAAGAATTCAGGTGAAAAGTCATCTCCCTCTCAGTACAGACCAATAAGTCTCCTGTGTGTCATGAGTAAGTTGCTGGAATCCATATTAAATAAAGAAGTAGTCAACCACCCCAACAGAAATAACCTTCGTATTGATATGCAATATGGTGTCCGTCTGTCAGATCTACAGCAGCAGTTGTGCTAACGGTTATATTTCATAGGATTAGTGAATCTCGCGACAAAGGCTTCCTTTCTAGGGCAATTGCTCTTGACATATCAAAGACTTTTGATAAGGTATGGCATAAAGGCCTACTTCACAAGATTTCCAGCTACGGTATAACTGGAAATATTTTGTCAATTATTAAGTCGTTTCTCTCTGGTAGGCTCAAAAAGAGTAGTGGTTGATGGGCAAAAATCAGAGGCCCAAAGTATTAATGTTGGAGTCCCTCAGGGGTTCATCCTGGGCCCAACTCTCTTCCTGATCTACATCAATGATCTCCCAAAACATATACTTTAACTATTCGTTGACAACTATGCTGATGACACGACCATCTATGGCAACACATCAAAGGCCGTAAATGACAAAGTTCTCTCTAATTCTCTCTCCTCTTACCTGAGAGCGTAGTACAGTGGGGGAAGAGGTGGCTAGTTACTTTTAATGCATCTAAAACCAAGATCCTATCTTTCATCATCAACGCTCTGGCATCAACCGAAATTGATGTCTCTCATCTAGGGGAGGCTCCATGTTTTGATAAGCTTTTGGGATTGACCTTTACTCCTGACCTGAAATGGAACACGTACGTCAAGTCTGTTACCAAGGTCGCTGGAAAATGGTAGGATCCTTCAACTGCTCCAGAAAATATCCCACAGCTGATGCAATTCTCTATCTATATAAAAGCCAATTACGTTCAAGAATGGAGTACTGCTGCCATATCTGGGCAGAAGCTGCTAAAAACAGTCTATCCAGCCTTGACAGAGTACAAAATAGACTTCGTGGCTTAATGGGAGATGCCCTTTTCTCTTCCCTGCAACCTCTCTCCCACAAAAGAGACGTTGCGAGCCTGTCTTTGTTTTATCGTTATTTTCATGGCAAGTGCTCGTCTGAGCTCCAACCCCTGGTCCCCTCTCGCCAACCTTTCTCGAAAAACACCCGTCTAGCTGAAACCACTGTCAATAATTTTTCCCATTCTTTGTCTGTGCCTAAATCAAAACGAAGATTCCATGAACAAAGCTTCTTTCTTAGAAGTGCACGCCTGTAGAACTCTCTTCCGTTTGCCTGTTTACCACCTGACTACAACTTGGATGTGTTTAAGTCCAACATAAACAAATTCCTGATAAACCGCCTCCTTAAGTAAGACACTTTATCAAATCTCCATTACTAACGATTACTACGATATTATCCCATTGAGTACTGTGCACGCAATAACCCTTATCCCCGAGTGGCTTCCGGGCCTTTATAAGTGGTGACTACCATGTAAAAAATCTCATTCGCAGTTGTTTTGTTTGAAAAATATTATGTTCTCCAGCTTTTTATTCATTTACCTGAAGAGTGATTCGACAAAAGAAATGTAGATACGTATTTTGAATTTACTGATCTTTTGTATTTTTAAACAAAAATGCAAAATTAATATAAAAATGTGTAATCAAACATATGACTGCGTTTGTGTTTGACAATATTTTCACACACTCACATATATATGCGTACACGCATATATATGTGCGTGTGCATATATATATATATGTGTGTGTGTGTGTGTATACATATATATACACATACACTCACGCTATATTTATAGTCATCAACATACAGTACTGTTTTGCTGTACCACATCTCATCAGTGGGGCTAGACAAACAACTACCTCAAGCCAGGATCGAAACCCGACCGCTCAAACGACACTCAAAGCTTCTAATCATTTTGCTATACTGCTGCTGCTGTGTGCTGGTGAATTAACGACGTTTTGACATCGTCCAGATCCCTAAACTCGATATTTTTACACAAAGAGCGTCGCTTAATATATAGAGAAAGAGGCTTTATTCCGTCACGGAACGAAGGTGGCATATTAAAAAAATCGCATAAATTAATCAAGTAGTATTTTTTTTATTCATAAAATCAAACTATGTTAGAAAACCATGAGTAGGCCGAAAGCGGCCATATTATTTTACATTTTGCCAAAGTTTATTCGACTACAGAGATTTTTTGTATTCAAAATAGTTCAAAAATTTTAATCAGTAAAAATCGTAAAATATGCTTCTTTACATAAAAAATACTTAATCAATTTACACGATTTTTAGAAGATGGCATCTTTCCTCTGTGATGAGTAGGTACACCATAAAGATGTTTCTGTATTTTTGTTTTTTAATCAAGTGTAATTCTAAATAATCACTATATTCTTTATTAATGAAAACAAAGTGCAACTGAATTATCTAGACATGACCAGTGTTGGAAAGGGACCATGTAGATATTCCTCGGACCAAACGTGAGATAACTCGTATCTTGCTGAAAACATAAAATCAAATTTTGCTATTTTTAAAAATTACTATAGATTTAAAACACCTATTGATTTGTAAATAAACTGATGTTTTTTCCCTTTTTTTACAAAAGAGTCATTACTTATCAAGGCAGATTTCAAACAATTATGAGGTGTTTCAATTATCTTGTCCAACCTTTGTATATATATATATATATATATATATATATATATATATATATATATATATATATATATATGTATATAAATTACGTTGAGCAATTTCAGTTTACTTAAAGTCGGTCAATTTAGCTCTTATGCATAGAACATCGTATAACGATTAGATCACTGTTTGACTGACGTAAATGAACATTTAAAATTAAAATGTTTAAATTCAACGTTATTTCACGCGGTTAATGATAGCCGAATGGATACGGTCTCTTTCGACTGGTATTAATCGTGGCACCCTGCACTAAAGATTCCCGAAAGGATGAAACACTAGTGTCTGTAGGGATTTAATTATTATAGTAAATATATATATATATATATATATATATATATATATATATATATATATATATATATATATATATAGGTTGTATCGATTGGTTTCCTAGATTTAAATCCAATGAAACTTCCGTGGTTATTAAAAAGTGCTCAGTGGAGGTCAGAGTTGGTATCTTGTCTGTTTATTATACAAACATTATTAGTTACATATGTGCATACATGTTTCGGTGGAGTCCCAATTGTAACTTCACTGGAACATATACGCACACATACATACACACAAACATATATATATATATATGTAAATCCTATGTATCGCTTTATTGCAGGTCAATATTTTTTTAATTTTGAAATTGCTATGAAACACAGAGAAGTGTAATTTGGTATACTTGAAGTGCATCACAAGGTGCCTTATATTCCTGATTTTTGTGGAATTTGAACAAATACTTTGAAAGTTATGCTAATATATATATATATATACATTTTAAAATAAATATTAATAATCTTTCATACATAGTGCATCATGTTCATGCAATCATTAATGTAAGAAGTGATAATTATTGCTGTTCAGGTGATTCAAACTCAGCCAGCAAAGACAGCCTTGACTGTTGGCTAGAATAAAGTACTTATGAACCACTTCAGAGGCTCGTTATAATCAGCAGTAAGAGAGTACTCAACAGCAGGAAGTTGGAATGATAAACATTTACTAGTTGACCGTCTTTTCGCAATTCACAAAATAGGCCTGGACATAAAATTTTAAAGGGGCTTTATAAATATAATATTAACAAATAATAATAAGCTTTATACGTAGAGACATTAGTGTTTCATGTTTATATAATTATCAGTGTAGGAAGTGATAATTACTGCTGGTCGATTGGGTTGAACGCAATCAACAAAATCAACCTTGGCTCTGCGAGCTAGCACGTTTCTCTTCGTACGGGAAAGCTAAGAATAAACCATTTCATAGCTATAAATTATCAATCCAATCATACATTCTCAGGTAAGAAACATTAAAATACGTTTTATTAAACAATCCCAGACGTTTAATGGCGTTGTCATAATCCTGGGGGTCCAAACACTCACAAAAGAAAATCGTAGGGAAATCTTACCTTAGTAAGCCAAAAATATTTCATGCCAAAACGTTGCTCTCAAATAATATATATTTGTTCAATATACAAAAGAAACTAACTGTCCAGAATGTTTTATTGGCATTGGAGGACAGTAAGACAACGTGTTCGCGTGATTAATTTTATTGCATTATTGTTCTATGAAAGTCATATTGCTTTTTTTCTTAATAAGCTAAACAGTTTTCATTCTGAAGACGTTAATGTATTATTAAAATATACAATGGAATGTTTTAAGACTAAACTAGAAGGCCGTTCGGCGTGGTCCGGTCGTGAGATATGCTTATATATAATGTATTAGCGTATGCTAATTTCATATTTATATTTATGGAGCCAATTCTTTATTAACTGTCATATTGTACCCAATAATATAATAGTGTCACCCGGCGTGACCCGTTGTGAAGTACGTTATATATATATATATATATATATATATATATATATATATATATATATATATAATAGATGTTCTTTGTTTTGGTTTTAGCGATATGTTTTGAATGAATTCAATTATTTATGAAATTATTTAGTTATTATTTCTGGAGAGATGGTATGAGGATCACAGACATATATTACATAACATTAAAAATAGCTATAATATTTGAGGGGTGGAATTATCACGATTAATGCCTGAGTTATTTAGTTATTTGATCTCTATTTTTAAGTCCGTTCTCCACAAATAAAAACCTTGAAGATACTCAGCAAACGTCTCCAGTGTGTCTCTTATGCATGAAGAGTATAATTCATTTAAGTTAACCAGACATCATTGTAGTTTTCGGCGTTGCCGTTTCATGAGTGACGACTTTGTCTAGTGCTTGACAATCGGATAGGCGGATTGATTAGATGCATATAAAAGAGACTGTTGAACAAAATTAATGCAATAACAACAATGTTAACAATGTTAATAAAATTCCAGATGTTAGATGTGGATGAGGACATTATGGCCCCGAACAAATATAGGGATCAAATAAAACGGTTGTTTAGGGCTTATAGAGATATAATAGCCTTGACAGATAAGGAGTTCCGGTCGACTATGACGGTAGAGATGGGGATAGATAGAAGTGACGACCTGCTCATTAAACCTTACAGAACTCCTATCCACAAGAGGAACCTAGCCGAGGAAGTGAACGAGATGTTAGAGACAAGAGTGATAGAGAGGTCAGGATTCCCCTGGAATTTTCCGATAGTGATTGCTTAGAAGATGTATGGGGGCATCAGTTCTGTGTGGATTTCCGGCAGTTGAACTCCATCCATAATCAATTGGTGGTACCCCTTCCCCTGATTGATAATATTTTAGCTTTGCTTGGAAGTCCACGTTTCTCGACACAAACCATGATGTCTGAATATTGGTTAATGACCTTAGAGAAGAAATACTAGGAGAAAATAGCCTTTACCGGTCATGTGGGGCTGTTTAATTTTAGGGTGATGTCTTTCGGATTTACCCAAGTGATGTCTATCGTGCTAGTGGTTATGGAGGATTTCGCCATGGTTTACCTGGACGATATATAAGTTTTCTCAAAAAACCCCAAGACGCACTTCACTCACCTACAAAAGGTGTTTAATAGACTAAGAGAGCATGGCATAAAACTCAAGCTGCTTAAGTACTAGTGCTTAAAGGAAAGGACGAGTTACTTAGGATTTGTTGTAGACAGCTAGGGGATTATACCGGATATGGTAAAGATCGAAGTCATCCGGGTCATGCTAGAGGTTAAGACGGCGAGGTAGATCCGAGAGTTTAAGAGGACGATTGGTTATTACAGGCGTTTCGTGCCCGCTTTTTGCCGACTAACCGGCCCATTAATAGCCCTGACAAAGAAATATGCCTGGTTTAAGAGGACAGAGGATTGACAGCGAATATTTAATATTTATAAAGACTAGGTTACAGCGGTATCGTTACTGACACACTCAGATTTGATCAAAACGATGGTGTTGAATACTGATGCCAGTGACAAATGTATCATAGCTGTGTTGACACAATCCTGTCTGGACAATAACGGACCTGTACTAGGTATACCCGAAGAAGTACCTATATAGTTTTTCTCACATAAACTCTCGCATGTACTCTTTGAGAAACGTCCACACACACACACACACACACACGCACACACACACACATACACACAAATACACACACACACACTGCTTAGTGTTATTCCTCTTCGCAGTATATATGTTCTGCTTTGGCGAGATAAATTCATACCATAAAATTAGACGGGAGTTGATGGCCTTCGTCGCATAGGGTAGAATTAGCTACAAAGTTCTTTGCAAATAGTTTGGCCTTGTCTGACGCTGACGAGATAACCTCTGGTCCATTGATAATGGTTGGGATAGAACGCACACTTCTGTTCAGGATCCTATTTGTTATTTGCCAAAACTGGTGGGAACCAAGCCGTTGATCAGCTAGCTACCTTGGATTTAATAGACTGGGCATATAGCTCTCTTGCATTTTTTATTACTCTTTTACAGTGGTTGCTGGCAGTCCTGAAAGCAGCTTTAGTCTCAGTGCATTCAGATAAATTCATACCATAAAATTAGACGCACGATTGATCAATCTATAGCTCCTCACTTGCATTGTCCCTGCACAATGAAAAAGAAATTTGCTAATTGAGTAGAGATCATAAAGTATATCAGTGATGAACACCATCTCTTTTATGGACGTGAACCGACGAGCCATGACTGAAGTGAAGAAGTTTCTTTAGTCATGTCAAGCTTCTAACAATATCCCAGGAAGAGAACAAACTACAAATATTGATCAGACTGCAAGATTACAGCCCTGTTTCTTTTGATATGGTTTGAATCTCCTTTTCTGGAACATTTCGTCATGTCTTAGAAGAACACTGTGTCCAATGGAAAACAGTGAACAAGAGTGAGTCGATCAGACGTTAGTATGACTAAAGAAGGCCACAAAACCGATTCAACTATATGTGAATGTGGAAAAAAGGATCATACGGTGCAACAGTTTCTTTTTCTTTCCTCTCTTACCCAACGGGTTTAGTTTCAATTTTTTCATGTAGGAAAACGAGGACTGCATAAAAGAGCGGGAAACTGTCATATGACTATGTTCTTGTTAGTCACGCAAAGAAACAGACCATTAATTATGGGGCAATAGGAACATTTCTAAGAAACATGGAAAGCACTTGGAATAATTAGAATCAAAGTCAGGATTGATACCATACAATGCACATCACTGATAAAAACAATTAAAATAATAAGCAAAATTTTCGAACATCTTCGAGTGCAGAAACCAATCCAGGAATTCAACAAAAGCTTAATAACCACGGATGAGTTAAAGCAGAAACTGAGCAAAATAATGATGTCAGTTTCAGTAGGGACCCAGCAAAACAGGTCTGAAAACCCAAAGAGGATGGGACGACCAAGAATTACCATCAATACCCACTGAGTGGTGGGGAAAGTTCTGGAATATAATAGAAATGTAAAATAAAATTCCATATAATGTATTATAAGCAATAAATAAATGGTAAACGCCTGTTGCAGTGCAGCAAAAATTTGCAACGGTTATCAAAAGAGGTACAAATTGCTGAACATTTTAGTTGACTTGTAGTCACCAATCCACTGAGACACATAAGTTGTTATTGTCAATGAGTAATCACCGATGACTCGCATAAGAAATCCTAATCATATAAACTTACGAAAAAAGTTAAAAATGATTCGTCAAATAAACCAAAAAGAAGCAGCAATCCACAACATCAATGAGTTGATTAGGGAGTTCTCGTATTTTACCACGTGATTCCTTTTTTCTGATGACCCCATCATGTGACCCCGTAGCAATGGGGATCAAGGCTTGTAATTACCAGAATAAAACATCTAATGTCTTCAAGGAGACGTAGCCTATGATCAAGCCAATCAGTTACAGTCAAGTAAATCCACCCTATAAAAAAGGCAGCTCTTAAATAACATGTTTCTCTACGCTAAGAGGGAAGCAAAACGCTTAATTTACATTGGATATATTACCTACAAGTGAACTTACTTGCTTCCTTTTTAGATGAGAATCAAGGAGAAATTTTATATTAAAATATAATAATCGTCATGACTGTGCCTACAGACGTTGTTAAATACCGTTTTTCCAGAATGATCCACAATACTACTACTACTACTACTACTACTAAAAGGAATAATAATAATAATAATAATAATAATAATAATAATAATAATAATAATAATAATAATAAAGAGTGTGAGAGTACTGAGACTTTTCAGATATGACTAATGGTCAATGTCAACGCGAAATCAGTTGTAAACAGCTGTTGCAATCACGTAAAATGTTTTGATGTAAATGACTCTGACAAACCTGACAAACAGATGAGTTCCACTACTACACAGAGCCAAAATTAAAGTGTAGTATCTGTTCTTCAGATGATGCACTTCTGTTCTCTGTCAATGGAGGAGAAATCTTTCACGACTGAGACAATTTTTATTTTTGTTCCTTTTCTCGACGTTAAAAACGACCCTGGTGTATAACTCTTTACCTGTGGGGGAGCATTCTAAATAGGTACTCTTATAGTTTCTTTCCTTGGACTGCTAGACTTTGGAATTCCCTTTCGGACCCCTGCATCTCTGACTGTACTGACATGCAGAAGTTCAAGTGTAATGTAAACAGACATCTTGCTGCTCAACTCTCCACAATTATGTTCCAGATAGTAGCTCTCTACGTCAAAGTGGCACTGTAGTGTCTTGGAGTGAAACTGCAATAAAAAAAAAAGAAATGGCTATCCAAAATAGGTGGAGAGTGCTGGATCTGTGGGGATTTGTTTTAACTCAGACTCCAGGGAAGACCATTGGTTATTGTCAGTTAGCAGTGACGGATGATGACCGATGTGAGAACCTCAAGTTAGTAAATAATAATAACAGCAATAATATCACCACTACTACAGCAGCTACTAATACTGCTGCTGATGATGATACTGCTACTACTACAATAATGATAATGGAATGGTTACAAATGTACAAAATATCAGACAAAAGTATCAATATTATAAAGAAAACAACGCACATCTGTCTCAGGTAAAATGTTCTATCACAACTACGGTTATGATCACCATGCTACTACTTAACAATGCTTAACAATATGCTTATATTTAACGCTGGATAGAATTTTACAAAATTCTAAAAAAAACATAACCACTCCATATACGTAAGTGCTCGAAAATTATTTATTAAAAAGAAAACAAAACAAGTAGAGACTAAAAAAAGCAGACACTCACAATAAGTTAAAACCACACCATTCGAATGAAATTACGAATGGAAAGGTGTGAAATACTAGAGACGAAAAGGAAAAAAGCTCAAGACAACAATGAGTATCAAACTAACTAAGGAAGAGAAATGTATGTACTTAACGGATATGATACCTATAATATGTAAGGGGTTTGAAAGCAGACAGCATAAAACCAACAGCAACAAATTAAAAGATTGGAGAAAACTATTTAAAAAGAACCTGAAAACTCTTAGAAACCAAAGTATATAGTAGAAACCTGAAAAGAGGAATACACACATTGGCGGTATTTCTAGTAAGATATTATGGACCCTACATAGTCTAAAAGATCTGATTTACCGAACCAAACAACTAGGAAACTGATGGTCATACGCAATTCACTAGACCCGAATAATTATACGGATTGAGTACATGCAAAAAGGCGAAAAATGCACGTAAGTATAAAACGACAAGAAGTAAAACAATGTGTAGGTTCTAAAGACAAACAAAAAACATTGCTGCTAATCACTGCAATTTGCTACGTCGAACAGAATAACGCAAGCAATAGGGAAATTGGTAAGAAAAGGTGTGAAAGGACAAATACAACAGCTACATTGAATATTTATAAGACAGACCAAAAACATGACGCATCAAAACACATGGACATGACTACGAAACAAACCCTTTAACAGGGAAACGAAATCGCTATAGACAGTCATACAGAATGACGCGATCAGAACAAACTAAGCCAAATGCAATCTAGACAAAACTCAGGAAAACTGTAAATGTATATTCTGCGGATAAGCAGACGAAACATTAAATCACATAACAAGCGAATGCAACAAGCTAGCCGAAAAGAATGCAAAAACACACATAACTGGGTAAGAATGAAGTAACGTCACTCGAATACAATAGGCGATCTTCGACTGTTATCAGCTAGAAGTTCATGGTAAACTCCAGTTTCAATTGTTCTGGGGGGGGGGACGAGGAGTAGCGGAAAAGGGTAAGACTTGTTGTCATTCAGATTCCGCGGACAACCTCTTGCTTTTACCAATGAGGGTTCATTGATAATTACGCGCGTGAAAGCTTTTAATAACAAATCGCACTAAACGGACGAATATCAAAACAAGAACACATTATTTTCCGATTTTGATCGTCTGTTCGTGTCCAGATCAGATAACACAGACAATGAAACGACAACATCCATTCAAATGTACGTGGATTCAATAAAAGTCTTACTGATAAATCGTGTAAAAAGTTTGAAAAGAATAAAAGACTCCAAGTGAGGTACGTAAGACATAATCACGTTGACTCATCAACTCTTGCTGGATCATTGAAGTTAAGCAAGGTTGACCTTAGTTAATATCAAATGATTGATTATTTGGGAGTACTAGGTGATGTACTAGGCGTACGGTACAATCACGTTGACACACCGGTTCTCGCCAGATCACAGAAGTTAAGCAACGATGAACCTGGCCAGTACCAGATCGATAAGTATTTGGGAAGGCTAGGCTCTGAATGTACCGTGCCGAGTCGTAAACATTTCCAGGTTAGTATCTGGGGGCGCGTTTAACTCACGGGGGGATACACCTCCGAATCAGGACGGAAAGAAACGAGAAACTTCCATCCATGGCTCTACAATTTGGGCAATTGTGGTAGTCGACACTGTTAAAACAGCAAAATCGCTGCCACATGCAGGTGATTTACGTAATTTGGAAAGCAGGTATGTATAATGCCAACGTGAAATTGAAAACCCCTGCGTTGCACAGGTCCAGGTCAACCTTGTTCAAGGTGTTGCACTTATCAGACGCCTCTCGTATATTATTCCAAAGGTTACGTATAGAAGGTAGATAAACTCTCTCAGCAAAGTGAAAGCAGTCCATCTACTAGAAGGAATTCTTATAATAAAGAAAGAGTCCGTTAGCCCTGCTAATGATGTATCAAACCAAAACATTTGTTTCCAATTTTTAATGAACAAGTAAGGAAGTAGTAAGGCTTATAAAACTGTCATGAAAATTCTTATGTCAGTGCGCAATCCTGTATAACTGGAGGTAGAAAAACATAAAACAATTCTAATTTAACCTATAAGTTTTAGTTATCGGATATCCGATTAAGATAGCAACATATTCTGCGATTGGGCGAATAAAAAAAGCAGTGTTATGATCAATGTTTATGGTCAATACTTTACATGCCTCCACAAAGCTATTGGACCCAAGCACAACACTGATTGTGCAATACTGAATTCAAAGCTGAGACAAAACTATTCTTGTATGCAAAGATTGTTTTATTAAAGTGTTATTGAGTATCAAAGCTTAAAGGCCACTTGAGAATAAAGGCTAAATGGGTGTTAGGTGCACAGTGAAACGACATTGTGATGATTAGTAATAATTATGGCGATTGGTCAAATCTGATTATTTACGAGCGCAGTTTAACAAAAATTTGCTCATATTGAACTTGAAAGCGACCATATATCAATCGATTAGTAAGCAGATCGGAGATCAATAAATAATACCAAATAATCAGTTTTGACTAAAACATCTTGATTTGCGATTATTACGCAGAAACAAATTATCTGTCTTTCTTTAATTAATCTTTAATTATTATTCAGTTGTTTTCGTCACTGTTGGCCATGGAATCTCTTCGATTAATCCCCTTTCTTGAGAAACGTGGCGACATAGGCAGTTAGTGTTCTGATATTTAAAATTTCCCCAGTTTAAGTAGAAAATTATTCGGATATTTTCAAAACAAATCTTTCACTCTCACATATTTCAGTACTTTTTTAAGCGTGTTTCGCGAAACTATGCGTCTATTTAATCCTATTTAAAAGTTTATTATATTCATTCCGAAAATATGACTAACGCAATTACGTATCCTCAAAAAAAAACTTTCACTGCTGATTTATTCATTTCTTTTTGACGTTTCATTACCACCAGAAAATTCTTTCATTATTTTAACAACACTGCTTCTTTGTTCAGATTTGCTATAAACGTAGGTACCATAATCTTTAGGTTTCATTGATCTATTACAATAGCATTATTGCATGCACCCCCATTCACATGCATATATATATATATATATATATATATATATATATATATATATATATATATATATATATTGCATTAAACAGACCATTTCTTATTAAGCTGCGACACGGGCGGCTAGTTTATAAAAAGCAATTGTTGGGAAACATCCATAACAAGCAGCCTTATACCGGATCACAACAAGAGAAAACGATGATTATTCTCCGCTACCCCAATACACAGATTAAATATTAGGGACACCTTGCTTAAAGCAAGGGTAAGACAATTTATTAAGAAAATAGAAAGATAGACCGTCAGGAAAAACAAAGTAATACAGTCAGAACACATACATACGAAAGGAAATGAAAAAAAAATACAGATCACCTTTCTAATCCTTAAGCCAATATTCTAAAATATATTTCTCTCTCTATATTTTTTTCTTATGTGAGACCATCTACAAAAGAGACAATATAAATTACGTCCATTGTAATTTATACCGAGTGCACCTGCCATTATTTTATCAGCGAAGTTGACAGCATTCTATAATATTCCTTTTAGATCAGCGGAGGTAAGCAACATTGAGTCTGGTCAGTACCAGATGGGAGACCAATTTGGTAATATCAGATGGGTAGCCGATTTTGGAGTAACAGGCGCTGTATGTAGTGGGATGTCGACACCTTGCAAAAATGTTACCTCATCATCTCCTCTAACGGGAATATACACAAAACTTGGAACCGCTTGTGAATTTTATACTCTCATGAATTGTCCTTTTCCGGAGGAAACCGGTTAAACCCGCTTTAGAGTTTATGCCGTAGTTTCATTTATTTTTCATTTAAATATTTCTGTACCTTTTCGTATGCCTATAATTGTACGAACAACTAAAATAACTGAACGTGTATCAGTCATATAATTTGCCATATTTAATCTGGTTCCAAACAACTTACAGTATAGTTAATAAAATATCTAATTTGTTCATTGAAATCGAAGTCTAGGTAATTAAAATGCTTGTTTATACATTTGTGTGTTCTTTCTATTCCATTAATCTTATTCAAATGTCTTGAAAACCAAGACGAACAATTAAATACCTAAAGGCATGTCCATTCCCATATTTCCGCAGAAATACCGAATTCTATAGAGTATTATAACATTCAGCATCAGTTAATAACGAAGCTGTTTTACAATACCATGTATAATGTATAATTAAAATGTGAGTCAGACAGAGTGGACTTTTGAATAATACCTGAAGCGAGATGGTTGCTTTTTTCGCATTATACTATGGATTTTGAATCTTAAACATGAATATTCATAATAAGATAACGTCTTGTTTCTCTAGGACATTTTAAGTTTTGTCAATTGTTTGAACTGCGTATTTTTCTTGCAGTCTAAATTCGTACATGTTAGTTGAAAAGAGAAACAAAGATGAAGACACAATCGGTTTACATTTAAGGAGAGATAAGACGCCAAATATTCAGTTATTTTAGAAGTCTCTGTACTACAGTAGCATGAGTTTGTTTTTATAAGAGAATCACCGCTTATCAAGGCCAGAAGGCCACTTGAGATTAAGGGTTAATGAGTGAACGGTTGTCACTGAGGCAACAGCGTAGTAATTCTTAGTAGTGGAAATTAAGTAGGAATTATTTACGGGGACGGCTCAATAAGAACTTGTTTACATTGAACTTGAAGACGACCATATTGTATTCAACTGAAAATCAGGCCAGCGGAACAGAGTTCCACACGCGTGCAGTTCTAGAAAAGAAACTTTTTCGATGTAAATTGCGTTTAGATTTAGGCACGAGTAGAGAGTGTGGGGAATTGTTGATACTGGTTGTAGTTAGACGAGTTCTTTTGTGAGTTTGACAGGGGAGATCATAGACTGAAGCTCTGACCTGCACTTAGTATGAACATACCAGATAGATAGAGAAAAACTCAGAAAGTTTATTCTATATGAAAGAGGTGGCAGGAGGCAGAAAAAGCGTCCCCCACTATGTTTCGTAGTCGATTTTAAACTCTGTCAAGGCAGGGTTGGGTACTCCTGGCAACCCCTCTCCAGATGTGGTAACATTGCTCCTTTTTAGGACGTATTTGGCTCTTATACAGGTAGTGGATTGCGTCGGGAGTAAGATACCGTCTGGAGCAGTAAAATGACGCAACCATTTTTCCAGAAAACTTGGAAACAGTCTGGATGCAAATCTTACAATTCAGGTTAGGAGGAAGCTTCTTTAAGACGAGAGCCATTCATATAAATTGGGGCCAAGTAGGGATCAGAGCGTTTATGGCGAAAAGATAGAGGTTTACATACGTTAAAATTACTAATCTATTTTCCGGTAAAATTAACCATCCACTTTTTGTCCCATTGCATCAGGTGCACAAGGCCGGAAGAGTGAGACTCAGAGAGATTTTGATCGTTGTTGGCCTTTAAAGTCTTGCCAAAGATGGTAGTGTCGCCTGTGTATATGTTGATGGATGAACTTAAAATGGGATTTGAGAGATCATTGATGAAAATCAAGAAAAGGCCCAGGATGGATTCTTAATGCACGCCAGCGTTCATACATTGGACTTCTTATTCCTGTTTATCGACAACTACTTCTATAAATCTAACCGCGTAAAATAAGTTGATGGTTGAGAAGACATTTGCAGATATTCCATACCTTGAAATCTTGTTTAGTAGATTTCATGCCAAACCCTATCAAACGCCGCTGAT
Source organism: Euprymna scolopes (assembly GCF_053919585.1). Lineage (NCBI taxonomy): Eukaryota > Metazoa > Mollusca > Cephalopoda > Sepiida > Sepiolidae > Euprymna > Euprymna scolopes. Next base: position 45,527,497 of record NC_136485.1, read on the forward strand.
ATGGAAAGTCGATCGACTCACTAATACTATATGGACTTACAGTCAGTAAATCAGCTGTAGATCTCGCCGGACAGAAACCATATTATTTGCCACTGAGCTCATTATTTTTGGTAATAATGTGGTTGACAATTTATTGATTTAAAATGGATTTAAATAACATAAACTAATTGGTCTTTACTGAGATGCAGAAGATTGGTCTGGTATTTTAAAATACTGCGCAGAGTTATGAGGTTTTCAAAGGTGTTAGGAAGTATTTCTCAATTAAGCATCGAGTAAACAACTTTACAAGAATGAGTGCTAGAATATTTTCGGACTTTGCTGGCATGAAAGTTCTTGCTGAGTGTGGCAACATCACGAAGAGATGTCGCTCAGATTATTTTCAGTCTTGGAAAGAAATTCAGGTGGTAGGTGACACTGATTGCATAGGATTGAGTTTGAAGCAACATTTTTGGCAGAAAGGTTGGCTTTGTCAGATGCTAACTGTTGTGGTGGCAACCACTTATTTGCATATGCGAATAACATAACACTATAAATGGCAAGCCTAGGTTGGCCTTGGTGTGTCTTACTCAAATGCCACCGGAAGTGACGCCGAAGAGCGTACATGTCCTCCCACCAAGACTCTCTGACTCGACACCGTCATTTGTACATATTGTAAATATACCTTTTCTTTAATGCACTTATTATTGCGTTATCTTGTTGTTTGCGTCTTCATTGTATTTCCTTACTAATTATTGTTCAACCTTGCAACCATAACACTAACGAAATCACTTTTCAGCACATATATTAAAAATGTTATTTGAATGGTGAATAAGAGTCATAGAAAAAAGGATTTCATACAATCTGGGCAGTCTATTGGCTGAATGAGTTCAATAATTCCCAGGATATTACTGTTAGGTCGGAGGAGTAACGATTCAAGGAAAAATCAGTAATCCAATACATCAAGAATGTTTAGTTGTCCCATACTGTTATACCGAAGGGCATATGAAATGGTCATCTTCGTCGGCGATAAAAATATCCGTTGGTAGAAGAAATCCAGAATCCTTGCAGGCGCGGAGATAGTGCATCAAATATTGAATCAATGTTCAATTTAATTGCAAATATTTCCGTCGATAATGAAATACGTACATATATATATATATATATATATATATATATATATATATATATATATATATTAGTCCTTGCGCGAAAGAGCAAGACACAACATGTTTTAAATAATAATAATAATAATAATAATAATAATAATAATAATAATAATAATAATAATAATAATAATAATAACAACAAAGACTTTAGCTGGCGAGGACTACTATTGAGCGTAACCAGTAATACTGTCCTTTTGAAATTGTCATCTCTATTTTTCTCGTTATCTACTGAATATTTTTAGTGAAACCTATATGAAATATGTTCCTTATTAAATTGTAAAGATTTTCTATTCTGAAAGAAGTTTTAAAAAATTTAATCTAAAAAAGTTATTTTAAAGTTTTGTTAAAAAATTCAGATTTTCTCATTATTCAGACATATATGACAAATAGGGAGTTGCAAAAAAGACTTGTGATGTGAGGAGAAATACAAACTGAAACAGAGAATATTCAGACCTATAATAATACAAAGAGGGTGTTGCAAAAATGAGTTGTGGTGTGAGGAGAAATACAAACTGAAATAGAGAGTAGGAGAGTTTTTATAAATACATGCAAAACCACATTCATTTTTTTTTTAACATCCAAATCAATAAATTAAATAAAATATAATCTTAAAAAAGATACGATACAAGTTAGAAAAGCAATTCTATCCAAGGCATGAAAATTGTTAAACAAAATGTTTTTACTATAGGCTTTAAAAATAATGGTACAATATTGCATTTGAAATTTAATTATCTTCAAAGTGCACTTTTATACATTTTACAAAGTAAGGTATTACATTTTTATACGTTACTTTGTAAAATTTATAAAAGTGCACTTTGAAGATAAATAAATTTCAAATGCAATCTTGTACCTTTATGTTTAAAGCCTATAGTAAAAACATTTTGTTTAACAATTTTCATGCCTTCGATGAAATGCTTTTCTAACTTGTAGTAATAATAAGTGATCTATAATGATGAACAGTAAGACTCTACGCATAAAAACAAAACTAGGTTCAATGTACCCAAAATGTATACTAGAATTATCTACAAGTAAATATGTTTATCAGCACAAAAATGGATAGGAAGTTGTTTCCAACGCACACAAATGAAATTAAAATGAATTTGTAATTGAGAAAAGTTAATGTACACTGCTGATCAAAAATTTAAACCACTTAAAAATCTTTAAAAAATCTTTTTTTAAGGATAGATTTTAAACTCTTCTGACTTAAGGTTACCAATACTACAATCTAAAATGTTATGGAAACAAAAAGCTCATTCCAAAGATTTATTTTTAAAATTTACATTTTTTATTAAATTAAGCTTTTTACACATGATCAAAATTATAAGACCAGGGGCAAAATTCTATTAAATTGTGCAAAAAGTGTAAGAAAAGTGTAAGAAAACATTCAACAATCAAACTTAATAATGATTCCTACCTCCACTAATTCTTTGGGGCATGCTAGAAATAAAGGGTTCCATTAACGTGTGGGGGATGCTGATACATTTTCTGAAGATGGCTTCACGAAGTTAATTTTTTGTTGAATATTGTTTGCCATTTCGATAAACCTCTCGTTTCATCCATCCTCAAACATTTTCAATTGGGTTCAAGTCCGGTGAGCATGCAGGATGTCCCAAGAGATGGACTCCATTTTCTTGTAGAAAGCTCAAGGTCCGTCTTGCAATGTAGATTGCAGCATTATCCTGTTTAAATAACCATCTAACCCCACACAAACGATGACCCTGCATACTCAAAGATGCTTTTTGTAGCATGCAAACATAACCAGCTGTTGTCCGACCACTGGAGCTTCATCGTCCCTCTGAAAGAAAATACACCCCATACTATTACGGACCCTCCACCACTATGACGTGTGAAAAAAATTCAAGGGCATGTTTTTGTCATGTCAATATCGCTGGAAGCCATCAGGACCATTTAAATTGAATTTTTTCTCATCAGAAAACAGGGCTTTCTTCCACTTTTTTAACGTCCCAGGTTTGGTATTCACGACCAAATCTTAAGCGGTCCACTTTGTGACATGGAAGCAACCAAGGAATTTGTTTACGCTTTTTATTTAGCATGCCTTTTTGTTGTAAGTGTCGTCAGATGGTTATTGGACTGCAATCAGCATCTGTAACCGCCTTAATTTGACTAGAAGAAAGTCCTCTGTCATTCATAACAACCCGTCTGATTCTCCTATCCAATGCAAGAGAAATTTTGGGGGGCCTACAAAAGGATTTTACTTTTCCATTATTCTCAGTGTTCTTTAGAAAGTTGCAAATAACAGTTTTACTGCGATTTACCTGAGCTGCTATCAGTCGCTGTGACAAACCTTGCTTATGGAATCCTAGAATTCAAGAGTGCTCACCTTCAGTTTTCTTGCTCTAGGCATGTTAACACCATTACACAGTGATTGCTAATCTCTAATTGAACTAAAAACATTCGAATTACCATGAATCTAACAATTTATACCTTTGGTCTTATAATTTTGATCATGTGTAAAAAGCCGAATTTAATAAAAATGCAAATTTTTAAATAAAATTTTTGGAATATACCTTTTTGTTTCCATAACTTTTTAGAATGCAGTATTAGTAACCTTAAGTCGGAAGAGTTTAAAATCTATCCTTAAAAAAATGTTTCATTTTAAAGATTTTTAAGTGGCCTTAAATTTTTGATCAGCAGTGTACCTTTACGAGTATTTTTATTAACAGCAATGTATTTTGCGATAGTTTTCGACAGTTGTGAGTGTGCGACGGCTGAGGACAGTTTAGAACCCAGACCGGTTGCCAGTTTGGGAAGAATCGAAGCCACGTTGTGGCTCTGACGATATAGGTAAATCAATTGAGTCACCGAATAACGAGAATGACCTCGACAGAAGATGTGAACCTTAGCGCTTAGGGGGTTGTTTTCCGCGATAGTGTTACACACGCACACAAAGGCTAGCTGACATCCAAAGCATGTGTCTTGTAGTTTTTTTTTTGAGTTTTAGACTTTATTCTGGTAGACCAATGCACATAACTCGATAGTCGTCAACATGAGAAATGACGACATGGCCAGAAAAATAGATGAAAGAGAAGAAAACTACGAGAACAGTGTTGGAATCGTCGATTGTTGCATGACAGGTACATACCAGCAAATTCATACCATCGCTATAATAAACATTTGCTTATAACTTCGCAAATAAAAGAAATCTTAATATTCTTTTTGGAATATCATGTAAAACAAATATATAAATTATTAATTACAGTCTTTAATTGTTTTTATATATATACTCAACTAACCTAATAATCTTATATTAATACCAGTCGAAGATACACCCCGGACATAATATTACAATCTAAAATTGTAAAAATATTATGTCTGTCGGTTTTAATGTTTTAGTTTTTTTGGAAATCGTTTCAGACAAAACGTGAAGCCACTTAATACAATAAACTAAAATACCACTTCAAAGTAACAATGTTGTACGGATAAATTGCGATGCTTCCGTTCAGTTTCGAAAGACAATGGATATCCCCTATAAAGGTATGCTGCACGTGAAAATTTGAGGGAAGGTTGCGCAATCCCCTATCACACCTCTCCTGAATCGATACTGCTTGAGTCCAGTAGCAAGGAGAAGTCCAGGACGGATGGAAACAATTCCGAGATAAAATAAGAACACCTACAGCACATGTTTTCAGGTTCCATATCTGATGAATAGACTCATATAACCTAATTAACTTATATTCATATCCATCAAGGATATATCCTCGACATAATATTACAATTTTGACTAATTTTGCATGTTGCGGGCTAAAGTATAGTTAGAGATAAACCCTCTCAAGCATTACTCCGTCTTTTGGCTTACTGCTTGAATGACAGGATTTCCTAAGCAATTTTAAAATGCCAGAGTAATCTTTTTCTAGGGGTGCTGGCTTGACGCTGTCCTCCTTCTTGTGCCACGTCGTCTGCTATAAGAAGTAAGTGCCTGCCTGCCTTTCAAGATGTAGTAAAACGTGCTATCTTGAAATAAGACAGCCTAACAAGTAAGTTAAAAACAGCATTTTAATTAGTTTTTAACGTTTATGCTTATTCGTGAGTTTATTACACTTTACATGACTTGGAATGTTATGGTTGTTTTGTTTTACGCATATCGACCCTTTCCATATTATTTAATGCCTAATCCAATAATTTTGAAAATAAAAGACATTTTATATTTCAATTCTTTGCATCTTCAAATGTATATTCATGGTATTTGGTTTCCTGTTGTTATATAGGAAACTTGTTTTTTTTCTTTTTGATTTTGCGTAACATGACTGAGTTTTACAAAGGGAAAGAGAAAAAAACACAATCCCCACATTTGGTGAATTTTAGGTTATAAACCAGTATCCACAGACATCATGCTCTAGTAGCAGCAGAATACTTTAGTTAGAAGAAGTATATTAGTCTGTCACGTTTACATATGAATTGGATTTTCTCTGTCTGTCAAGTTTTAGTTACAAATATTATGTCTGCCGATTTTAATATTCTATTTTTTTTTGAAAATTGTTCCAGATAAGACGTGAAGCCACTTAATACAATAAGCGAAAATACCATTTCAAAATAAAAATATTGTATGGATGAATTGCGATACCTCCGTTCAGTCTCGAAAGACAATGGATATCCCCTGTAAGGGTCGCCGCACGTGAAATTGTGAAAAAAGGGTTGCGCAATCACTACCATATCTCTCCTGAGTCGGCACTGGTTGAGTTTAGTAACAAGGAGAAGTCCAGGACGACCAGAAACAATTCCGAGATAAGATAAGAACACATACAGTATGTAGAAGTCTAAAATCGTCACCCATTTTAGTACTGACCAGGCACAGCGTTGCTTAACTGATGTGATCAAACAGGAACCGGTATGTCAACGTGATTATGCCATACATGACAGGTAGATTACAACTTATAAAATAGCAATTCTTCCCCTTTGTCAAAAACATCGCTCACGGTATGTGAGAACTGAACGACAAAAAAGGTAAGTGAGAATTACGAGGCCACTGGAAGTAAACCCCTTTCTATTCTCTACATTTTTAATTAGCGATTTCGTATGTCATTTGAAATAACATTTTCGTCAATCAGTCACGTTTTAGTATAACAAAGAAATTTTGTTTGTATGCAATGCAAAGTTTTAAATAAAGTGGTTATATATCTCTCACGTCTTTGTCTGGAATAGCATTTCTAGTAAGACTAAGCTGCTTTCCTTTAACAATTACAAAAGCCTCTCCAACCACCGATATCCATGACAAATAAATCGCTATCTGAGAATTCTTCCTTCAAACTCCTCGACTTGACATTCACAGGAAATATGAACTGGAACAAATACATCGAGGACATTGCAAAGGCTGCTGCAAAGAAGCTGGGTTCCCTCTAGAAAACTACTCACACCTTAGGGTATCCTGTACCTCAACATGGCCACCATTCACCTATGCATGGAGTATTGTTGCCGCACCTGGGATGGTGCATCTAACCTTTTGATAGGGTTCAATAAAGTGTCTTTGATCTAATAGATTCCACTTTGTCAACTAGACTCCAACCCCTGTCTCATCGCCGCAATGCTGCAAATATTTTAATGGGACGTGCTCTGGTGAAACTCATTGCACTGGTGCCCGCTCGACGTAATATCCTCGACAAACCCAACAGAGCAACAAAATCACACCCCTTCACTGTTGAGGTCTCTAAATGCCAGAAAGATTTCTACTCTAATAGCTTCTTCCCTCGAACAGGTAAACTTTGGAATTCCCTTTCTGCTACATATTCCTCTCACTGTACTGATATGCAGAAGTTTAAATGTAAACCAACATCACACTCAAGATGAGAACAGTAGTCCGATGAATAATAATAAAAATAACCAATCCCCATCTCAAAAATTCAGAAACGCCAAACCAACATCTTGTTAATCTTTCTTATGCATGGTCTCAAATAGTAGCCCTCTACATTCAGGCATGCGATAAGCCTTGTTTGGGGTGGACGTGATTTAAAAAAAATCCCATTGTTGATCGCGCAGATCGAATGGTCGTATATCGGGAATATTCCATGTTGGTTTTTTATCAATTTTGCATTGTCAATATTGATCAGTTGCTTTTAAATTATGATCACTAGCCTGCGACAACAGCAAACCAATCACATTTTTCTTTTTATTACACAGCATATTTACGAAATTAAAAAGGCATAAAAGCGGAAGTATTTTAAATTATGTTTTGCGTAAAGAACCTTCCATTCTTCCCCATCAATTCGTAAAGTTAATCCAGTTAATGCATGGTTTGTAAGATTTCATTTTCCAGAAAATGGTTCATTAATTCCACGTACATCAGACTTGTTTAGAGAGAACTCCATAAGAAGTTGCAAAAGTAATAATCGAACTGTATTTTATTATTAAACAATAAGTATTTCATAATTAATTACACTTCTTAAGTAATGTGATGTATATGGTTTCACGGCATTTTGTTTTACGCTTATCTATCCTATATTGTTTTTATAGCTAACGTAGCAATAAGAGTATTTATTACCTTGCTTTTCACGAGGTCAATGTTTTGATGTAGAAAAAGCGGTTTCTCTAACTAGAGTATTCTAGTTTAGGACACAAAATTAAAAAAAAATTGCATTCAACAGATACTACGTTTTGAAAAAAAATATTTGTAAAAATACTAAAGGCAATTTTTACAAATGTAGCACAAAATTGGTTAATGAACGGTTTTTAGTAATCCTTTGTATATTATACACGCGTAAAAGTGTAGGTGCTCGACTGAGCTCTTATCAATTGTCATCTTTGTAAAACGCTTGCGACCAATACTTGTTTAACAACAACGACCGTCTACAATTTCTCATACTCTTTATCCGTGCCTAAAGCTGAACGTAAATTATATGATCAGAGTTTCTTTCATAAAAATGCCCGTATGTGGGAAATGATACCGTATAACTGCTACCTGGCTGATTGCTCTTGGTCATTTTCAAGTCCAATGTAATTAAGTTTTTGTTGACCCGTTCTCTTAAATAACTAAACTCAACTCAAGTTCCACCATTACCGCTCATCATTGAGTTGTCTCATTAACTACCAAACACTTATTGACCCTTATTCTTGAGTTGCTTCCTTGTCTTGATAAGTGGTGACTTTCAAGTAAAAAAAAAATGGTGCAACGAAAAAAGAAGCGAAGAAATAAAATGGACTACAAAGGAATAACATAAAACCAGATGTAGGCGCGTAAAATCCTCCCAGCTTCTTCTAAATATAAACCGCCCACTGATTTGTTTTTATTTCTTTAGAAACGATTAATACTGTTGCCACCTCTAATACTCGAAGCATCTATCCTGCCTTGACAGAGTTCAAAACAGACTTCGTAATCTAGTAGACAATGCCCTTTTTCTTCTCTGCAGCCTCTTTTCCACAAAAGAGACGTTGCAAGCCTGTCCCTGCTCTATCGTTATTTTTATGGCAAGTGTTCGACTGAGCTCCAATCTATGGTCCCTCCTTGCCAATCCTTCACAAAACAAAATCGTCTCGGCAAAATCACTATCAATAAATTCCCGTTCACCTATCGTATTCAATGAACAAAGCTTCCTCCCTAGAACTGCCCGCCTGTGGAACTCTGTTCCACTGGTTTGCTTTCTAGCTGTCTACAATATCATTCTGTTCAAGTGCGACGTAAACAAGTTCTTGTTCAGCCGTCCTACCAAATTACATTTACAAACAATTATTATGCAACTGTTCCAATGACTACAATACAATCGAGTGGCTTCTAGGCCTTGGTATGTGATGAGTCCTTTGTAAAAAAATAAGAAACAAAAACTGATTGCTCGCCCCCAACTCCACCTAAGAATTTATAATCCACTCCCTCTCAAAGTTCACTCTAAAGTTCTAGAAAACTACTCACACCTGACAGTATTCCGTAAATATGTCATATGGATTATGATTTTTTTTAAAGACAAAAACATTATATGTAATAGAAATAATACGGTGAATTTTCGAGTCGTGGCCTTTAATCCAGATTTATCGAAATTGGTTTCATGCTTTCTAGATAATTATTTCTATGAAGATTAGGCTATTCAGTGCAAGTTATCAGCTAATCTAGGAAGGACAATATGTTATTATGTTCCATTTTCCCCTTTATTATGGACGGACGGAGTTCATATGGTCCAGAAATGCGTGAACATCTGCATGATGAGGCCAGAGTATTAACATTCATACAGCCATATACTGTAAGAAGCTAAAAAGAACGAAGGGTGATTATCGCAAAGACAGGAGATTCTTATTGGCATTCGTCTTAAAAAGATCTAGACTGTAAAAGTAGAGTGGAACAGTCAGAAGGAAGAGAATTTCACAAACTTGCGCTTAATTGAATAGCAAGCTGTATTACATCTCATCTTTCTCATCTCCGTCGTCTTTCAGGACGCTTCACGACTCCTCCAGTTCTCTCAATCTCGCATGACAGTTTGCAGGTCCCAAACATTTTCCAATCCTGTGTCCTGTAGCAGGTTGTCAATATAGGTAATTCTTCTTCTATCACGATTTTGGGTGTCCATCAAAGAACTTGCTGGCTTCCTCTTCGCTGTGTCTCATGCAGTGACCGGCTACTCTCATCCTTTTCCACTGTACTTTAGTGATACTGGTGGTAGGTCACCATAAAGATGTTGGTTTGTTGTGTAGCTCCTCCATGATGTATTGAGGACGATCATGAGTATCCGTATTTAACAGCCATCCAGTCTCTTCTTCAGCGCATTTGTAAGAATCCATGCCTCAGCACCATAGAGAAGGGCTGTTTCTACTGTGGTAACAAAGAGTCTTACTTTCAACTTTTCTGAGAGAGTAGATGACCATATCTTCCTCAACTTGTGGCATGCACTCCATTCCAGTGTTTTTCTCATTTCAAAATCTCTGACCATTTTCCAATGTACTTGCAGTTTTCAACAACCGTGAGTTCTATCAAGTGCGTTCGCCGCAACAAAGGTCAACGTGATTTGTATCTCTATCTCTATCTCTAGCTGTATTACAATGAGATATCAAAACAGAGAATTGATGAACACCACTAGATCTACGAGTCAAATGAGGTGGAATAAACACCAGGGAATAGATAAGACAATTCTGAAGAGCATATGCTGCAATATTATTTCTACAAGACTAGCAACACAACACTTGTTATAGAGAAGTAGCAGATGTTGAAAATACGTTTCAAAAACACGTGTGATATGTAAAGATCACATAACATTTCTACTCGCAAAATCTAGGTTCGGTTCGAAATTCTTTGCAGATTCTTGAATATGACATAAAGATTCCTGAGTCTGCGACGGTCTGATCGTTATATCGACTTAAACATTCAAAGAATAATATTCAAAATGTAAACAATCGTCTGAATAATCAAAATAATACAAAATATTAATCAATATAAAAATATCTGCAACATACTATCTATCTATCTATCTATATATCTTTCTATCTATCTAACAATCAATCAATATATATCTATCTAGTTATTAACCCATCTATCTATTTACCTATCTATCTATCTATTATATCTCTCAGTCTACTGCATCTATTAATCTACTGTATACATATATATATATATATATATATATATATATATGTCCAATATTTACTCTATGTATGTATCGATTTATCTACTTTATTTAAATGTGTATCTAACTATTTTTGTGATATATATATGTATATATATATATATACCAATCACTCTTGAGTTATCTATCTCTCTATCTATCTTCCTATCAATCTATCTATCTATCTATCTATCTATCTATCTATCTATCTCTCACTCTTTTTCTCTATCTAGTCATAATAAAGTAGCTGGTTCACGCATATTCCTTCTAATCAGTCTATATACTCATCTATAAATGTATATAAGCCTCTGCATGTGTTCGAGTTACTCTATTCCCGGTTACTAAAAGTAAGCAGTAAAACTGCTATCATTTCTTTTTAAGAATATGGACTGACCAGATTCAACTTTCTTTTTATTTCCAATCTTGAGCAATTATATAATAATAACAAAGCAATTCTATATACAATAGACGGTCATTAATTAAATTACGAAATGATGCAAAACGTCTATTCATTTGGTTAATCAATTATTCAAAATCATTTAAAATTGTGTTTTAACGGACGGCTTTCCAAGACAAATATACATCATTTAAGAGACAAGTGCCAATTATTCAGTTATACGCAAGCGTATTAATTATTCATTCATGTAATAAGGAAATGAGATTTTCTATTGAACTATTTTCTTTCTTATTTAATTTTAATCGTATTTTTACTTGATCAAACTTTTCTAAATAAATCGTTAAAAGATGGATAGCCATTTTGAAATGCTACAACTGCTGATTATAGTCAAGATTGTCTGCTCTTTCTTACTTCCGGTTCCTGCTGTCCAATTTGATGACTAATTAGATATGATCAAGTGGACAAGAAAGCCATTCATTATATGGAGGACTTTCGCATCATCTTTAAGGGAGGTAATCGATAATCAGGAATGAAATCTGACTTGTCACTGTCGTCACTTCTGCGTCGCAGCAACCGGAAGTCAGAATTAATCTAATTGTTTGATGACACATGTACTGAGAGAGTTAATAGGAATTAGAGTAAATATGCTAGAGTAAAAAGCTGACATTAAAACAACATGTATAACTAAGGCAATCCTCCCTGAAGTTCAGCTTTTCTGTGGTATGGTGGTCGCATCGAGTGGCATGCAGAACATAAACCGGCTAGCAAGTCTATGACAAAAATCGAGGAGAACTTGGTATCAACATGCATCGTCCTCTGTTTTTTTTTAATTTAAAAAAAATAATTTTATGCTAGAAATGGTGAATCCTACTGAATACCGATATTCGCCCTCTTTTTCAGACACTCCAACCAGGTCTGACGAGGCTGTTAGATCGTAAACACGATCCAACATCCGAAACATAAGCAACCAAACAGATAAAACGGTAATAAAAAATAAAACACATATTTGCTCTGCAATAGTATTGAGCACTCTCTTCAGGTTTTTACTAATTACCAGTATTACCAAATATCCGCTCCTACCCAGTTGAGCACTATACCCTAAAAATTTGTATTTATACCAGCCATAATGGAAAAGGTGAACTTCAACTTGTCCCTCAAGAACATACTAACGACAAGTAAAAGAAACTACCTGTTAAACCTCACCCTAAGAATGGAAGAATTAATTAGGAGAATGCGTTGGAAGGCATATTTCTTTTTGAAAGGAAAAAATACAAAACACAGCCAAATGGATTACCACGGATTCACCAACCAAGATACAGCCCCAACTGTCGACCAACTCCGCAATTTTCAGACAGACCTCATGGAACTTGCCAACAAAGTATCCTTTCACCACAGAAAACACTCGTTCCAACATCATCTAGACAAACTTATCAAAAACATTAACACTTCCAAATTAGTATATGTCAAAGCAGATAAAATGCAAAACTTATACAAAACTCACAAACAAAAGTACCTAAAACTACTTAAAGAAAACATCATCACAAACTATAAAAAATCAGATACAGACCTAGTTAAGGACATCAACTTAGATAGCAAAAATATCATTGACACACTGAAAATTAGCAACAGAGTAGGCAAACTATCAAGTAAGGAGGCTTACATTATACTTAAGGACCATAAACCTAACTTTCAAATAAGACTTCAAACGAGACTTATAAATCCCACGAAGTCAGAAAAAGGAAGGATAAGTAAAAGAATACGAGAAAGAATTAATTTACAAATTAAAACCAAATATGAACTAAACCAATGGATTAACACCAATGACACCATTACATGGTTCAATAATATCCAAAACAAAAGAAGGCTACATTCATCCAGTTTGACATTGAAAGCTACTATCCTTCAATATCAAAGGAACTGTTTGATCAGGTCTTAGACTTTGCCTCTCTACTCTCTGACCTACAACCATCCGAAATGGAGATCAAGAAATCTAGGAAAACAGTACTAATTAGCCAAAACACCCAATGGACTAAGAGGAACAAACCCGGATCATTTGACCTCTCAATTTGATCCCTGGACTCAGCAGAAGCAACCGACCTAGTTGGTCTCTTAATTTTATATAATCCCACAAAAACTACAGATAACAAAAACATAGGACTATATAGGGACGATGGGCTTATCGTAGTTGAAAACTCAAATGGCCCTAAATGCGAAAAATTGAAAAAAAACTTAACTAAAGAAATGAGCAGAATAGGTCTAAAACTGGACATTAAATCTAACGTAAAAACTGTTAACTTTCTTGATATAACTCTCAACCTCTCAAATAACTCATATGAACTTTACACTTAAGACAATACTTACCCACTCTACATAAACCAACTACAAACCACCCAAAGCACATTATAAAACATATCCCTATATCTATTGAAAAAATACTTAGTAATAATTCCTCTAAACTTGAAATATTCAACAAACATAAAACATTTTATGAAAATGCCCTTAAAGAAAGCGGCCACCCAAACACCACCTTTAATTACATTGAACCTAATCCACCCAATACCCCAAACAAGAAAAATAGAGCCAGGAAAATAATTTGGTTCAACCCCCTTTAATATAATGGTTAAAACGAAACTAGGCAAAAAGTTATTTCATCTAATAAACAACCAATTTCAACCCAATCACACACTACACAAAATAATCAATAAAAACACAATTAAACTTAGCTACAGCTGCACTGATAACCTAGAACAAATAATCAAGAAACACAATAGAAAAATATTTAACAAAGCTGAGAACACAAATAACACCTGTAGAAATAATTGTAACTGCACCAACAAATCCCAATGCCCACTAAATCAACAATGCCTACAAACAGAAGTAGTCAATAAAGCCACAATTGCACCTAAAGAAAACCCAAAACGACAAAAAATACTATATTATCCTGGCAGGCACCCCCTTTAAAGATAGGTTTGGAGTACATAAATGCTCCTTTACAAACTCCAACCACCCTAACAAAACCTCACTACTCCCAATATCTAGATCTAATCCAAAATAACCTTACACCAACCATCATGTAGGAAATCCTTAAACAATCTAACGTATGTAAATCTTTAGACTCCCCATGCCTCCTCTGCTTGAACGAAAAACTTTTTATATTCAGTTTTAAAGATAAAGACAAATTACTAAATAAAAAACATGAAACAATCATAAATTGCCGGCACTACAAATCCCACCTCCTTAGCAATTATACACCTTTCTGAAACATCCTCTAGACAACATCCTCTTTAGAACCGCTGAATAATAACGCACACAATACACCCATCTACCGCAGAACCCAACTACTGTAACATCAACACAACCAAACCCCTTACTCAACTCTCCCCATATCCTATATTACCGTACCCATTCATCTTTTTTTTATTCAATTTTCACCCCAAACAAGGCACAGTGCCACTTTGAAGCAGGGGGCTACTACCCATGGATCCTACTACCTCCACTTACCAATTACGACTAAAACTCCCCACATTTATATGAATGTACATACGTGGCAACTTGTATGGATATCTATACGTATGTATATATATGTACTTTTTGCGGATATGCCGGAAACACTACTATATTTAACACACCTACTTACTTGCTTATGTGCGTGCATATATCTTCACATGTATGTGTATGTGCGGGCATGATTGGATGTATGTATGTATTCCTGTCTGTGCTTATGTTTATTTCTCTATATACGCGGGCATGCTTATGTGTATTCATGGGTCATATGCATGCATGGATATATATGTGTGTGTCGATGTCTCCGTACAAGTGTATCTGTATGCATGCATCTGCTGGCCTTTGTGACTATATGTATATGTGTGCCTATGTATATACGCATGAGTGAACATGTATGTACAGATATAGCTATGCCTGGATTTATATACATATATGTGTCTGTATGCCTATACCCACAACACACTTCACACTGAAAATAAAGTTAAGCATAGCCACTGCCCAAGGCAACATGTTAGGAGCTCCCATCTATGTATATGAACCTAATAATTTTTAAACCTTTATACCCCATTTTAACCCCCCCCCCACATTTTTTCATAGGAACTATAAAATAATCCCCATACAATAAGCAAAGCAAATCAATACAGACCCCTAAAAATTAAATCAACAACATGCATTTCGAACATAACTTCAACATGTCCACCTAACCTTGCATTATCTACACCCACTTATTTATCCTTTATCTATTCATTCATTTATCTACCCTAACTTTACTTACTCAGCATAAATACACGCACCTCTGTGTATATATGTATATATGTCTGTATGTGTATGTATGTTTGTATTTTTATGAATGTGTATACTTGTATATGCTTATATATATTATATTACCCCCACAGTATTAACTAAAATAACTTAACTAAACTAAACCATGTACTCACTTATTTATTTATTTATTTATTATTATTATTTATTTATCCTAACTTTACTTTATTTACTAGGCATAGATGTATGCATGCCGGTATGCATATGTATATATGTGCATGTGTGGATATATCTGTGTATATGTGTATATATTTATGCCTATATGGGTCTACATATCTATATTTTATAAATATATATTTTTAGGTAATTATGTATACGTGTGCATAAGCCCGTGCGTATGTATGTACTTGTATGTATATGTCTGTGTATGTGTATGTATGCATACACTTCTTACTGGAGATCTGTATATCCACGTATATGTACTCGGATGGGTGTGTGTATGTTTATGTATGTGTGAGCATGTACTTATATCTGTATATATATATATATATGCGAGTATACATATGTGTACGAGAGTTGCGTGTATGTGTGTATATGTCTGCATGTAGACCCATGTACATCTGCATAGGCATTGTTTATATATATATGTGCCTATGTGTCTACACATTGGATTGTAATATGTATGTATATGTATTATACGCTCTTATGCGTGCGTCAACGTCTGTATTAACTCTTAACTGTTTAAAAATAACCCATTATAAAATGAACAACGACCACGTAACTCTGTAACTGCCAAAAATGACAGCCGTACGAACTCCCTTCCCTCTCTGTCTCCCTCCCTTTCCTCCCATCTATCTCTCTCTCCCTCTCTCTCTCTCCCTCCCTCTCATCTAATTAATATACCTTATCGAACAGGAAAAAAAAGTAGTCAAAATTTTAAACCCCCCAAAATTGAAACTCTTCCCCCTCCCCCTATTACCCCCTCTCTTTTTTCTTTTCTCTTTACCATCCTCTCTCCCCCTCCCCCTCGCTATATCTACATATCTCCACCCTACCTGAATCTGCTACCCCCACACACAATACAACCTAATGTACTTTAAACTTCCAAACTGAAATATTGTCATTACCCGCCTTCCCCCTCTATTATCTCCTACCCCACCCCCTCTTTTTTCCCCGTATTCCTCCTAAAAACAATTCTTCCTAATACTAACCAACCATATCTGTAAGGTCTGACGAGGCTGTTAGATCGTAAACACGGTCCAACATCCGAAACATATGTAACCAAACAGATAAAACGGCAATAATAAAAAATAAAACATATATATCTATCTATATATATATATATATATATATATGTTTTTTTTTATTATTGCCGTTTTATCTGTTTGGTTACATATATATATATATATATATATATATATATATATATATATATATACATACTTCAGAATAAAATTATCCAACAATCAGCTGGTATTGAAACCTATGATAAGATTTACAAGATGTTACTGACAGTAATATTCTATAAGTATTATCTCACCTAAATAAGAATTGCTCGATATACAAGATAGAGCAAATCAATCAGTTTTAGTCATTCAATGAATTTTAAAATTCATGAAGTGAAATGTTTGAGTTTCAGATCAAAAGATTTTTATTATTCTTATGTAAGACAAAGAATACATTAGAAATATTTTAACTCCTTATCCTATAGGATTTCGATGTCTACTATCTCTCCAGAGGAGAAAATATTAGCAAATAGTTATAATAGTTTACACCTTATTTGCTTAAGTCAGTAAGACATGGAAAATCTCAATTAAAAATTGATTGAGTAATTAAAAGTCATAGAGTAAGGGAAGTTAAAGAAAAAGATATAAAAGTTTACCATGAAATTTGGATGTTAACTTTTATATCCTTTTCTTTAACTTCCATTACTCTATGACATTTAATTACTCAATCAATTTTTAATTGTGATTTTCCATGTGAGCTGAAAGTAAAGTCATGTAGGCACAGCACTGCAAACCAATAAAATGAGAGGAGCAACACTGATTTTACCCTAAGTGTAGTATCTGTTCTTCAGATGCTGCACTTCAATTTCTTGTTCTCTGTCAGTGGAGGAGACATCCTTCACAACTGAGACAATTTTTTATTTTTGTTCCTTTTCTCCACATTAAAAAAACGACCCTGGTGTCTAACTCTGCCCCGTAGGGAGGCATTGTAAATAGGAACACTCATTTTACCCTATTCTCTTGTATGTTCTGAGTCAAACATTCGCCAACTATTTATGCAATGCCCAGCCTTGCTGGTTTTTATGTCAGGACTAAAACCATGCACTATTGCGCTTAAGCAATATCTGCGAACGTTTTCAGTGCATTATTCAGTGAAGCCAACAAAAAAAGGGCGAAAAATAAGTCAAATTTACAGCAAATGTTGTCATAGCCAACAAAAGTACTTTTCTACCTACCTTGCCCAAATTTTTCTTGTGTTATAAGTTATTTTAAAATCACTTTGAACCTTTTTCAAATATTCGGTTTTACAAAATGTTAGCGAACAAGATGGCATCTAAGATTCTTCTTGAGATGAAACAAGCCAGCCACCATCTTGTTGGCTAATAGGCTTCAGAGTGTTATCTTGATGAAACATTACTGAAACATGAAAACCGAAATAACCGCCGGGGCGATTGCGTAAAATGTGGAGTCGTTTAATGCCCAAGAAAGTAAAAGTAATTATTTACCTTACCACTGATTCTAAATCCGACTGACAAGCCTTCAAACTAAAACCAAATCTAATCGGTTTAGCAAAGTAATGTAATGACTTAGTAGCCATTAATCGTATGTCGATAAGACAGTGTTTAATCGAAAAAAAAACTTCTGAAATAAGAAATCTTTCAAACAAGTTCAACATATACCAGAAGATTAAGATTTAATGCGTTTACTATAAATTAATTTTCATTTCTTTAGTTTAAAAGTTCTGGGGTGTTAATAATTTTAAAGTGTTTCCCCACACGGTAACTTATTACTTTTTAAATGGAGACTTGAATTTTAAAAAATGTTGAAGACCTCCAGAGATATGGCAGAAAACTTGGACTACAACGTTCAGTCTGCTGTGGAATCGGACCGTAAATTGATGACATATTTAATGCTACTAAGACTAAGCCCCATTCCTTTAACAATTACAAGAACCCTTCTTAACTATCGGTTGCCATGATTAGCAGTTTATCTTCACAACATAAGATTCAAAGGCAACATGACTTAGAAAAAATTCGTGGAAGATATAGCGAATGCTGCTGTAAAGAAAGCGGGCTCCTTCCATCACGCCAGAAAATTACTTGCACTTGAGAGTATCGTATATCTCTATAAAAGCACCATTCACCCATGCATGGAGGATTGATGCCACATATGGACTGGTGCATCTAAAACTAGTCACCCTCCCTTAGACAGGATCCACCCCCCAAATGTATCTAATATATATCCCGCATTATCAGCCTAGCTCCAGGCTCTGGCCCATCGCTGCATTATTGCATCACTTTACCTGTTTTACAAGTACTTTAATGGAATGCGCACTTTAGAACTCATAGTACTTGTACCCTCTCGATGTACGTACTCTTAACTCACATGACAAGCAGTTTTCAGGTCACTAGATGCTGGAAATTCTTTGAAACTAACAGTTTTCACCCCGGACTGTTAGGCTTTTAAACTCCCTCGCTACTTTCTACTTCACTGACTGTACTAACATGCAGAAATTTAAATGTAATGTGAACAGACAATTCGCTTCTCAAATTCCCACATACACGTGATCCAAATAGCAATATGCCTTACTTTGATTAAAAAAAGGTAAAATGAGTATAAATCGCATTAAAATTTATTTGTCTGTGAGTCTATATTTCAAGACGATCATTTTAAGATGATAAATATGATTTATACCGAAGTTGGTGATAAATGCTTTTATATTGTCACGGCACATTCTACACAATACTGCCGAGGTATATGATAATCCAGCAACACAGATTGCAAGAAAAAAGAGAAAGAAATACACCGAAATCGAAATAGACACAAGAAAGCAAGGATGGGAACAACATAAAAGAGCAGGAAAGTTTCTGGCAGAGCTTAAACAGGAATATATAGACAGGGATGCTTCACTCCAATGGCTCAAGAGCGGGAGACTTCCATTTGATGAGGAAAGACTCATTGTAGCCAGTCAAGACCAAGGCTTACTCACAAATGGATTAAAAAAAATGGCTGGCCTACAAGCAAATGGCCAATGCCGGTTTTGCCACTCAGCAATTGAGAGCCCAAGCTACCTAATGTCTGCATGTCCTATCCTATTGGCAGATGGCCTCTACACTGCCCGCCACAACAAAGTATGTAAGTACCTTCATTGGAAAATCTGTGGAGAGATGCAGCTTGACAGAGCGACAAACATCTGGGAACATGAACCACCACCAATAACATCAAATGGAAAAGTGACCGTGTTCTATGACAAAGACATACAGACGGGGAGATACATAAAAGACAAGGCCATCAAGCCAGATATTGTAATATGGAACAAGCCTGAAAGAACTGCGCTCATTATCGATGTTACAGTCCCAAATGATTTTGGCCTTAACAGAGCTGAACGGGAAAAAATAACAAAATATCAGGACCTAAAAAATGATCTAAAAACGACATGGTCTCTGAAAGAAATAAACATCATACCAGTTGTGATAGGAGCAACTGGGTTAATAAAAAAGAATCTTCATAAATACTTAGAAGCAATCCCTGGAAGACCAAGCTGTAACGAAATACAAATAGCAGTCATAAAGGGAACAGCATCTATTCTTAAAAGAGCCATCGGATATAAATTTAAATCATAACAGAATCAAGTGTTAGCTCCAGGAGGGAGCCCCTTGATCTCTTAATACTTACTGAAGTAAAATAAATAAAAAAAGTGAAGGTTGCCAACATCCTAAATCAGCGCACATTTTATACAGGTGAAGATTGTCAGCGTCTTAAGTCAATGGGTGTTCTATATAAGTGAAGGTTGTCAGCATTTTAAATCACCGTACATTCTATATGTGAATTGTTGTCAGCATGTTAAGTCACTGCAGATTCTATACAAGTGAAGGTTGCCAGCATCCTAAGTCACTGCACATATTATCTATGTTTTATTTAAATAAAGATTATCATATTGTATGAATCCAAGGGTTCTCTTGTTGGTATTGGTTTCCCCGATAATTTTTTAGTCAGTATTCTTTCAAGAAAGACATCGAGTATTATCGGAAGGAGCAAGTGAAGGTTGCCAACATCCTAAGTGAAATTGACTTCTGTCGAACGGACTGGATTCGAACGTGGAATATCGAGTCTGTTGTTAATCAGTTAACGACTGTCATCTTTGTAAACAAATAAAAAATAATAAAATACGTTCAATGTGTGACTTATATTTCTTCAAATGCCGGTAGTAATTATTTCTTTTGATACTGAATTTTTGACACGAGAAATCACCTGCAGAGATGGGAGTTGTGATGATTTGATTCCAAACAATAAGATAAAATGTTTATTCAAAATATTGACAGTGTGAAAAACCAATAAAACTTGATTCGAATTTCAGACGATCGAATTATTTAACAAAGGTGATGGATCGAAAAGTAGATAATAATTAAATGAAAATAGGAAATGGAAAAAAGAAAAAAGAGAGGAAAAATCTGAAATCAAACAAAATTGAACTTTTAAAGATACAACCATCTTTCTTAAGATACGTCTTATCTATTAGAAGTATTTTCAACTTAAGTGTGACAGATAGAGGAAAATGAAATTTGTAACCGAAACTTAACAGCTATGCATTTATTGTAGTGCAAATTTAAGCATGATGAAGAAAGGAAAATACTATTTTAAATTACATTTTTTTCAGATAAATTTTTTTAAAAATCATGCTGGAAATTGAAGCAGAACATACACAAACACACACACACATACATACATACATACATACATACATACATACATACATACATATACATCTACCTGAAGAAATGAAAGGCTTCTGTCAAGTAGTAGCAATCAGCATATATATATATATATATATATATATATATATATGTGTGTGTGTGTGTGTGTGTGTGTGTAGCACACATATATATATAATATAAAGCTGAATGTGTGTGTGTGTCTGGTCACGAATAGGCTCCTATATGGTTGACTATTTTAAAAAACTGATTACATATGATGATGGAAGATGTATCGAGACACAGAAATGTGTATGTTTGATCTGGCAGAACGGTGATTCATTAAAATTGTGTGGTCTGCGTTCGCGCCTGGTCCACAAAGTATAGAAATAAAAAATGTAAAAATTAAAAGAAAAACGTGTACAAGTCTTTTTGATATAGATGTACATGATAATACTTTTATAAGTACGTTTTAACGTAAATAGGGATGGTATAATAAAATTGTGGGGTCCGCGTTCGCGCTTGGCCTCCATGAAATGGAAATAGGCACACACTTTAATAAAGACTTTTCATATCTGTCTGCGTAAGTATACTTTGATAATTATGTTTCAGTTTGAAGAAATATTGTATAATAAAATTATGGGGTGTTCGTTCGCACCTGGCCTCCATAGAATGAAAATATGTCACAAAGTTTAACAAGGTTTTTTTAATATAGATCCACAGAATATTGTGATAAGTGTTTCAGTGTGAACAGGTATGGTATAATAAATTATGGGGTTTATCTATTTTATTTTTACTTTCATCATATTTTGCTTTCGTTTTGATACCCCCAAATTCAACCCAAATTTACAACCCTTCCTTTTCATAATCTATCATACTTTCATAAATCAGAGTCGATTTTCTGTAGGCTGTTTTTGAACCCAGTAAACGATGAGTACTTTTGCTAGTATATATATATATATATATATATATATATATATATATATATATACATACATATATATATGCTGTTTGTTACTTCTTGACAGAAGCTTTCCATCTCTTCAGGTTGATGTGGATTATCCATGTGCACGTAGATGGTTTTACGCCCAGCTACACTCTCACATAATTGTTGTGGCAGGGGAACATGCCAGTATCTGATGGTGCTTGTAGAGGGACTGTATTATGCACCTGTATAAAAACTGTGTAATGAGTGTTGTGTCAAACCGTTTGCATATTTCCGAACCAATCCACGGATACTCCAACCATACTGGGATGGTCTGGGTGGCAGCACATCCTCATACATTGTTGGTTATGTTTAACCTTGCGTGACCTCACGCGGTTCACCAAGAGAAAATCTGCCACAGATTGTACATTTCAGTTCTTGTTTAAAGTCGGCAGATATTGCAGATTCATCCTGCTTTCTGAGAGCACATTTCAACAATGCATGCTTAATACGTTTTTCCTCCAAGTGTCCTTATCCCTAACTTATTATATTTCTCCACTTCGTTCGATCCACATTTCGAATTTTCAGTTATATATATATATATATATATATATATATATATATATATATATATATATATATATATATATTATATATATATATATTATATATATATATATATATATATATATATATATATATATATATATATATATTATATATATATATATATATATATATATATATATATATATATATATATATATATATATATATATATATATATATATATATATATATATATATATATATATATATATATATATAAATAGCGTAATGGTTAGGAGCCTTGACTGCCGTACAAACGGTCGGGTTTCAATCCTGGCTTGAGGTAGTTGCCTGTCTAGCCGCACTGATGAGCTGTGAAACAGCGAAACAGTACTGTATGTGGATGACTATATATATACAGTGGCGTCCATCACTAAGAGACACAATTTAAAAACCTAATATTTGTTAGAAATAACAACTGTGAAAAGCTGAAATTTAGCAACCGGCAGTCATTATCATCCATTATAGCATACTTATATTTTAATCATTTGCAAATTATAGAAAAAGAATTATAGCAATTATTTGTTTTAAAAAGACGAACGTCCAAAAGTAAGGGACAAAATAGAGGAAAACAATGCAAACAGTATGCTATAATATGTGCATAACTGATTTTAATAAATATATGCATTTATTAAAATTAAATTGATTTTTTTTCAAAGTTTCAATTCGTAAAATATTCTTCTTCAGGGAATATAGACATTTTTTTTCCTGTCGTGTCATCAAGGAGGTAAAGCATGCCAGGTCCTTAGAGATTGGTTTGATAGATATGTTTATTAAAATCAATTTAGCATGTCTCTGGTTATTTGAACCGTTAAAATTTAAATTAAACTATTATCATAAACCTAAACTTTACAGAACAATAAGAAATACTGTTTAAAATCGTGACTATTAAATATAAATTATATTTCAAACATAAATGTAAAAGATCAATCCACTTACAGACAATTTCATAAAGATCCCTGGACGTAATACTTAACACGATCGAAATGCAATGTGAGTGACATCTCATAGAATCATTGGACGCATCTAGAAACATTGCTTGTTCGAAAAGTAAAATTTAATTATCTTTAAGGAAAGTAAATCAAAGAAATTCACCAATAAAAAAACGATATTTTTTAAATTAAACTAAAAAATTAGTCTTAATTATTGATATCGGAAGACAGAGATTTCAGTATCAATTTTAAGATTTCATCTTCCAAAATCGAAATCTAATTCTACGATTTTGCGAACATTTAACTTTTTTCGCAATCGAATAAGACAAATTTCCTGGTAAACTGATAACACAATTAGCTTATCAGAGTTTAATAAAAAAAATTTTTTAGTTTCTCTGTTTAGTATTTAGAAAGAATTATACCGACATTTCAAATATGATAAAAAAATACTTATCGAGAGACTTAGGTATGATGGACACGTTTCTGCAAAGTTCCATCACACAATGGAAAGGTGACAGACAGTTGAAGAGGCTTAGTTCAGTTTAAAAATAACGACAACGAGCAATTCAACAAAATAATGTTTTTTGGTGTTATAAAGCATGCGAAATAATAATAATAATAATAATAATAATAATAATAATAATAATAATAATAAAAATAATAAATATAATAATATTAATAATAATAATAAAAATAATAATAATAATGATAAAAAATAATAATACAAATAATAATAATAATAATAATAATAAAAATAATAATAATAATAATACAAATAATAATAATAATAATAAAAAATAAAGAAAATAATAATAATAATAATAATAATAATAATAATAATAATAATTTTGTCTACGTTCTTAGTTGTCTGCGCATTTATCCTAATGACTGGAGTAGAGGCGATTGCCTAAGCGTTACACCGAGGCCACAGAGAGGAAGAAGGCCTGTTAACTGAAAAATGCCTGAAGGCAGTGTAGGTAAGATTTGTCAAACTGTTGAGACTATATGAGGACATTTTTAAAAGAGCAGTAAAACATGTTAAAAAATAAAAAAGGAACCCAATTCGATTAATAATAAAACTGAACTTTATTCAATATAAAATATAAATGTTATCTATGTAAAATTACGTAATTTTAAAGCAATATACAATCTGATACTGATAAAACTGAATTATGAATTCAGGGAACAAACAATTAAAGAAAACATATTAAACACAAAAAATTCTTGGCCTTCGGGACAAGATCATAGTGTAGTATCTGTTCTGATGCTACACTTTACCTTTTCTGTTTTCGTTAAGTGAGTGAGACAATTTTAATTTTTGTTCCTATCTAGAGTGCCCTTTATTGGGGAGCTGGATTTTCCCCCACAAGATTATATGTTGAAATAATATAGAAATTATATTTAAAGTTTTGGTTATCTGTTCTTCTATGTCCGTTTTTTCCTGTGTTTTTCGTCAAAATGTGTAGCGCATTTTCATCAGTTACATGGTTAGGAATCCTACACTCCACCATAGTTGGCATTTTCATATCAGTGAAGAATACATGAATAAGAAAATAGAGTTCACACAACTTAAGAAATAATCTTACCATGATGCGAACATTGGTTAAAATTTAAGAAAATTTAGTAAAATATCTACGATATTAACTCAGAGTGGTGGTGAATTTGGGAGGGCACATTATTATTATTATTATTATTATTATTATTATTGTTATTTCAATTACTACCAGTTGTCTCACTTGTCATCATCAGAGATCCCTCACTGGCAGTAACCTGTGGTGTTCCTTGGAGACCGAGTGACAACACGTCTCCCCAGATTTTCAGTGTTTTCCACCTCTTGACCACTCGTACAGATGATTGCACGTTATCGCAATAGCAGTTTGCCATTGATTTCTCGTTCGAATCAGCCATTGGTGTTTCCTGTGGTTTGCGTCACAAAATACCCCCCAATGTATCAGATTTGAACTGCACACTTCCAGTGGAGATCTGGTTAGTACTCTTCCAACTCGGTCTTTCCATCCTCCTTGACCCTTCACAACTAGTTGATGTGGCGCCAGTCGATGTCATCTACACCATTTTTTATTATCATTGTTATAATAATAATAATAATAATAATAATAATAATAATAATAATAATAATAATAATAATAAAATGGAGCTTGTGCAGTGTACGCGCCGTGCTACATTTTAGATATCATTTCCAAGTTAAATTAATTTTTTATGTTATCTTTTTTTTCATTAAATTGTTAGGTGAAAGTGTGGAATAGTTAGAAAGTCCCTCTCCCCTGTTAAGAATGGCTTTCTAAATAGTAACGTTATTATTTCAGCAGGGCGCGTGCAACATTTACTCGTACTTTACGGGGAACGTGGATCCTGCGGAAATGGTGTTTTTATTTAATGATTGCTCCCTGTAAGCGCATGCGCAAAATGTTTTCTTTGGTTTATTTAATCACGAAAACGTTTTTTGCAGGTACATATGGAAGCCAAAAAGGGGGTAGGCATTATTTGAATGTGTATGAAAAAATAATTTAACAAAAAAATAAAAATATTTAGTGGAGAAAATAATAAAAAAAATTAAAATGAAATAAAATAAAAACAAACAAGAAATAAGAAAATACGAATGAAATTTATCCCCAGAAAAAAAAAATATTTAGTAGAGAAAATAATAAAAAAAATTAAAATGAAATAAAATAAAAACAAACAAGAAATAAGAAAATACGAATGAAATTTATCCCCAGAAAAAAAAAAATATTTAGTGGAGAAAATAATAAAAAAAATTAAAATGAAATAAAATAAAAACAAACAAGAAATAAGAAAATACGAATGAAATTTATCCCCAGAAAAAAAAATATTTAGTGGAGAAAATAATAAAAAAAATTAAAATGAAATAAAATAAAAACAAACAAGAAATAAGAAAATACGAATGAAATTTATCCCCAGAAAAAAAAATATTTAGTGGAGAAAATAATAAAAAAAATTAAAATGAAATAAAATAAAAACAAACAAGAAATAAGAAAATACGAATGAAATTTATCCCCAGAAAAAAAAAATATTTAGTGGAGAAAATAATAAAAAAAATTAAAATGAAATAAAATAAAAACAAACAAGAAATAAGAAAATACGAATGAAATTTATCCCCAGAAAAAAAAAAATATTTAGTGGAGAAAATAATAAAAAAAATTAAAATGAAATAAAATAAAAACAAACAAGAAATAAGAAAATACGAATGAAATTTATCCCCAGAAAAAAAAATATTTAGTGGAGAAAATAATAAAAAAAATTAAAATGAAATAAAATAAAAACAAACAAGAAATAAGAAAATACGAATGAAATTTATCCCCAGAAAAAAAAATATTTAGTGGAGAAAATAATAAAAAAAATTAAAATGAAATAAAATAAAAACAAACAAGAAATAAGAAAATACGAATGAAATTTATCCCCAGAAAAAAAAAATATTTAGTGGAGAAAATAATAAAAAAAATTAAAATGAAATAAAATAAAAACAAACAAGAAATAAGAAAATACGAATGAAATTTATCCCCAGAAAAAAAAAATATTTAGTGGAGAAAATAATAAAAAAAATTAAAATGAAATAAAATAAAAACAAACAAGAAATAAGAAAATACGAATGAAATTTATCCCCAGAAAAAAAAAAATATTTAGTGGAGAAAATAATAAAAAAAATTAAAATGAAATAAAATAAAAACAAAAAAGAAATAAGAAAATACGAAGGAAATTTATCCCCAGAAAAAAAAAATATTTAGTGGAGAAAATAATAAAAAAAATTAAAATGAAATAAAATAAAAACAAACAAGAAATAAGAAAATATGAATCAAATTTACCCCCAGAAAAAAAAACCCAAAAAATAAATAAATACACGCACGATTAAAAGAAAGTATGAAATATATACGAAGAAAGTGAAAGAAAACACTTTCAGGGAACAATCATTGAATAAAAACACCGTTTACGCAGGGTCCACGTTCCCCGTGAAGTACCCATTTATTTATAAGATAAAACACAAGAAAATGTAAGAAGTATGACGTGGTTTGCTTGAAGCATCGTTAAAGAATAAAAGGTATTTTTGAAGGCTTACAATGCCGGAATGTACATTCGTTATGAGCAGATAAATAAATAAATAAAAAATAAATAAACAAATAATAAATAATACAATAATTTATTTTTTTATTTTTATATTTATTTATTCATTTACCTGATTTTTTTTCAACTGTGGATGGTATTATTTCCAAAAGTCCTTCCGGGCATCATCGGTGGAGAAAAAAAAAATCCTCTCTCTAGACTGTCAATTGTAAAGTGGCAATTTTGTTTAGGGTTTAAATCCAAACGCCCAAAGATTAATTAATTCTGTTATATGTTCACGGGAAATAATCAGTTTTTTTTTTGTTTTTTTTTACTTGTCTGTAGATTTTTTGATCAAGGGGACATAATTCAAACTAACTCCACACGTAAATTTCTTAATTTTTTTTTTTCATTAACTGCAAACAATTTTATAATACTTGAAAATTTACGTGTTTTTTTTTCTTTGCATGACGTGATCCGTGGGTTCAAACTCGCACGTAAACTTTTTAATGTTTTGTTTTAATCAAAATATTATATTTAAGCGCACACACACACACACACACACACACACACACACACACACACACACACACACACACACACACACACACACACACACACACACACACACATATATATATGACTACTTCATTTAATCACATAAATTAATATACGAAAGTATAATTTTTAAGTATTTACTTCAACAGCGCTCAATAAATAGAATACTCCCTACATTTAAGACTATGATAGAGTGATAGAGACCCTATACACCTTTTTGCATTGCACTCCATATAATACACTCCTCCTTTATCTTAGAATTCGATATAACCCCCCGCCCAACATCATCTATAATTTTATTGGTTTATTTCATATTCCTGATGAATCCTACGTTAGGTCGCATCCCCATTATATTACATAGCATCTGCTCTACTCTTCTGAGGAGAAGAAATAGGATTCAAAATGTCTTAGCATCAAGAGTCCCTTCTATCCCCCAACTAAATGTTTTTATACCCTTATTGAATAAATTAACCATTCTATATTTACCAATATATAGTTTTTGTGATTTCATATTCTTTTCTCATTGTTTGTACACACACACACACACACACACACACACACACACACACACACACACACACACACACACACACACACACACACATATATAAATATATATTTAGACAGATATATTCTTTTATCGAATATATAATAACTGTAATAGCATGCATACACACAGGTGCATACATAGATAAGTATATATATATATATATATATATATATATATATATATATATATATATATGTGTGTGTGTGTGTGTGTGCGCGTGTGTGTATATATATATATGTATATATACTTACATATATATGTGTATATATAAATACATAGATAAGTATATATATATATGTGTGTGTGTGTGTGTGTGTGTGTGTGTGTATATGTGTGTGTATACTTATCTATGTATGCACCTGTGTGCATGCTTGCCATTGCAGCTATTATATGATATTTGATGAAATAATATATCTGTCTAAATATACTTTAGGCGCTTCTTATAATGGCAACGTTTTTAACATGATACATCTAATTAGTTCACTCTTGTCTGATAAGTATTTCACTTGTAGAATAAATGAATTGTCTTTTCAAATTATTTATTTCCCCCCTCTTTTCTTCAGGTTTAAATTTTAAATTGGTTGTATCTATGACCGATTCAGACAATGCGCCGAAGAAAAGCATATAGTGTAAATAAAACTAATTAAGATTTATTTAATTTCTCACACAAATTATCCGCACCGATATAAAATTTACTATGACTGTTTATTTGTCTGTCTCCAAAGTACACAAAATCGCATGGGGATGTGAGTGCGAGGCAAGTCAAATGATTGCATTTTTTAAACCGTTGTTATATATATATATATATATATATATATATATATATATATATATATATATATAAACTGGTAAAAATAGCTGCTATAGGGTAAAACTTGAAAATATTTGGAACTTGGCAAATGTAAGTCAACTTGAATTGTTCTTGTACGCATGTGTCATTATACATTTATAC